>NC_088247.1:112245315-112554482 GCF_036013445.1 Caloenas nicobarica | reverse complement strand
TAAATGATCTGGCACAAAGGAATAAATACATTCTCATTGCTTTAAATGGTCCACTCACAGTGCCTTTCTAGACTGTCATTGTCATCTTATGAAATGCCATGGGCAGTGTTTAGTTTGCCAGTGGTTACACCGTCTGGCCTCAGAGGTCATTCTGCAAACAGTCCAAAGCAAAGGTTTGCAGTGCTGCTGATTATGATAATCTCTTGGCAATTTAACTGCCATATACCATGCTAACGGAGGCTTTTTATTCATAAGGAAAATGTTGGAGCCCGCACTGGCATTACGACCAGCTACTTTTCTGCTGGAGGTCTGTAAGATCCAGGATTTCCTTGCTTTGCTGGCATTTGGGCTTGTCCCATGTGCCTGCTGATTCAAATCATAAAAATAGACACAGATTGGATTTTGCTCTTTGCTTTTCTGTTAAGCATGGACACTGGGAGTAAAAGGACTTGTCAAATTTTGAACATCATTTTTCCCCAGTGTAAAGTCAAAGTCTTTCTAGCTGTGTAACTGGGGGAGCGATCAGATGGATTTGAGTCATGTGTGTTTATAACTGGTCCCAGCATGCACTTGTTCTTAAGAAAACTAATTTATTTAAACAGTGGGCAATTGATGGAATTTATAGCCCAGCACTATGTATACAAGATTAATAAGCAGTGTCCCGTAGGACACCTGCAATTTGCTGCCCTGAAACACTGCATGGGATCAAAGTGCCCTTCTACCATATTGCCCATGAGCTATGAATGCTGACCAGACACTCCTGCAGCCCAGGGCATGTTTGCTGCTCTTTCACAGGGAGGAGAGGAAGGCTGAAGGGGGTAATTTGTGTGTGAAATGCCCTCAGGTCACTTCTTCCAGATCAGTTCTCTGATGCAAACATAGCTACCCCTTCTGCCTACCTTTGCCTCCTTTAGCCACAGTTCAATTTTTGCTCATTTTCTATCTGTCTGAAGATACCTGCCCTGGTAGTGCAGTGTCAAAGCCCTGGAGAGAAACAGTGCCTGGCGGAAAAGACGTCTTGTGTGGATTTAAATGGCTTTGAATACTGCAGAAGGAGTGATGGTTGCTGGTGAATTTTTTAGGGGACCCTGACTGTTTCTTGGCAGGGGATGTCACAGTTCTGGACGTTCCACCATTGCGATCAGGCAAATGCTCCTTTTAAGTTTTGTGTTGCTGAGGATTTAGATTTTTTTTTTTTTTAATCGGCTGTAGTTATCTCTCTCACACTGGGTTGAATAGCAGCGTGACACTTGATCTGAATTTATTTTTATTATGTCCTATGTCAGAAGACAGTGGTCAATTGTGAGCAGAACATATTTGCGTGACACCCTTGACACCCTCATCTTCCATGTTTTATTGCGGCTCTCGGGTTACTTGCAGGGGAAATTCTGGGGACTGGCTGTTGTGGGGAGCAATGTCATGAACACACCAGGATCAGTCTGTGTCCAAGGTGATCAATTCCTGCGTGTCCTCCCCAGAAGTGACACACAGTGGGGATTTTTCTGCTGTGGATGCTAATTAACACTTGCAAATGATACTGACATGGGAGGACCTTTGAGCTTTCTAGAGAACAGGTTTAGGATTCAAAATGTTGACCAAGTGGAGAAATCACCTGGAAAAAATAAGAGGTGATTCAGAAAAGGATGAGCACAAAGTTGTAAACTTGGGTGAGAATAAGGGGCTGCCCAGATACAGAATGGGAGATGGCTGAGCAGCAGCCCTGCAGAAAGGGGCTGGAGTTGGTGGTGGATTCCAGGCTGACCATGAGTCACCAGGCTCCTACACTTGTGAAAAAGGCAAGGTGGGGTTTATAAGCAAGAAGGTGCAACGAACCTTTTACTCAACTGAGCTCAGTGAGGTCTCAGCCCGAGTCTTGAACCAATTTTCTGCTCACAGCCGTCAAAAACAGCAATACAACTCAAAACTGGGCCAAAAAAAAAAATCTAGAGGAAAACAGCATGAATGAGTGATTCAGCAGACATGACCTCTGAGGAGAAAAGGAAGGCATTGGGGTGGTTCAGTCCATGGAAGAAAAAAACCGAGGGGAGGGATGGGCATGATAGCACCTGTAAAATGTAGGAAGGAATAAACTGTTCAGCACAGCTGCTGGGAACAGGAGTGTATTCTTGTGTCTCGGGGAAACTTTGTGCAGAGCAGTCCTGCTGACAGGCTGTCACCAGAAATCCAGAGAAGCCTCTTTCTCTTTTACCAAACGTATTTCTCTGGGTCTGTGTTTCTGTGGCAATGTCCCTTCTCCTCCCCCGTTGTGTGGTGGTCAGGAACATGTGGTGCAAAGGGATCCTGTGCTTCCCGTGGTGGGAGAGCCGCTGACCTGCGCCTCTGATCGATAACGTGCCATGGCAAAGCTCACTCCGTGCTGAGAAGGCAGTGGATTAGTATCCAGGTGTGGCTCCACAAATGCTTGGTCAGAGGTATGCTCTGACATCAGGCAGCAAGATTTTTGGCTCCTAATGCAGGGAAGTTTGGCTTGCACAAGGCCAGTCCTTTTTCTCCAGGAGGCTGAAGGCAGGGGAGGTGACCGGGGGAAAGCAAGAGTGCTGCTTTAGGCTTGCTGCAGGACGTGGTGCTAAGAGCACATGGCTACAAGCTCTCAGATTATGACAGACGTGTCCTGGTAGATGACCCTTTAGCACCAGCAGTCAAAAGATGGTGGTTGCATTGTTGTGAGGGGTTTGTTCCCATCTTTTAGGGAGATTTTTGTCTTGGGGACAGGCTCACTCTCCTCCATCATGTGGCAGCTACCGCAGCAGAGCAATATTAGGAAGTAACATTTTAGCTGTCTTCTGCGTGATTAGTCTTGCTTGAGGGAGGGGGAAGGGCCTCACACTCTATTAATCATTTCTTCTTCCCTCCTCCCATCTGCTCAGTGATTCCCCTGCTCTTGCATACACCACTAATATTTGATCACTTTATTTCTCTGTCTCTCTCCCTCTCCTTGATTCTTTCTTGAGCCTCTGCCTTCTTTGCTGCCAGCTTCTTGCAGAGATGCTACCCAGTGACCTGATTCTCTCCTGTAGCTCCCTTTAAAAAAAAAGGAAAAAAAAGAAAAAAGAGGGGGAAAATGGAAAAAAAAAAAACCTCTGAAGTGTCCAGTGTCTCATTCCCCTCTCCCTAGACATTATTTGTTTTCCTAGTGGTCAGCAGCTTCAGCCAAAGTTATGGAGCACGTGTGGGCAGTGCCCGCTTCCCTCTCCTCCTCTTTGTGCCCTCCCCAGCGGCAGCAAGCCCGACTCCTCCTCCACCTCCTTCTCCTCCAGCTGCTTTCACCAGCCTCCTAGCTCTTCTTGGCAATGAGGAGCCCAGACATCTGTATAAGCAGCTGGAAGCAAGATGGAGAGCCAATATCCTGCAGCTCACCAGATCTCTACAAACCTCAGCTCAGGAACCAACTGCTTAATTCACTGTATTTTTGTACTATTTAGTTTGCACTGCACACTTCTTGTTTCTCAGCATCCCGACAAAGCCATAGCATTATTGATACATGTAATCTCATAGCTATGGCTCATTTTTTTTAGAAGTCTTGTGGCCAGTCTGTAAAACTGAGTGCTCATGTGCTACAATGGAAGAAAGCAAATTTAAACTTTGTTTCTGCCTGGATCTTCAACGTTACCTATCAGTGTTATCGTATGGCTCTAAGGACAGGATTTAATCCTTCATTAACTAAAATCTGACCCCTGTCAAAACAACCAGTGGTACCACAAAGTCATATTCCTGAGCATGCAGCAAAAGTATTTTGCTGGTTTGCTGTCGCTTTCCCACCTGATTCACATCAAAACCTTCTTGTGAAGACGACTCTGGTGACGTTCTGAAAGGTGACAGTTATATTTGCCTGTAAACACTGGGAGCCAGCATTAAACTGAGCTCAGCAAGGCTGGCCCTCCTACAAAAAGGAGCACGAGAGGTGCAGGATTCCTGCTACTGTTGGCACAGAAATGGGGGAAGCTCCCAGGTGCTGGGAGTTGCAGCGCTTTGCAGTAGGGCTTTTGGGGATGGGCCCCCGAAGAGAAGCTTGTGAGTCGTGTTGCCGTGAAAAGCCTCACAGCGTGTTACATGATGCAAGCTACTTGGCAAATGCTGTAATTGTGTCACTGGAATGGCTGAGCCACAATGCTCAGGGAGGAGGTTTTGCCATGTGAGTCTGCGAATGCACGATACTCTCCCATGGTGCAGGAGGGCAGGCTGGGAACGCCGGATATGCTGCAAACTGCCGGGAGTGCTGCGTTTGTGTGGCATTGCTTGTATTCTGGTTTGGGATTTGAAATTTGCCGCTTGTGTGGCTGAGAGCGTGTAATGACATATAACTAGAGAGATGCTTTAAAAGTGTCTTTTCAAAGGACTTGGAAAGATGAGCATGGCGATTAGGGACAACATTTTTATAAAGCCTTCAGCCTGGCATCCTGTTTTACTCTTGCGACAAACTGCAGTTATGCAGAAAGCAGCTATTGGCATTTTTAATGTCTCATTCCCTCAGCAGCTAGTGGTAGCTGTTTGCTTTTAAATGTCATTATTTGCACCCACAGCAGTTGGAACCGAGAGGTTTAAAATGAAGGGGGATGGCTTTAGAAATCAGGCTTCAGGCTTCAAACCACCAGCTCTGACAGGGCTGAGCAGTGCTGTGTAGCACTGACATGGGTATGATGTGTGGGTACACAGAGCCTGCATGGGTTGCTCCTGTCAGGTGTTAAAGTCCAGTGTAAAGCAAATACCATTACAAGTAGCCCCAAGATGTGTCTTTTTTTTGTGTGTCTTCTTTTTTCTTTGTGTGTGTCTTCTCTTTTTTTCCCCTTGTCTCTAACCCTTTGCTGTGAAACAGAGCTCTCATATTTTCCGTTCCTAATTCAAGAGCTGGAGGGATCACTAAAGCCAGGTATCAAATTACAAGAGAAAGAGTGAAGACATTTGGTTGCAGCTTCACCGGCTCACACAGTACACCCAAGCGACCATTTTCATCAGCCCCCAAGTCAGTGTTAAAACTGTGTAAGGGAAATCATCTTTTCTCCAAGTCTGTCCTTGGGAAGGACAGTGTCTGCAAGGCAAGTTCTTACCAATAGAGGTGTGTGAAGGCTGGGAAGAGGAGGAAGGAAAAACCCTGTAATGTTCAAAAAAGCATCTCATCCATAGTACAGGAAATGTTGTTCCTACTCATCAAAGCTACTAAAAAAAAAGTTTCAACAATAACAATTTTCAAATTAAATCCTTTGAATGGCTTATGTGTGTAGTTTGAAATGAAAATGTGACTCAGCCAGGAATTGTTACTATTACTGGTACTGTTTTAGCTTTAAACTGAGTCTACTTCAGTTATTTGGCATGTCCTTGGTTGTCATAGAAGGCAGATTAGAGGTGGTGGCAAAATATCCTTTATGGCAGGGGTGTCAAACTCATTTTCACTGGGAGTAGTTACATTTCTATAGTCCTAAAATTACGTTCGGCCCTTTGAATGCAACTGCGAGGCTGATGTGGCCCCTGGCAAAAATGAGTTTGACACCCCTGTGTTATGGGCCAACCAATTCAGGCTTGGATCTCTTCTGCTGAAACTGAGATATGAGACTCTCTTCTCGAAGTTAGACATGAGCGAAGATTTCGAAAGAAAACTAAACGCCTGTATTCTGGTTTTTTCCTTTCTCATTACTGTTTTCCACCTCCTTGCTAGCATTTGTTTCCTCATTGGTGCTTTCCAGACCATGGTCTTTCCTCAGACAGAGCCTATTTTCTTCTGTGTTTGGATGCTTTCTTCAAACCTTCAGCTGCTTCTCTTTGATTCTTAAACTGGTATATGTATTTGGCTGTTTCCTTAGTAGTGGATCCCACCAAAAGACAGAGCCTCCTTGCCTTCTTTTCCTTTCCTATATATTTTCTTGGTCTTTCCTCTGAGTGCTGGTTTTCCTTTCCCTGATCTCCATGTGTTACTCCTTTTCGTTCCTCAGTTGCACTTGTCTGGCTGGAAGAGATCTGCAGCCAACTCCTGTACCGTTTCCCTACTGTACCTTTCCTCCAGTAGAGCTGATGGGAAATGCCATATTTCCCCCTTCCCTCCTCCCACTGCTGCCTTCCTCTCCTGCTTCTCTTTCTTGCAGAGCTAAGTGAAAAAATGCTTAACAAAAAGGACTTTGGCTAAGAGAGGAGCAGAGCAAGCTCAAGTTATTTCTCTCTGTTTTCTACTGTCTGCCTGTTCCTGTGAGCAGGCACTCAGCCTTTGAAGCTGGATGTTCTTGGGAGTCAGTTGGGATTCATTTTGGAAAGGGTAGTAGTGGACTGACATTTGATTTCCTTGTTTAAATGTGACTGTTACCCATATGCTGGAGACCACATGTGACTTACGATGCCCACTCTGTGTTTCTTCAGTTTTTCTGCCTAACCTTCAGTTCGCATTTTGGTGGCTATCTTCACCATGAAAAGAGGTAGTAATTATGTTCTCTGTCACACTTCAAGCTTAGGTTAAAATTAAAACACGTACAGAGCTGCAGGAGTCCTGGGACACATCTACAACCCCAAAGGCCACCTTATACTCAACTCAGGGGCTCTTCAGAGAGCCGAAAAGGAGACTTTCAGTGTTGTACACAAGCATTTTGCTTCCTGCTGCTTATGTTGGCAGTCATGAAGGTGCCCCTAAACCATAGCAGTTGTCAGTGTGTGATTGCTGTATTGAGATACTTTGTGAACTACGTGAACCCTAAATGTGAACTAAATATGTAAAAGCATGCTGAGATGAGAGGAGAAACGTAAATGAATCTGCATATTTTCATCTTATCTGTCTTTATTTTTCCCAGTGTAGCGGACAGTGATTTGTTGTGTGTGTGCTGTTTGTGTGCTGCATAACATGAACAAAGAGTGTCCATGCAATATTAAAGACAGAAATTAAAACTGTCCAGCTCTTCTCCTTCTCTTGCCACTTTTCCAAACCATTTTTTTTTCCTGTGTGGGCTATGTGTTGTTGCTTGCGTGCTTCCAGAGCTCAATGAAACATGCAGTGCTTCTGGATAACAGACAAAACAGAATTAGGTGCTTTGTTGTTACGCATGCGCCCAAGACTAAGGATAAGAAAAGACTTGTTGTCTCTTCCCTTCCTCCTCTCCACAGACCTTCAGCACAAGGAGCCAGAGTTTGAAGAAGTTGACTCAAGGGAGTCTGAGTTCTTCTTATGTCTGTGTAAGTCACGGTGGGAGTGATGCGATGTAAGACTGAGCAGAGGCACTGTGCTTGCCTAACTTTGGACCTGGGCAAGAGGAAGAAATGCTGTGAGACAACCTCTTGTCAGGAGCTTTTCCCTGCAGTCCTCTGGGCAGGCTGGCTGTATTCCTGATAGACAGGTCATATCCTGCCAGACATGAAAGACACAGAGTGAGGCCGTACAGCCTATGCTCTGCAGGCCTGCAGACTAGATAGGTCCTTTGAGCCTTTGCCCGTGAATACAGGAAGGACGCACTGTGAAACGTCCGTTATGCAGGTGCCTTGATATGGGTGAGGAAAAAGGAAGCCTAAATAACCTGCCCCTTCTTCTGTCTTGCCCTACAAATGCCTCCCACAGTTGCTAGCCCGTTACCGGGAAGCACAAGACCCATCCCTTCAGGGGGCTGTAGACTGGGGGCAGTGAGTGCTTGCACTAGGACAGCCCGAAGAGCCAAGTCACCTTTGAGAACGAGAGGAGGATATGCAGCTGATACTGGCATGCCCCATCATGCACCGTGGTGCTCAAGAAGGGATGTTACTAGAAACCTGTAACAGACAAAGCTCAGATGAGCAAATAGAGATGTCAAACATATTCTCTAGTTATCCATGCTGCCCCTTACCATAACAGAGGTATCAGAAGGAAATGTGCATCTGTACCTTCTGTAACTGAAAACGTAGCCCCAAACTTCAAATTGCTGGTTTAGCCCTTGTGTCAGATGGATAGTGAGAGATACAAGCACGTGTTGTCTTCTGTCAGCGTGGGAGGTTCCTGTTGCGACGTGGAAAGGACGCTTGAGGTGAGACAGTTTAAGAAGGCTCTGCAGAGCTCATTTACCTGTGCTGTTAGTCACTGCCCGTCCTTTATTCATGCGAAGCTGTGCATGAGTTTCAGGCTGGCTGCTGTAGCTCACACCCTGACCCCAGATTCACAAAGTTTACCGTTCTAACGGCCAAGTGGAAATAACACCATCAGATTTCCTCTGTGCTACCTCTTGATGATTTCTGCACCAACAGTACTTGGCTTACCAACTAAAATCCTGATCCTAACTACTTTTGTGAAGTATCAGTGGCTATAAGCAACCTAAGCACAGCAGTGTCTTTCCCTAGGCCTGAGCCTGGCTTGCAGGCTTTGCAGGCCAGGTTTTGCTCCCCATTGCCACCAGTGTGTCAGGTAGTGTGAATGCAAAATAGGGCACTTAGGAAAGCAGTTAGCTGGGCTGGAGATGGTGTGAGGGCAGGTAGGGCACAGCTGCGGGAGGCCAACAAGCTCTGGCCCTGCAAAGATTTCTGGTGGTGGTGTGGCCATGGGACAGGATACATGGAACAGCCACCTACTTTAAAAATGAAGGAGAGATGGTCGTGAGCGGGCAATAACAGGATTGCGTTTTAAGCTTCGCAAACATTATGTGCATTGTTCAGATGTTTGCTGAGTGGTTTTTGCTTTCGGACCCCTACAGAACTGCTGCGTTGGAGTCCGAATCATTTATTTTCCTACACGTGTTGGCAGATGGTCGGAAGAAGAGCCTGCCGAGCATGGTGCATGCTTGAGGGCAGTGATTGTGAGGCAAGTTGTTGAGATTATCTGATGTTTCACATTTTCTGTAATTTAATGTGTGTGTGTGAAGGGAGTATTTAAAACTTGTAGACAATAGTTTGCTGGGTTGCAGGGAATGAAACCCCTAATGAATAGTCCATTGTTTACATCAATTTGAGGCTCTTTCGTTGCTGAATTAGTGCCATGAAACCTAGCTTGCAACTCTGTTGTTTTTAACTCCCTTCTCCTTACCCATCCCCCCTCCCATTCCTGATGGCTGCTAAATCCTGCTGTTATCTTCTCTACACAAGTTTTCAAACTTCCTTCTCTCCTCTTGATTTCCCTCTGCTTAAACCTCTCGTCCAAACTGGGTCATTTTTTGCTTCTAATTTAGAAAATTTTCCCACCCTTGGCCTCTTGGACTCACACGTCAGTCATTATTTTTATCCAAATGAATGTGGGGGGGGAAGCACCAAACCTGCTTCATTCTTTCATAGTTAGGTCTAGATCCTGCACTTCCCTTTGCCTTTCCCTCCTCACCTCCTTGCTTTGGAGCTCTTCCTGAGTCAGTTTGCAGCTGTGTATATGTATTTTTATTTGATTGGATATTTGCCTGCAAGCCCCCTCCCCAGCTTTTAGGTCTTACTTCTATTCAGGTACTTTCCTCCCTTGCTCTATCCATACTGCTCTGTGCTCTGATCTTTGTGCCTTCTTCTGGTGACCCCTACCACTTGAGGTATGGCTCAAGCATACCATGAAGGTACTGGCCCTGCGACTGCCCCTCTGCCTCTAGGCCAGAGCATTCACACAGCTCATGGAAGAGCGCGGTCAGGACATGACGACTGCCTTGCTAAATGTTTTTTGTCCCTGTGTCTGGGGCTCCTTCTGTGATTGAAACTCATACGGTCGAACCTGGCCTCTCTGCTTGTCTTGAGCAGCGTCTACTGGAGGGTAGCTGCCTTTTCCCCCTGTTTAAACAGATAAGCGTGGATGGTTGGCAGAGTTGTAAGCTTTTTTTTCTGTGCTCGATTTGTAGATAACCCTTTCTTTGCTAATTGGGGCTATGTAGCTGTTTACCTGCGTGACTTGCTAGAGTGATTGCTCAGACTGATGCATACCACACTCTGGGACTGTTTCTTCTCTCTCCAGCCCTGATTTATAGATAACTGAAGAAGGGAATTCTTGGCTGCCCCATTCTGACAATGATTACACTGCAGAAAAACTCATGAAATGAATACAGCACCTGATACAAAACCAGGCCTATTCAGTTTTCTAGTTTTCCCCATCAAAAGAAGCTTCCATTTATTATTTAAACAATAGTCTCCCTCAAATTATACTGCAAGAGATGTAGGGACAAAGGCTTGTCTGCTTTTCCAGGAGTTCCTGGAAACTAGAAATGGGGAGATTTCCATAATCAATAGAAGGAATAGGGTATTTTGGAGCCAGCTTTTTTGTTTGTTGTATTATGTTTTTCTGGATAGGCAGCGTGCATGTGCGACATAGTACAAACCAACGACAGCTCTGTAGGGGTTGTGTGCACAGACCGAAGCGCCAGGACAGCTTATCTACAGGGATCTGCAGAGACTTCCCTGTGGCTGAAGATAACAGCAGGTTGAGAGGGCTGGAAGGCCCCAAAGATTTCAAGAAAGTACACGCAGACCAAGCAACAGTCTCCTTTATTTAAAGGAGCGCTATGCCCTGTGCAAATCAACATCTTTTGCTCCCCTTTTCTTCACAACCTCTGTGGGATGCCCTCTGGATTGCAACTTGAGGTCAAGAGAGTAAATCTGTAAATATTGTTTGTATGTGTAGGACAGTGCTGGTGTCCTTTTGGGTTGGAGGAGCTGCTCTAAAATACGGCAAAATTGTCAAGTGACAAGAAAACCAACCATGCTTCAGCCCATGCCAAAAAAAAGAAAATCCTGCAAAAGGGGGAGTTAGCTGTGAAAATTTACCCTGTTGCTACAGAGCTCATCTAGTTGTGCATATCACATCAGAGAGGAGTGATGGAAGAAATACTCCACCTGGTAAATGAACAGAGAATACATCTGCCCCAGTTACAGGACAGCTTATACATGCATAAAACCTGGGACATCTGGTAGTGGTGCTGGGCAGGTACTGTCTGTTTATGGTCAGGTGGAGAAGCAGATAGTTTTTTAATGAACTGGCTCACTGGAAGGCTGGGGAGAAGGGAATTTCCAATGTCTTTAAAGTGTTATATTTTGCCTTTGTGATGCCACGTGCTGTTAAGGAAATCAGCTATTTGGGGACATGAGTGCTGTAGGCAGCAAAAGCTTCTGCTTCCCACAGTGGGGATGCTTTCTCCTCCTTACTTCCACTCCAGATTGACAGTGAGATCCCAAGGCAGTGACACTGTGCCTTCGGTTTGACCTCCTACCTTCCCCCTGACAACACAGAGCCAGCACACAGGATTTAGGATTCATTCCTGACTTTCTTAACAATGATTCACTCCTGTTCCCCTCCTTCGTGTCACTAGACATCCCACATTCCTCTCAAACCAAACTTCTGTAGCCCAGAAATAGGTCACACACCAGCACCTGGACAAGAGACGTTGCTTGCGTCATCTGTTGGTGTGACGTCCGCCGAGACGCAGAGCGTGCTGTGCGAGCACTCCGTTTGCAGGACCAGCCTTCTCGGAGAGAACGCCCCTCGTGATACTTGCCATATGGGCGTTGATGACGGGAGAGAACTCCCTTTACTAAAGGGAAAGGAAAAAAAAAGAAGAAAAATGTGTAAGCTAACTCCATCAGCACACAGATTTTCTGCTGGCTGGTTTGGATGATTTATAGTGGTATACAGAGCTTTGTCACCTTTATGCTGACTCGTTCCAATGCTGCCCAGAGGTCGGCCCGTTGGCCTGTAAAAAATGAGTTGTTGATCTATGTTGCTTTCCCGAGCGGCCACGGTACTGGGGCTGTCGTCAGTCCTACTGCAGAGCTCAACTCGGGGCTGGAGGGGGCCACCCAGGACAACCACTCAGCCTCTCCATACTGGTGATTTCATTTCAGGCATCTTTACAATGTGACCCTATGGAGGACATAAACAAATCTTTTTACTTAGCAGGTAGAAGAGCAGCAACGCCCACAGCTTGGACTTGCAGCCTTTGTGCAAGAATGCAATTTCTCGTCTGCGTGGTTACTGTGGGAAGCTCGCAGGAGAGGAGCACGCTTTCAGGTCTTTTCAAGTGGGGTTCACGTGGAGTGACAGGGCCAGTTGCTGGAACAAATTAGTTGCAAAGGGGATGGATGCAACACAACTGGCAGCAGAGATGGAGGTGTCTGCGAGTGTGCAAACATTTTCCTAAGAAATATGTCCTAAGACATATACACTGTGCTTCTCCTTCCTGAGAAGTGCTGAGAACAAATTGTCATAGAAATGCAAAATACGTTCAGTCTGTTTTGAGTTGAGGCAAGAAATGAGGGCCCTATAACCTGGAGAGACGTGTGTGAGTCTGCATGGGGAAAATGCCCCTTAATTATATGGGTTGACAGATACCGTTTCTCCTGCTCCTTCCACAGTTAGCAGTGTTTGGTCTAGGAAACACCTCCTGAATTTGCCCACCGGTGCCCTTACAGAAGGCCTGGCACATGCACCCGTGGTCCTCCGTGCCGCACGGCTGGCTGTCACCAAGACCCAGCGGGTGGCCTGTTTGGCTGGATGGACAAATTCACTCTGGGAGAGCAGCCCAGCACGTCCCATGCCCTCCACACGTCGTGTTCTTTAACGCTGCTTCCCGGCGCTGGCTGGTTTGGCACAGAGGGGATGGCGTCTCTGCCGATGGGGCCTGGCCGGGCGCTGGGGTTGGGGCTATGTCCCCTCCTCTGGCGCTTTGAGCAGTACTTCTCTACTTAATAGACATGCTAGACTCTATCTTGACAATACACCCTTTTCTTGAGAGAAATGAGAAGTTTCAATTTCAGTCAGTAGCCTGTTTTTCATTAACCTGTTTTAGTCAGCAAGTCATGGCTTTACTGTGCCACCCTCAAACTGCTGCTTGTAAGCCAAACGAGATGGTGGAGCAAAACTCCTGTCCTCTGCAGAAAATGCAAAGAGCGAAGAAGCAGTTTTACCCCAAACGTTAGAGGAGGCTCAGTCAAATTAATTGTACAGTAAATGTCAAATATTTTTAATTTACAGGGTACTTTAAGCCCCAAGTGGGTGGCAAGAGGAGGAAGGGGGGAAGGGATTGGAGTGAAGTTAATAAACCTTTTACAACTTTTGACTTAACTGAGTTATACAAACACTGAATAAAAGATTATCTGCTAGTTAATACCAGTATTTTTGATACCTCTCCAGAGCCAATACACTGCAAACCTTCAGCCCTGTTGGGTATTTGTGCTACAGCATATTTAATAGCCATGACAACAATTCAACAATTGTATAGCAGCCTCCCCTCCCTGTCTGAGTGTTGCAGGCACCAGAGTGTCTCCATTGGAAAACCCCTAAACATACAGTTTCAGCCAAAACTGGTTTAATGATAGTCTACTGAGAGCTTGACAGGCTTAAAAAAAAAAAAGAAAAAGAGAAAAAAAAAAGGCACTTTTTTTCCCTTCTCCCCTCCACCCCCTGTTTTTTCTTAACTTCGTTGCTTCTTTTGAAAAAGCTGCCACTGTAAAATACAAGGCGAATTAGAAAAATAAATTGCTTTAAATTGCTTAACAGGCTTGATGAGACAAAGACTGGTGTGTTGGAGTGGCTGCAGGGAGCTCTGCGGCTGCTTTTGTATGATTTCAGAGGTGAATTTAGATGGCTGGAAGATAGATGGGTGCCAGATGCAGTTTGACACAGATTCCGGCAGCTGCTCCTGCGTGAAGTTTCATTAGCGGCGAGTTAGCCAGCAGCAGAGCTCCGGCGAGGCCCCAAACGCTGAAACGACAGCGAGAACAGTGAAACAATACAATATTCGCTAAGTGATTTTAATCTAGGAGATTAAATGACACCCAGTCGGTTTCCCTACTTAGGAAGCCAACAGGGTATAAAGCTGTTCATGGCACTCACTCTATCCAGGCCCTTGTCACATACATTTACATTGTGAGTGCTTCCTTGAACCCCCCCCACCCTGAAATGGGAAGAGAAGGGTTGATTTTTTTGTCGCAGTCATATTTTTCCATCCTAACGGTATAATGTGTTTTTAACTGCAACAGGAAATATTGGCCTTGCTTTGACAAATGCTTATATTGGACTGAAGTGCTCATGTGCTTCTGCTAAGCACAGGCCTGTTTGAAAGATTAGAGCCACAGTCTGTAAAGCGAACAGCTTCCTTTTTAATGGATAGGCAAGTCCCCAAAATAAGGAAGTCATTGATATTTACAGGCTTGGGGCATTGGGTTTGGTTTTAAGTAAACCAGTGTACTACAGTGGATGACTTAATAGAAATGGCGGTGAAGCTGCTGTTCTTGTTCTGTCCCTTGTGAAGGGACACTAAAGGTTTGGATTTTGTGGAGGGAGAAAAAAATGTAATAAAACTTATTTGCAATACAGCCCAGGCTGACTGTAGTTAAAGATTCTTCTGGGGTGCTTTGTGGACTCTATTTTTGGAACACTCGCAGTGGCACACTTACTATGTGGTTATTTGGGCTTCGTATTAAAAATAACTTTGTGTATTTCTGATTGTTTTAACAAGTGAATCCCTGATTAGAGGAAGACGTTTTCTCTGTTAGTCGAGGAAAAGTACATAGGGAAACAAACAAAAAAGTCTCTTTTCTTCCATATATGCCACCTGAATATTGCCCTTACTTACTTAACTGCTGATGCCAAACTACTCTGTTCACTTTGAGTCATTTGCACAGTAAGCAAACAAACCAGCTTTTTTTTTTTTTCTAATTAATATGCAAGTTGGATGTTGTCTTTCAGTCTCAACTGTTGTTTGTTTGTGAATGTTTCAATTCTGTATCTAGATGCCTTTGGTAAGTACCCCATGCAGCTTCAATTAAGCTTTCTATATCAAGAAACTATGCCTTAATTTAGCAGGTTAAAGATATCTCTGTTACATCAGTTTGTTCACAGTGCATTGTGACCTAATCAACTAGGGATGTAAGCCATTTCATGAGGAGTAATTACTCAACAACAAAAAATGTTTCTCTTTCCTAATAGCTGTGAGTGAGTTGGCTAATTTGAATCCATTTTGGTGGTGGCAGGTCAGCAATCAGGAGGTGGCTTTCCTGGCTGGCTTCTAGGCAGGAGGGAGAAGCCAGCAGAAACTGAACCAAAGAGCTACGGCTTCCCAAGGCTACCGCGAGAGCATCGCTGCCCTTTCCTTTGCTGATGATGCTGTGAGAGGGTTTGGTCAAAACCCTTTCCTGGAAAAGGGAAAGAATTTGTGAGTGGGTTGGAACTGCCAGATCTGCTCTCAAGACTTGCGAAAGGGCAATGCTTTTATTATCACTGGGGGTAGGGGTTTGCAGGACACTATCATGTGACAAATCTCCATCGCCTTGGTCAGGAGATGGTGTGAAGTTTAAGGATGTTGGCTCGTTGTGTCTCTACTTGGATTAACTTATGACAGTGACAGAGCAATTTTTGCTTTCAGTGCTTCATCACTCAGGAGCATGGGCTACCAATCCTGCCAGACCCCACTCATTGCTGTCCTGTTTTTCTGCTTCACCAAGAGATAGATCATTGAGGAGCATTCTGATTTCTGCCCCACCCCCCCCCCCCGCCCCCTTGGCTTCAAATCTTGCTGAGAGGGAGGTGGAGAGGAAAATCCTCATGAATTAACATTATTTCCCTGGTGGGCTTTGCTGCCATTTTATCTAATTACGCCTGCTGTTTTCCAGATCGCATTGTAAGCATTTGCATGAAGGGGCTTTCACTTACCTCCTCAAGTAAATTAAATAACAGCCCTTAGGCTGGGCTGACAGCATAATGCATTTTCATGTGGGAGATCAACAGCTCCCATACCTTGAGATGGGAAACACTGAAATGACAGGGAAGCTCTGCGCTTTCGTCTTGAATTAGGGCAACTGGACCGAGTTAGGGCTACTTTGCAAATGCCTGCTGCTGACTCTTGCAGTGTACGGGGATCAGCGGGCAGAGAGAGGCACACAGGAATCTGACTGTGGCACACACGGAGAATGGATTGTGGTTTTAGGCTCCTGGAGATCCACAGGCTACGTGTAAGATGTGCAGGAAAGCCAGGGAAAGCAAGCCCGTTGTCAGCAGGTTTAAACGCACAGCTCTGTTGGAAAGCGTGAAGGGATCTGCAAATGAGGAAGGACTGGAAGCCACAGACATGAAGCAAATGAGAGGTGCAGGCCCTGCCCTGAGGATATTTATAATGTGACTTTGCAGATCAGGAAGGCTGGACTTGTCTTGAGTGCTCTGGAAATCAAAACGCATGGGCTTGTCTTTCATTTCTACAATAGGCCATCCCGTAGTTTCCCTGTGCTTCATTTCTTCAATTTGCAAAATGAGGCAGTAGTCCGTCGTCTGAAATGACAGTCCGCTGATTTCTTTGCCTGACCCGTTACTCCCAACGAGTATCCAGCCCCAGGAAATACCCTCTTCCAAATGTTTCAGAGCTCCCAGAGCCCTTCGTAACATCAGCCCAGTGGGATGATCCAGTTCCTTCCCAGTCATATGTGGTATACATTAGAAATGTACCTCAACCCCTTCCTGGCTGTGGTCACTCCTCCATTTCTTTGATAGAGTTGAGAGCTTCTGAGGGGGAGAAGAGATCAGGAACTGTGAAGGACTGTGAAGAAAATTCAGTGTAATTCTTCAACTCCTGATTAGCCTAGGCTTGTCCTGGTGGAAAAGAGGAGGTTGGTGGGAAGGCAGAGAGAGGAACTCCAGCTTCACCAGCCGTTAGGTTTGAACAGATGTGGGGTGGCCCAAACCTCTGATGTCCTCTTGCCTCTGCCTTTGCAGGATGGTTAAGTGTGCCCAACTGGGGACATGTAAGTAAGTGGGGTGACCAACAGTGCAGCCAGACTGAGTAAGCATTTAGTGAGGAGGAAGCAATGGATCCCTTCAGCAGGTAGGGAATCTAATCTCTGCTCCGACTTGCTTATGTTGGTCATGAATGGAAGTCAACAACAGGATAGGCTGCTTAGCTGGGCGGGGTGTGTGTGTCTTACGTGGTGGGGAGCCTTGTACACATGTTTCATGTAAAAGGAGAAAGACTGTATGTGTCCTCTGAGTTTGCTGTAGCTCTGTGGTGACAGCAACCCTCTTAGTATTTTATCCGTAATGTCGAAGTACCTTCTAGCTTTCGGGGCTAATTCTTCTTTCCCCATGTTGTTGGTTAGGGATTAAGGAAATATTGCAGATCACTAAGATCTGCTTGAAGGAGTCTGCAGTGACTTACTTTTGTCTGGGGACGTTTGCTGAAGAAATGCAGTTGACTTGTCTTTCTTTTCAAATCAAGATTTCAGTTCCATCAAGACATAGTTCCAGGTTGAAGGTGGGGGAGAGCTAGAAATGTTAGTGTGATGGGGGTGTAAACACCTTTCAACTTGCATGTTAAAGCATCTTGGCTCTTCCAAGTAACTAGAGAACTACTTCGTGATACATTTCTGTGTCTGAGATGAATTTTGAATGCCAGCGAGATAATGAGATTTATCAAATAAAAAGCCTGTCTTTCACTTTGTTCAAGCTTGGTCTCATGCCTCAAATACATGCAGTTTAGCTCAGAAGCTGTTTGTAATTTGTATCACAAAACCACCGTGTGTAACTCATGATGGATGGTAGCCAGTGGATATGAGAGGTTTGCAGTTAGGACGTGCTAATGGCATTCACTGACATTTGTGCTTGGTCCAAGTTGCTGCCACAAGATAGAGGAGAAGTGAATGGTCACTACAAGGTTACTGTGGGAGAGGCTGAGGAGGTGTTTGCCTTTACAAATCAGGGATTCAGACTTAATGCCAATCATTTTTTAGCATGAACATGCATGATATTCACCATGCAAGACACATTGCTGCTTTTAACACATTAGGGGAGATGATTCAGGATTGAAACAGCTTCTTCAGTGATCTGGTAGTATACATCTCATTATTATTATTATTCACTCCCTGTAGATGTTAGAAAGCTTTCTAACAATTCGCAGTATCCCTTAAGCTCTCATCCCCTTCTCTCTCTTTAAAAAAAAAATTAATTTAATTTCATTATTATTATTATTCAGACTCCCGCTGTACACATCCCCCAAGCAGGTGGGAGGGTGAGTTGGTGGGAGATGACTTGGCTTTGTTGGAACTTCACTTAATGCAGGGTGGGGGCAGAGAAAATGAAGCTAAATTACGCAGATCCTGAAGGCACAGCGAGTGTGCTACATCACTTGTGAGCATGACTAGAACTGAAAATGAATCACAGCCTTGTTAGACACTGTATGTGTCAGTGCATGTGGGCAGAAATATCATTCAGTGAGAGAGAGAAAAAGACAGAGCGACTATATCTTTTAAAGTGTGCTGGTCCCACTGAAATTGTAGTATTTAACCTAATAGGTGAGAGCTGGGAAATGGTGAGACAGCTGCTGTAGAATACTTTGCTATGTTGATTTTTCTTCCTTTCTGAAAGTTCAAGCCGAGTCTGGACCTCTCAGCATTGACATCTATTTTCTAAACCAGAAAAGGCTATAATGGCAAGTTCAGGTTTGAACCCACTTTCAAGGACTTTATAATACAACCACCAAGACTTATTCTGGGCTAGATTTGAATGTGGACTTGCTTCAGCCTGCGTGTTCATTTTGCATTGGGAAGCAAACTTGATTTACTCTTCCTGTAAACTTTTGAAGGTGCACACGCACAGGAACGCACAGGCATACCCACGTGCACATCAAGCTAGTTAACATATTGGAGCCACAAAAATCTAGTCTGGATCTGTAACCTTGATTCTTGCAGCTGTATTATTGAAACATGGCTTATTTCTAAAATGGAAATTGGTTTCACAGGTTGTAATGTGGCAGAGCTGTATCAGGTGATTTGATGGAGAGATGCTGGAAACAGCTGACCACTAAAATCTGCTGTATACATGTTTGTACTCCAGAAGACACCACAAATGATTGCAACATTCCTAAAGAAGCTCTCCCTCCTTCTGCAGAGACCTAACCGTGGCAGCTAACAAGCAGCACCTACCTGAAAAATCCCTACCCTAGCACACCAGACCCACACTTTTTCAAAGCCAGATGGACTCAACTGGTGTATTCTTTGAGAATTTTGGTTGTGTGTTTTTGTATGTTTTGCTCAGTCCTGCAATCTGCGTTTTCTTTCACAAGCCCTAACTCTGCTACTTCTCCAGTAAAGCAAAGAGGCCCATTTGTGGAATATCAATCACACTGCCTGGTGCTTCTGTCTTCTGATCCAATACTGACAGTTTTGTATAGTGATAGTCTCCTCCCATTTCTTATAAACGAAGGTGTGTTTGCGTCCTGACAGATGAGAGAATCTGGCCTGAGTCTGCAATATGCATGTTTTGGAGTTGTACTTCTCCAGCGAGAGGGCAATCTTACCTCTCTTAAAGGGATTGCATTTACGTTTCTTTGAGGGTGAAAAAGGGGGATTTACCCTTTCTTGAAGCCTGGGATCATCTTTGTTCAGCATAAACTGCAAGCTATGATAAGACTGAAGTGTGTTCCCAAATGACACTTAAGGGAGAGCTTGCTTGTTGACACCACCAGACTACAAGTGAAAACTTTAAGAAATTAGAAAGCAAAACAACGACAAAACCAACAGATTGTTCATGCTGGTTTTCCTCAAAGCCCCATTACAAGAATACAGAGCTGTTTGTGTAGCTATTGTGGGCACCATGGGCTCCTGTGAAAGCAGCTTTAGATGCTATTTCACAGCCTGAGGTTTAACCAGACCAAACTCTTGTGTTTTGTTGTGTCTGGGTTTTGTTTGTTTGTTTGTTTTTCCTCCTGTTTTATATTCCCTTAGTTTCTCATCCATCCAGTACTGGTATAGCTAACTTTCTTTTAACTAGAGGTTTATATACTGTTCCAGGGTGGTCTGTGCTGCTTTGTCCCCTGAATAGGCTTTTACCCTGCTCACCCTTCTGCCTGAATCCACACTAGACAGGATTTCCTCCTGGACCATGTCAGAGCACCTTCTCTTGAGCAGAACAAGGTGCATCTTCTCACACTCTCCTGCCTGAAGAGGCTGAAGACATTCAGCTCCAAGCAGCTTTGCTAACACCTCAGCTCTCTCACATAGCTGGGCACTAGGACTGTTCCTACTGAGAGGATGAACCGCAGGCTGGGAGGAGGGAGAGAATTGAGGAGTGGGATCAGTGGGGATGCTGTGGTCCTATCTGCCTACCCCATACAGTGAAGGCAAAAGTGGCCTGTCAGCCCAGCAGAGTTAATCTGAACTGTCAAAACTCCAGAAATCCTGAGGTTGTGGTTGAAAATGTTTCCTCCACAAAGTACCACAAAGTACCAAAGGTCCCTTCCAATCCCTAACATTCTGTGATTCTGTGATTCTGTGATACAGCTGGTGCTTCCCATGTGTGGCACTCGTCTTACGGCTGGGTCAGATCCTGGTGCCCAACTGTTCTGCTGAATTTGGGAAGACTATGCAGGAGAAGACAGGTGGTCTTTGCTGGTAATGTTTGCCTGTGAGGCTTGTATCATTTCAAAGCTGATGATTATAGACACTAGCTTCCTTTTTTTAAAAAAAGTGGCTAGAGATAACGTGGTTTCTCCTTTATCCCCCTCCCCACAGACCAGGTGCTCTTTACTTTCTGAACACGAAGTGGTTTCTGAACGTTAAGAAGGATGTAAGCGGTTCGCAGCTGAGGACACAATGGTGCACCTCCCCCCTGCCCCCCCCCCCAAAAAAAAAGGTAAAAAGAAAATAGCCCAAACCAATCAATAACTTTTGAATATCCTGGTCATGCGGTGTTCCTAGAATGTCCTTATTTATTAAATGAAATGGGAATAGCTTGTGATTTTCCAGTTCTTACATGTGACTGTTTTGGGAGAAAGGCGAGGAAGGTATCCGTATTTGTGACAAACAAAAAGTTTTAATTACTTAGACCAAGAACATGTTCAGAAAAGTAAAGATTTTAGACTTAATGTGCATGGAACAAAAGGCCGTTGTGAGCTATGTATGAGAGTTGCTGAGAGTTTGTATTCTGCCCTTTTTTTTCTGTGGGAGTTATTTCCTGTTGTTGACGAGAGTTCTTTATTTAGAACCACCTTAGCTACTGAATGACGGCTCGCTTGCAAGAAGAAAAAGTGTGATTAAAACTTGCTAAGGCTTATTTCAAGATCTCCCTGCTTCCATTTATTTAAGGGTAATCTTTGCTAAATGAAAGAAAAAAGTTCAAAACAACAAATGCATTTCCTTCTCATGATTTCACCCACATCAGCTGTGACAGGTAGCAAAAATATGTTGGGAGTCTGCGGTCTTTCACCTGAACAACTCATGGAAGACAATGTTTCTTTAGCAGAGGTGGTTTGTTTTAGGTGGGTCTGGTTTTGAAACCAAAACAAACCCATCAAATGCCAAGCCTCCCTTCTTGCTGGTAAGAGTAACGCACCGGTGTTCTTGGGGGGCAGCTCTTTCTAAGAACCCCACTACTAGAGTAGGAGTGGGCACTTGCACTTTCCCAGCTGTTCAGATGAGAGAGAATTTCCTTTGAAGAGCACAACCAGCAAAAAGGGGGTTCTGTCTGCTGACCTGCATGGGAATAGTGTTTGTGTGTGTGTATAGTCAAATTATCAGCACTTTAACATCTGCTTAACAACTTTTGCTCTCATGACAGGGGCTGAACATCCTGTTAAGAGTTAATGAAAGTTAGCAGAAGACCAGGTTGTGTAGGAAAAAAAAAAAGGAAATATACTGGACTATAGGCGTAGGTAAGCAAACAAAGTAACCGGGGTTTATTATGCCTTTTTTGCTTAGCAGGAATCACACTAGGAATGTCCTCTGCATGTGGAGTATTAGAAAATGCCCTGGGGCATGAGGTACAGCAGATGGACAATCATCCCTCCTTGATTGGGCTGGCCCCTGGCTGGGTGTGAGCCTCTTGCAGAGGGTGCCTGTTCCTGCCCAGCTATACCAAACAGGCTGCTGCCTTTCTGTGAGCACCTGGGAAGGTTGTGGGACAAGAGTTATGGGTCAGGACAGCCACTCACATCTTTCCTTCCACAAATCAAACTGATAGAAGCTGCTTTGTAAAGCTGGATCTCTGCAGGAAAAAAAGGCACTCTTTGTAAAAGAAAGAGGAATTTGGGAGACCTCTGCCCATCCCTCTGCGCTGGGAAAGTCCGTGGCTAGGAGAAGAAGCAGGGGGAGCCTCAGTGATATTCCTCCTGGTGTTTTCTTCTGCTGCTGTCCAGAGATGAAACCAGAGGATGCCTCGGACTCGGTAGCAGCACCATCAATGGGGATGCAGCTCTTCCCCCATGTTTCTTGGGTCTACTCATTTCCCTCCACCCTTTCCCCTCTGTACTTCTATCATATCTCTGTTTTGCTCTCTCACCAAGGCTAAAATTTTTAAAAGGGAGGATTATTACTGTTTGAGGTACTTATGGCTATCTCAGAAAGCCACTGCTGGCTTTAGGGAGCAGTATGCCCACATGTGGGATCTGCTTCCCTAGCTCAGTGCTGTCCTGCTTGTGCTCACAACATGTCTTTTCTTTTCCCCCTCCACACATGCTGTGGTACAAGGAGAACCCCTCCCAGATTTCAAGGACATTAGCACCCCAAAGCCACCGTGGAGGAAGAAAGAGAGCATAAGAGGTGTGAAAGGAAGGCAAAGATATGGACTGTGATGATGAGTGGTGGATTCTCAGCTTTTTCTTTGTCCTGATGGTAGATCCTAAATACCGGGTGGGTTTGCAGTGCCTTAGTGTTTCATTTTTGCTTGGGAACACTAATTAGGTGTAAACCTCTTTTAGCCTTTGGTTAATGGTTAGTATGAAAGAACAGCTTCCTTTAAAGTACAAGAGCATAAAAAAGATGAGGAGGGAACTTAAATTAACTTGTACAGTTCCCTTTTTCTTCAGAAAGCTAAAATGCATTTCTGACCGTTACAGGGGTGGTTTCAGGTAAAGTTAACAAATACAGACTTCACCCACAGTCTGTTTACCTGCATGTACAGTATGAGCATTTGCTGACTCTTAGCTGTGCTAGCACGAGGGAACGTAGAGAGGCAAAATGAATCATCACCACAGGCGCAGTCAGGAAAAGCATCTGATGTACTCATTCAATTTTTTTTTTTTTTTTTTTAATCTCGGCACATAATCTAAGAAATCACACATTTTCTGAAGGGTTAAAACAGAAAGACTTGTGCATTCACTGCATCGACTCAATGAGTTCAGTTCTAGATGATCTTCATTTATTTGTAGTGGAACAGAATGGCAGTGGGAGTTTATGTTACATTTGATGTTCTTGTGTGAGGTTTTTTGCCAGCTCAATTTTTTTCCCCTTCTTCTAAATTTGGCCCTGCAGATTCAACTTCTGCTTTATTGTGTGGGTTTTGGTGTTGTGTTGTTTTTTTTTTTTTTTTGAAAAGAAGTTGTGTAGGTCACTCACTGTTTACTTAAAATTAGATCCTCAGAAACCTCTCTCTCTCTGAAAGAAGTACAGATAAACCTTGTCTGTAAGGAATTTTGCACCTGGGACAGTCAGAGGAAGCATTTATCACTGCAACTTTGAATTACCTTGAAAAAGTCTCTATCTTACTTGGTAAACATTGCTTGAATCTAGTGGTTCTAAGCAGCTGCAGAAACTAGTTTTAAACAAAATACCCAAGCCCCCCAAAAGGAGTAGAAGCATTAATACGCTCTACAGGTTGTATTCCAGCCAGCAGAAGTGCTAGAGGTGGGTGCATTCATTTGGATGTCAACGTATTAACTCATGTTTTTGTGTAAACAAGGATTGAAATAGTGGTGTGTGTGTGGGGGGGTTGTTGTGTTCCCCACCGCCCCCCTTTAATGGATCTGCGCATGAGCGCATTAAACTCTAGTTACATGGTTTTAAGTGCTATATAACATATTGCAGTGCTACATAACTCCCTGTATCAACACGATAGCCACAACACCATTTTGGTTTTGCCCTCACAGCTTCGAACACATTGCTACTGCTGTACAATGTTTTAATGCAACAAATCTGAGGAGGAACATCCACTTCTAGAAAACCCTGCTGGTGGCCCCGTTTGGTCTATCAAGCCCTTTGGCATCTCAGCAGGGTTGAGCAGTGCTGAACATACTCCAACTTGCCTATGCAGCCAGGCCTCTTCCAGGTTTCAAGAGTGTTTAAGAAGAGTGTGGTGGGGGCATCTGCGCTCCAGAAGCGTATGGCTTCACGGAGAGCTCTGTTAGAGCAGCTTTGCTTCAGAAAAGGGCTGTAATACGTGCAGTGCACATGGTAAGCCACATCAGCAGAGCCGCTCTCCCCTGGAGAACCATGAGCAGGTAGTCCGTCCGCGTAAGGGAGATGGTGACGACCTTTGTACTGAAGCGCCTGTGTGGCTGGTATGTTTGACTGCCCCATGTTGTTACAATTTTCAGGCTCATGTTGGGTTTGTGCGCAAGACTAGTGGGTGGCCGAAGTCTTCTGGCTTGATTGTGGTGACATCTGTTTACACCAGTGGTTAATTAGGCCTGAAGACTGACCATCTCTCTGTGTTTTTCCCCACTGTTCCTGTGCTTTTTTCTTTAAGAAAAGTATTCCCTCCTTGGTTGTAAAACAGAGCCTTTGGTTTTATCTGCAGATTTTTTTCTTTCGTAATCCACTGGCCCCAGGATGAGATGAATATCAGGACACCAGCATAGCCTCTCTTCAAAAAAGTAACCAAATGTTCCAGAAAAGAATCACTTGTGCTTTTGATAGAGACTGCAGAGGGAGCACTGAAAGGGAAAGAAAAGCAGCATAAAATTGTTTAAAACTCGGCTCAATGCAAGGTACAATCCACTGCGTCTCAAGCAAGAGTGGAGAGGAGAGACTGTTTTAGGAGCCTGAGTGCTGTACAGACTGTCAGTGTGAACAGCCTGGCCTGGGTCAAAAATGAAGCACATCTTGGAGGTGATACAGCCTGAATGGGATTTGGGAAAGAACATGGATGTTTACAAAAAGGCAAAAAAGATCTGAGAAGATCTTCAACAATGGTAGGCAGCCCAAACGTCTGCTTTAGGACAGAGTGTTTCAGCTGGAGCGAGGATGATGCACACCAGCAGTCTCCAGAGGACTGGGAGTGCACAGGGAATTACAGAGGGAGGGAATCATCTCCGTGCATGAGGGAGGAATGCAGCAAAACCTCCTCTGACTAAGCCAGCTAATGCACGCTGTGTTTTTTTTCTTTCCTGATAATCCTGTTCCATAATATTTCCTTAATAATTTAGTATGTGAAGAGTAGCATCTAAATCACCAAGTCTGACTTTCAGATGAAATCTTGCCACCCTTGTCCTTGACACACGCTGGGGATTTTTAACGGGCACGACTGTTTGAGTACAATCTTGGTGTTAAGGTTGTTTTTTTTTTTCTTAATTACTTAATGAATTTACCATGTGGCACAACCCTTGGTACTGCCAAGCAACAGCTTTCTATTACTAGACTGTATGGGCCTGATCCTGCATTACTGAAGCCAAAAGCAGTTATTTGGGAACAGACGTTGGCATCGAAATCTGTAGGAAGGCTTAGAATAACTATACAAAAGGGGATAGTTGCACTCAGAATATTGATTCATGAGCTCCATGGTTTTTTGCCTCTCTGTTCATTTTACCCAAGTAAGAACAACTGCCCTACTGGACATATAATATATGATACTGCATTAGAACTAAGGCTGCATTTGGTCATACTCATTAATTAAACTGATTTCTCCTGTAGGTTTTTTTTTTTCCTAGAGAACTAACAGAGAATGATAATTAAGCATATTATGCATTCTAGGGAACAGTGTTTCTCCTACTGCCACAAAAACATTAAAGGAGAAAAACATGAACTAAAGCAGAAAATGAAGGAAGAAAAAAAAAAAAGCTAAAATTGGAGCGAGAAGGGAGGGAGCATTCCTTCCTTCGGTTTTCACCAATTCCTCTGTGCCTTGGGATGTGTGTGGCAGCCTCGTTACAGTGAAGAGTTGCACCAGCAAAAGAAGGGAAAAAGCAATTGAAATCTCAAGGAAAGGAGCCCAGCTCACAGGTGCAGCTCCCTCCCTGCTAAGGTACAGGTGCAGACTACGGTAACGCAGCACTCCAGTTTTTTTTTTTGAAGGGCTTGCTTTTATTTGCAGCTGAGCCTCACGTGAGAAGGGCCTCGCACTGGAAGGTCAGTATTGGTCCCTGAGGTGGCGTGAATGGAGATGGCACGAGGTCTTAGCAGTGTTTAATCATGCCTTTGCTTGTAGCATGCTTACTTCCTACCCATGAGACCCAGGTTGCTTGGTGGGGGGTGCTGCTCTAGCAGAATTAGCACCTTTGGCCCTTCCTTTAGCTTTTTGCCAAGTTATTGATGCTGATGGAGTCTTTCTTTGGAAAAATGTGTCTGCTCTGGGGGCAGTATTAGATATTTGCCTACAAGCTCCTGCATGCACTGAAGCAAAAACATTCAGGGAGAAAATGGAGATGTGTTGTACAATTACCTGATGAAATCTCACAGTATTAACCTGTACTGCAATTAGAAAGAAAAAGGCTAAGGATGCAATTAGAAACATAGGAAGCAGTTCACTGCCTCTTTTTTTGAAAAACATGAGGGATGCCAATGTTCTAGCACACTAAATGTTGCATCTCTTTTCTAATTAGCACACGTGTTGACAGGCAATTGCCCTATGAAGTCTGGTGTCTGTTTCCCCTGTCCCAGTCTTTGATTTTTGTTTGTTCATTTATTCATCTTTAATACAGGAGGGTTTTTGAATGATCTATGGGAGACCTGGCCTTAATCAGGCAAGCTTTGACCATCCTTGCTCAAAGAGAAGGCTGCACTCAGGCTATGCCTGTGGCCCACGTCAGGTCAGTACCACTGTAGAAAAATGCAGTTCGGTTCCTTCATTTTTAGCACGTTGTTGTGATGTGTGAGCAGTTTGAGGGCCTCTGTCCAGGCTCTGACTGCACAATTACATGTGCACTACTGCTCCTCAGGAAGTCCTTGTGTGCACTGTTCCAAAATGGGATGCACTTTGGGTGGCTCCTTCTCGCAGACACACGGACTTCTCCCCCACTCCTGCAGGCTCTGGAAGCCTCTGCCGACCCACTTCCTCGTACAGCGTTTTGTGGCTCAGTTGCAGGCTGTTTCTCTGCACTTACCAACATGTTTGGGCAAACTGCATTTGGGCCTTGCAGACATCTTCTGGTCAGATTACTCTGAGGCCGCAGAGCAGAGTTTCTATGGCCAGAAAGGTCTCGTTAAATCAGGTGCGAGGCAATGTGAGAAGCAGTCAGATTATTCGTGTTGCACAGCCTAACATCGTCCCACCACGATGGAGCCTCTGCTGTGCGCAAAGCATAGGAAGGAGCTCTACTTTTATCAATTTGTATCATGACCTGTGCTCAGTTGAGAGTGCTTCTGAGTGTGGATGCGGGTTGTACTAGTTGTGTTCAGAGGAACAATCTGAGTTACAGTGTGACTATAAACTCCTGCCAAGAAAGGCCCAGGGGAGTTACAGTAGGAAGCAGAGTGGCAGTGAGTTTTCTCTTGTGCTAGTGTAAAATTGGAGCAACCTAACAAAGTCAGAAGCATTTAAAACTCAGATGATATAGGCTCAAGCCTTTTACTGCTGAGTATAACATGGCAAGACTGGGGCCATGGATATCGGACTGGAGCCCAGCTGCTTATTTAGCAAATGTTTGTGGTTATGCCTATGGTGCCGGCGATAGCGTGCACACACCCAGGCACAGGGACTGTAAACCTGCTGCGGACTTTGAGCTCCGGAAGGCAGGCGCTGCTCAGCTGGGTGCATCCACAGCGCAATTACGCAAGGCCAGATCCTGCTGCGTTAGAAATCTGGTGTCAAGCAAGGCAGAATGTGGTCCTGAAATTTGGTGGATCTGCCATGCAAAAAAAAAAAAAAAAAAAGAGTCTTGTAATTTCAAGAGGAGGCTTGTTTTCCTGAGTAGAAGGACCAAATTTCAGTGCCTGGCTGCTGGAAAGTATCTAGCCAGGGGAAATTCTGGTTTTAATTTTTGCCAGCTCCTGAGCAATTCACAAGCCACTCATCAAAATTCAGTCAACGGCTGTGAAATGCTTTGCAGGTCGGGTTTGGGGCTACCTCTATACCGCAGACAGAGGATGAAGGAGTTTGGATCTCGTCAGAGATCTCCTCGGAGATCCAACACTCGCTCTGGTAGCGTGGGTGGCAGGGGAAGGTGTGCTGGGGCCTCCAGAACTGGCCAAGTCAAACACCAGTTTTTAGGTCTGACGCTCATTCCTCCTGTTTTAGTGGCTTCAGCAGAGTATCACCTGAAATACCAGTCTTGGTGTTAAACCCCAGTTAGGTGGGGTCTTTTCAAGTATAAGAATAAAAAAAAAATGATCACTTTAATCTCCTGTTTTGGCAGATTCACCTTCCCCCCCTCCCCCCCTATTTTTTTTCCCCTCCTTTCTGGAGGGGACATACAATATCCAGGTTAAAGAAATCTTCCCTCTAAAAGTATCCTGCTTTTCTGTTTTCTAGCTGAAAATGGAACTTAATTTCTAACAAGACCATCGGCTTGATTGATCGCAAATCATTACGGACCATTTTGAGCATAATACCTAAACGAGTCACGGTATTAATGACTAATAATCGCCTTTATGTTAGGTCTTAAAGCTTTATTGTCCCGAAGTACAACCGGTTTAGTGGAACATGAAAGGCTGGAATGATTCGAGATGCTCCTGGGGCTGCAGCCAAAACTGTAAGGTGTTTGAATCGCCTTTTACAGCGCTGGCCGGGATTACAGACCCTTTCGAAACACAGGGATTTGAGGTAATTTTAAATAATTCTCTTCTTTCTAGATAGCGCCTGGTGCCCAGCTCTCCCCTCCCTTCCCCCGAGTCTTCGTGTGCTCCAACATCTCCGTTTGGCCTCATTTTTGTGCTTCGGTGGTATCTGCACATCCCAAATTAGCAGCGAGGATCCCACGGAGGGGGATCTGCCGCCTGCCTCGGCTCCCAGGTGAGCTCCCGGGGCGGGGGGCGGCCGGCAGCGCCCCGGGTTTTCTCCAGCCCCCCAACACCCGCTCTGCTTGGCCAAGCCGGGGGCTGACCCGGGACGGGGTGGGGGGTTCGGGGTGACCCGGGGGCCATGCCCGCGGGGGGCAGCCGAGCCTCGTCCCCCGGCCGGGTCCTCGCCGCCGGATAGCAGGGATACTTGTCATATTTGCGGTCGGGGCGCGCTGGCACCCGCCTTTGTCCCGGCGCGGGGCCCGGCGCTCCCCAGGGAACCCCCGGCGGCGGCCGCGCTGCGGGGGCCGCGCCGCCCGCCCGGGGCACGGGCTGGCGTGGGCAGCCAGGGGAGCCGAGCCGGCGGCTGCGGAGCTGGGGGAGGAAGAGGAGGAGGAGGAGGAGCAGCGGGGGTGAGGGGCGGGGGAGGAAGGCAGGCCGGGGTGAGGCGGAGCTTTGACGCGGGCCGGAGGGCGAGGAGCTCGCCGGAGCCGCCCCTGTCGTCAGTGCTGGCGGCAAGTGCTGGGAGCCGGGGCTGGTGCCTCCTCCCTCTCCTCCTCCATTGTATAATGCTGCGTGGTCACAGCTGCCGGGGCACAGTAGAGGCTTAAATCCTCACGCCGCTTGCGCCTGCCTCCTCCACCTCTTCCTCCTCCTCCTCCGCATCCTACCCGGCCCCTCCCCGGAGCGGCGCGGCGAGAGAGCGACATATGGAGCTGCTTTAGGGCGAGAGTTTGCGACCTCCCCCCCCTCCATGCGTTAGTTCTCAGGTGGAGCTGCATGTGGTGAGTGGGGCTGGGGGGCAGCGGCGGGCGCTCCGGGGGGGCGGGGGGGCCGCGGCACCCACTCTCCCCGCCTCGGCTTCGCGAGTCGCCGGGGCTTGGTTTATCTCTACCTTTAAATTTGTGCCTGGGCAGAGGAGCTCTGGGCGGGTGTCTTCCCCCCTCTCCGGGGGCAGATCGTGCTTGAGATGAGCAGAGGAGGGAGAGCGGCGGAGTTGCTCTTAAAATACCTCCCCCACCCCAACGCCGATGCGCGGGGATCTCGGGCTGGAGCAGGTGCGTGCGTGTAGTTGGAATACTTTTTATCGGGGCTGCTGTGCCGATGGTGCGGGCGGTTGTGCTCTCAAGAGCCACGCTCCATCCGACTCAAACCGGCTTCACCTCCGTAAGTCAGCGTGTGCGCCGGGGGGGCCCTTAAACCGGGAGGCTACAGCCTTGCTCCGTTTTCTCAGCCAGAGCGGTGACTTCAAGGTACCCCCAGAAGTGCGTGCGGTGGTGCCGGGAGAGCTCAAAGGGACCGGGGGAGACTTTCACTCCGGTGGAGCGAAGCTGACATATGGCTGGGCAGGACCCGGCTGGCCCCGCTGCTGGACCTTTCCAGGGGTTGGTGTTAGGGCGGCAGCAGGGCAGGGGATTAGCTGGTCTTTTCCCTGAGCAGTAGCACACTTGCGTCTTCCTTGGGAGCACCGCCAGCACACAGGAACAGACGTTTGGGGGGCTTTTGTGAGCAGGGTGGTTCATCTTTCGGAAGCCATGGCAAAAAAACCCTGTTTATTGGGATTTCCTTCAGGGTGAGGGAAGGCTTGAAAAAACTCATTTTGCGATGCTAGCTTCACTTAGAGCGTTTGCTACTTCAGTCATGTTGGTGTGTCAGGATCTTGGAAAGATAAGTTCTCCTTAAGCTTAAAAATAGGAGTGCAGTTACCCGCTGTCACTTCTTGCATTTGGTGAAGCACAGCTGGAAAACCCAGGGCCACTTTTGTTGAAAATCTATAGAGGGATTTGTGTCCTGTCCCCTTGGGATTCTTGGTGGTTGATTTACAGCTACGGGTCAGCTGCTAGTGTAAAATAAAGCGAATGTGCCCATTTCATCTCCATCTGGGGGGACTGTCAGCCCCTTTAGCCGAACTTCAGCGCAACACGCCAGAGCTGTTCCGTGTGGCAGTCTCTGTCCAGACAAGTCTCGGGATCAGGAAAGTCCAGGCTTTTTCAGCTGGTGCCCGGTGAAGTCAGCAGGGTGACTCTTGCTGCCGTCAGTGGGTGCTGGATTTGGCCACTGTAGATATTGCTCAAACGGTGGTAGAGGGCTTGGCTGCCCCCTAACATCGCTTTTTTGCTTGTTGTCCTCTCAAATGGAGTAAACTGTTTCTATTTGTGAGAGTTGAAATGACGCTTCCTTTTTATTCTGATTTTTAGGGATTCACCTGCATAAATACTCAATCCAAATTAAGGTGGTTGTGTCTTACAGGCTTCTCGCAGGGTACAAAATTGACACAGGCACATCAGTTTCTATCTAAGTGGACGGGAAGCTTTCATATGGTAAAACAAACTGTAGAAATGAATTGTGTTTTCCTAAAAATTGCTGCTTCATGTACTTAAATTGCTGTAGAACTTAAGCAGTTGATTAAGCAGGAGAAATTGAGAGTATCCCTTTCTGCCTGAAGTTAAAATGCATACATTTTTACATCATAAGACGGTATCTTTGAAATCTGATTTAACATAATGAGCTAGTGGTGGTGGTAGAGATAGGAGGAGGATTAGCAGTTTGTGCTGCCAGACAGGTATCTGAGAGCGTGTTCTAGGGAATACTCCCATTGTCCAGGCAAGTACTGCAGCATCTAACGAAACAGCTCTAGCTCTTCCTCCTTTTGTGACCGATCCTACTTCCATTTAAGTTGGTAGCAAAAACCACCCACTCCTTTTCTGCAGGAACTGGATTGGACTGCTAACGAAGGAAGCCAAACTTTGTGCATATTAAAACACCGCTTTGATTTTCATGTCAAGCTGATTTCTTTCTCTCTGAGGGTGGTTAAAAACAAACAAACTTGCTAGCCATAGGTACTTCAGGTTTTGTCTGTAGATGAAGCAGTCTTAAAGGCATTAAATACATCTGTAGGTGCTGGTTGTTAAGAATTGTAATTGTATTCCTTTATACACCTGCTCTTTTTAATGGGGAAGATGAAATAATGACAGTTTCTCAGTGTTTTGGTAGAAATAATAATATAAATATTCCAAGCACTCCAGTTGTCTACCTGAGTGGCATCAAGGAGTTTGAGAGAATGTCCTAATATCAAGGAAAACCTCACATTTAATCCTTTTTTTTTTTTTTTAGCTTCCATGAAGTACAACAGATCTTATGCAATATCTAGTTTGAAGGGTTTTGCCATCATTTAAACAAGCTGCTTTTATTTTTCCAATAAATAATTCATAGGGAAAAAGATCTTTTTTTAGGAACTCTGACTTTTTTCACACTGATGTAAAACACTCCTGGCACAGTTCATCTCCAGCAGTGCTAACACTAGACAGGTGATCCAAAATACTTGTGACTATTTTTGCTTTTATGTAACATCTTAAAGTGTAATCTGTCAAGCAAGGAGAATGCAGTACTTTGAAAGTGTAAGTAGTCTTCTGGTGATCTACTTTCTATAAGCGCTGAGTAGCAAGAGAGACACCTTCTTTTAACTCAGGTTTGTATGTGTAACCCGTTCATAATGAGACAGCTCCAGTTGCAATGGTTCCTTTACACGCACACAAATCTGTGCCAGAAGCGGCAGCTTTCAGTTAACAAGTCCAAAGATCAGGAGTGTTCCAAAGGAGAGAGCAAGGTCCAGCTTAAATGTAAGCAGGTTGGCAGTAAGCACAGATCTTTAGTGTAGATGAATCTCTTGCTAATTAATAGTTAGTAGAAGATGGAGTTTGTCAGTCTGAGAACAGCTCTCCTTTTCTTCATGGGGATATAATTACATGTTTTCTGCCACTTGTTTTATTTCTAAACTTCGATCAATCAGAGAAACTGTGCTGTCGTGAAGAAGTGCATGTTCTCTGTAAATGGAGAAGGACCCTTAACGTGTGTTAGTTCTTTCATTTTTATAAACAAACTCGATTTTTGTGTTTGCTGTAGTGGAGGCTTCAGGTTTGTTCGGCATTACCAGTGCAAACACTAGATAACAAAAAATAGCAATGCTGACTATTCAACACAAGTAGGGAAGTAAAGCCCTGTAAATGCAGTGCTCACTTTGCTCTTGGTTTGGGCAAAACAGAGTCCAAAGCAAATGTGGTTTTGGGAAGACAGCACAAATATTGTGGAAGAAAGAGGCCTGTATGTTCTGAGTCTGTACAGCACCCATCACAGCAGGTCCCCGCCCTCTGTCTCATGGCTGCACGGGTATTAAATGGTGTTTTGGGTATTAAATGGTGTGTTGTTGTGTAGAATAGAAAGTGCATGGTGATGTTTGCTTCGCTGCTGGCTCCAGGCGAATGTCTCAGATGTTCGGTGTCATTGCAAAGTGGCCAGGAGCTGTGAAGATGCACGAGACCTGCAGCTGCGAGATTCCTTCGACGCAAAGGGGAATTCCTGGGTGGGGAAGAGCTGCTTTGAGGGGCATTTCCAAGGGAGAGTAGGACCCATCTCCAGGGGCATGGGGCAGCTGGCAGTACAGCCTCACGGGTCTCCAGAGGTGGCTTTAACTCACGGTGAGGAGCAAGATGGCTTGACAGGACCAAAGAACCTGTCAAGTCACCGGAGAGCAAATTTTTGGTTTTCATATGTCCCTTCTTTGAGGGTGACGGCTCAGCTGGCTCAAGTGAGACAGCAGCCACCACCACATCAGAGTGACTGTGGATTCAGGCTGCTGCAGTGATACTAAAACCACACTCGAGTCCTGCGTTAGGTGAGTTCAAACCATTATTCTTCCAAATAAGGGGCTGGGTTCAGTACTCTGCTTGGTACATAAAACCGTAGCTGTTGCCATACAACATCTGAAGTTCCCAACCTATATAACATGATCAGTGTCTTGAGGAGCAGTGGGCTTAAAGAGGAATTTCTCATTAATATTGCTCTGGAATTGAGTTTTAAGTGGTGTTGAATGACATGGGTCTCAGTCTGTGTAATTATTAGGAGCCAAAGCCTGTTTACTTTCCTTTCACACCAGTAAGATGTATTGAATTTCATTTGATAGCTTGTGTTTCCATGAAGTTAGAATAAAAATTGTATTACTGATATAGTAGAATACAAAGAGAAAAGTGCAAACGTGAGTTGTTTAATGTTATTTTTAAAACTGGGCGCTATATGGAACTAGCAGAAGAAAGAAGTTCCCTTTTCAAAGGAAGCCTGAGTTGGTGGAAAGATCTGAATCCACCCTAAAACTTACTCTGATTATCTCTAGTGAATAAAAGTGTGTTCTTGATCCCAGATTTTCAATCCCCTGCAGGAAACCCTTGTGGTGTTTGAGCCACGCTCACCTTTAATGGAAATGTGACAATTATCGACTGTTTTCTTACAGGTTCTTACAGTAGCCTGTAACATTTATTCTGTTAAAAACTCCTGTTGTGCCAGGCAGGCAATAAGATTGAGTGAACTGTGCTATAGAAAGAACCACCCGTGACTGGAGGTAAACTATGCGGATATATGTTGGGGTGGAGGTTGAAAGAAGCGTGGAGGGCATATTTGAAGCAGACTGTGCAACTGCTACAGCAGGTCTGACTAGTTTGAGATGCCTAAAGGCAGCTTTGTCTTAACTTCAAGTAGCTGCAAAGTGAAGTTTTAAAACCTAATTCAGAAATACATCATCATCTTCTGGTGCCTGTACAAACTCTTTACTTTTCACGTGTTTTCACAGGCAGTCCTTCAGTCTTGGAAGAAGCGTTTAATAGATACACGTACACGTGCATGCATATCATTTGCATATTTTTCAAGTATACATTTAATCAAGATAGGAGGCTGGCATTCATGCACAAACCACAGTGTGTTGTTTTTTTTTTTTAAACAGCGGTAACATTTTCCTTATTGCTCTGTGTGTATGTGTGTGCATGTAAGACGCTGCTCTATTTAAGCATTTTTTGGTATAGCATGATTTGTTGCCGCTTGGTTCTTGTGCCTTTGCCTGTCCCTGTATAGGAGGAGGGGTGTACACTTTATTAGTCTGTGCTGCAGACAAGGGGATTTTGATCAGGACTGCTTTCCTTCTGGCTGTCCCAGGGGTGCAGTAACCTGCTTAGGTTACCCTCCTGTGATCGAGCTCACAGTCTCCTTTGCCCTCCTACTCCATCTGTTTGGCAAAATTGGCTTTTCTAAACAACCCTTTCCTCCCCTAACTAAAGTATTCCAGAAACAACTTGCGAATGAATAGAGGAGAGAGAATATTTTTTGTGTGTGTCACATACAGTGTAAAGCTTCCTGTTGCTGCTGTGCCTCCCCTGGCTGGCAGTGGAATGTACGTGATATATATGTGCTCTAATGCCTTTTTTTTTTTTAACATTGTGGGGAAAATCATTGTAATACTATCTTGGGTGAGCTGAGTGGGTTGTGTCTGACTGAATATGAAATGAAGTTTAACACACTGAGTTTCAGTTTCCTGATCTCTTCTCCTGTATTTTCCACTCCCAATTTCCAAAGGCTTAGTCTGTGGTTAAGTGTGTTTGTTCCATGTTAATTGACCCTGTACTAAGCCTGCTTCAAAATACAGGCTTAATACACATGTTCTTAAAATACGCTATTACAAGGGCATCTCCATATAAGTTAAAATGATTTATTTGAGAATGCTTAAATTACTACATATAAAAGTTATGTGGATCCCATGGTGTCTGTTTTAAAGGGTATCACTTTGGTGTAGTAGTTTTTATTGTGAAATAAAGCAGGTGCCCTGAAAAATGGTATCTCTTTCGTCTTGAACTCAGAGCTGTTACAGGTTGAGAATAGTTCAAGGCTGGCCAAAGTTCCTTTATCAGTTTTCGGAAGGCTCTGTCATGAAAACACATGCTGTATTTCAAAGCAAGAGCTTTAGTACACTGGACGGAAAGGCCAACAGTTATCATCTCGTCTAACATCACTTAACACCATCTTAGCAAACTTTTCATGTCAAACTTTAACTACTTTTGTTTGTTTTTACTGCTGGAGGAGAAATGTCCAGCAGCTTTTTCACCTCTTTAAGAGAAACTTGGGGGTGAGTGGATGCTTTTCACAGAATAGATATGTTTACAGGGCTGTGTTTAGTTCATTTGAGCAAAAAAGCTGAAAACTATTCATGCTGTATAGCTGCTTGAATAAATGCCAGGGAAACACCTTTTTAAACTGGTTAGCAAATAAAACCTGCAGGCCAGAAACTAAAATGACTTGTTATTGCTGGGATGTATGTTACATTTTGCAGTATACATTTCTTTAGAGATGTTGGTTTGTGGGGTTTTTTTTCCCCTCTTCTCTTCTTCCCGCTGCCATTTACTGCTTTTCAGTTTGACTGTGATAATTTATTCAACACTGTTTTCAGAGCAATAACCTACTTTTTGGCAAACCATTCAGTTCTTTCCACAGTAGCACGGGTATATTTTTCCCTATGTGTTTATTAAGGGTCGATGACAAGGGGGAAAAACAAGTTATCTTTGGGGAAAAGATGCCATGATACGCTTGAAAGCCAATATTCAATCCAAGTAATTATACATACACAAGAAAAACTCTCTCATTATGCACAAAGGGGTCTCGTCTCCCTTGGATGCGTGCACAATTCTCATTAACCTTTGTAGGAATTATACACATCCAGTGAAGATGAGTCTACAGTAGTCAGTCCCTAAGTATGCTAAAAATATCAGCTAGACCATGACATGTGTGTGCAAATAGAGATGTCTTGTACAATCTAACACAACGTTGCTGTAATCCATTGTTCAGAGCGACATTGGAGGGGAGGAGGGATGTATAGTCGCTCTTGCCATTTCATCATTCTCTCTTAAGAGTCTGACCAGCAGCATCTTGTCATTGCAGGCGTGTCATTTTAGCAGTGAAAAGGGAGACTGTGGTCACTAGCCTGTATCACTTTCTGGTGGCCGCGCTAGCTTTTTCAGATTGTTTTGAATTGAGATTTACAAGTAAGTTGCCTCTGTTTTAGCCACTGCTTCTGCTGTGCTGATGTCTGCTGGCTCTGCAGCGGGGAAAAAATGGAAGCAGTCAGCCCTTGGCTGAGCTGGGCCCTGGAGCGGTACACAGCTGTCTTAATTGCTGCTGCTCCCCGGCTTGAAGCGATGATATCCCTCGTTCTCCTAGCGCGGAGCTGTGTGCAGTGGGCTCCTTGCCCACCGGTGCGGAGATTTCATCATGCCGTGGTCCTGCTTGCAGCACTGGCATCTCTTGCGTCTCTCCAGGGAGGCCTGGAGTGCTGGACTTGTGAAGCGAAACCATGGTGTGGAGCAGGAGGAGCTTCTTGGCTGATCCTGGGGAAGCTTGTGCGTAGAAGCCCTCACATATTTTTCAGGTGACAACAAGCAGAGTCTGCTGAATAATCAGCTAATCACGTAGTAAAGTCTAAGGAGCTGGCCTAGTGCTGTGCCTGGTTTTATTTACTGCAGCTCTGATTTCCTACTACAGATGCCCAGGTGTGTAACGCAGCTCCCGGTCCTTGAGCTTTTGAGATTGGCAGCAGAGTTGCTCAGCCTGTGTGTACACAGCACAGTGTAATTTGATTCACGCTTGGCAGGCCTGGCTGCTTCCTTAGTGCTGCCACGTGGAGACCCAAATTTTGGAATAACCTCGCCCCAGCTCTTCTGGGTGGCTCTTTGAAGCCCAGAGTCTCAGGCAAGCTGATCCCGAGCGAGGAGGCTCCTGTGCAGTGGCACGGGCGCTGTTGGGAGTAGATGGTGTGTGGCCATCCTGGGGAAGGTTGGAAAGAGGATTCGGCACAGAGGTGACCTGAGGAGAGGGCAGCTTTGCCATCTTGCTGAAAATCTCTCTCCCCCAGTGGCTAAACCCTTCAAGACAGCTCCTGGTAGTGGGAAGAGGGGAATCCTACACCCTAGTCTGGCTCAAAGCAGCTGCTGCTGGGGTTGGTGGTCAGCAGGGCCACTTCTGCACCAGGCCTGCGAAGAGCTGAGGTGACATTGGCAATTGTAGAAAGCTTGTTTCGTAAAGCTTCCAGTTAAGAACAAGGCCAGAAAGGAGCAGGCTGGGGTCTTGTTTGCATCTGCTGGGTGCTGTTGCAAGGATGCTGATGGGAAGTTGTGTCTGAAGCAGAACATGTGAGAATTGACATTTTGGCTGTGTGAGACCTTTTGAGGTAGAAATGACTTCTGCTGGGCAATCCAAACCTGTTGGGTTGGTTGGTTTGTTTGTTTTTTCTTCCAGTAAAGATGACTGCTTTCCTGTACATGAATAAAACCTATTTTGAATAAATGTTTTCTAGCCTCTGTGTGTTACAAAGCTATATTGCCTCCTTTGCTTTGTACTGAAAAGAAGTAGTCAGAGGTGCTCAGAGCTTTTGCTCTTGACTTCAGTCTCGCAGGCAGTTTGAAATCCGCCTAACCAGGTTTCCACGCACAGAACCTGTGCGGTCTTGTCTTGTTCACCTTCTAATTCTGCCAGGGTAGTCTTTAATGGTTTAACGAGCTAATAAGTGCTCGTCTGATTTAAACTTGCATTATGTTCTGCTACCGTGATAGAATTCCTAATATTATAAACACCCTTAATAACACACCTATAATCTAGAAAACCTGCTCTCTTTTTTCCAAACAATTAGTTAATGAGGCAGTAATTTATCATAAGCTATATTTATAGGAGTCCATTCCAGCTTTATCAGACATACCCTGTTTGGTGTGTGCAGTTAGTCAAAAACATTAAAACTGTTCCACTTCTTCCAAGAGAACATGTTACATTTAGCAAACTGACAGCATTAGAAACTGTTTCCAATTTAATAGAAGCATATGTTTCCTGCAAGACTTAACACACTACAGAGTCGGAGATTGCCTTGCACTGTGGCTTTGCCTTTTTTTAGCATGATAAAAAGGAGCTGGAAACTGAAGGCAGAAGTGGAGTTTGTAGCTGTGTTTTTGGTTGTTTTGCTTGCTTTTGTTTTTCAGAGAGCCTTCTAGCAGGGCTTCAATGGGCTGCAAGTTTTAAGAAACTATCAAGAAAGTAGCGTGGGCGGTGCACGTAGAGCTCTCGCTCGAAACACAGTTTCTGATCATTAACAAACAGCAAGAGCTTGCTTTGCCCTCTGGGCCTCAAATAGTACAGTATGCAACAAGGGAGAGCAGGCAAGGCACGAGGATGGAAACAGTAGGATCAGATTACAGTTTCAAAATATCGCTGGAACACGTTGGCTGGCGTTACACTATTGACTGACTTTATAATTGCATTGCTTATTTGCTAGGGACGGCTTCACCTTACTTTCTGATTAACATGGACACTTCTTCAGGGACCTGGGGACTCCAGGCTCTGAGTACCAAAGTCAAACCCCACAAGAACTGCGTGACTTCAGATGCTGCTCGAATGAGAGCGAGTTTCCTTGGATTTCTTGTCTCCTGTTTGTCGGGAGGTTTCCTTATGCAGTAGCTACCTCGTTGCTTAGATTAGCCTTTGAAAGTCACCCACTATGCTTTCCCCTCTTATTTCAGTTTTAACTGGAGGCTAGAAAAGATCACTGTCACTCAGCTTGCTAATTGCTCTCCCCCAATCTTCACTTGTGGGTGCCTAAAGCTGCGTTTTGGGGTGAGGGGAGGCACCTTTCTTGTTAAATGTGGGAGTGGGGTGCTTCCCAACAGGGTGCCGAGTGGCTTTGCTTGCCTCTCTGCTTCTTCTGGAAGAGCCGAGGTTCACCCATCCACCACAGGAGAATGGGAAGAGGTAGAGCCCTTTAAAGTATATGTGAAAAATACCTGCCAGAGTTACTGCTGGCACCAACAGCCTTGCAGCGAAGGCTTGCAAACATTAAAACAATTCTCTGTACTCTCTGGAAGCACAGAGCTACCCAGGAGGCCAATTTTTTGATACAGCTCTAAAGGAGAGTTTTGTAAGTGCTTATTAAACCTCACTCAAAAAAAAAAAAAAAGGCAGCCAGAATTAGTATAAAATGTAAGTGTCAGGGAAAATAAACCTCGTAAATAGGTAATGTCTGAGCACTGGGTCTGGAGAGGACAGAAACCCCAACACTGCTCTGTTCCCTGTATCTCTTGTCTAGGGTTGGGGGTTTTGTTTTCTAACTCGTGTGATGTGAGACCCAGCTCTTAGCAGGCAGCAGTTGTCAGGAGCCCTCTCTAGTGGGGCGACATGGGCGCATTACCCTTGAACAAGTAAAATCTGCATCAGAGCCCAAGAAGCAGCCTTGCAAGAGGAAAAAAAGCAAACCAAAACAAACCACCCCATGCCACCCGTCAGCGTATAAATTGCAAGCCAGCTGCAGCATATTGAACGTAGCTGTGTGTTACTGCGTGGTACATGCTGTACTAGCTCCCAGGGATGCTGCCGTGCCAGGATTTAAAAACCCCAGTGTCAGTGGGTGAACTCTTCAAAGAGGGATGATTTTCATCATACGGTGGCTGTTGGCTCTGAAAGTCCACATTACTTATTTGTTCCAGTCCTGGAGTTTAAACCTCGACACCTGGGCTCTTCGACTTTCTTCCTTGTTTATCGCGAGGCTGGGAGAGGGTGCCAGATTTATACTGGCGTTCCCCTCATCTGTTTCCCTTCCTTTCCAGCTTTGAATGAGAGGAGGTTGCCTGTGCTCTGAGGGCAGACTGACTCCCAGTTAACAGGGCAGGTTTGCTTCGCTTTGCTGGGATCCTGCAGGACAAGGAGCAATGTTCTGTGGCACATGAGCCCATGGTCCTGCCCCGAGGGGTCTTCTTAAGATGCTACCGCTATTCTCTCTGCTGTGACCTTAGGGATGTGGAAACAGAGATGGGGAGAGAGACGCTTGCTTACCTGTTTGCCTCCCTAGCTCTAGGGGATGGATGCTTTGAAGTCATGGGGCCTGGCTACAAGTTCAGGTTGTCCCTCAGGCTGGACTCAACAGCACCGAAATGCCTCGCGGCAGCCCGAGCTGCCTCTCCTAGCTCAGAGGATCTAGCCCTTGTCTTGCCACTTGAACCCAGTTGGCACAAAAGGCCTTTTTATTTTGGTCCTGCAGCTATCTATGCCAAATCCTGATCCTGCTGAAGTCAGTAACAAAACACTCATTGACTACCGTTGGGCCGGGATACAACCAATGCAACCCTCACGGATGAGGAGCGAGGGATGGAGGAGAGGAAAATAATATTTCATGTGCCAGAAGTGACACAGAGCGCTTGCGTAATGTACTGGATAGAGTCTCCAAGAAGCCTTGGTGAGGTTCATTTACACCTGAGGTTTGGAAACTTTATTTTGGGCATGAAATGTGTGAATTGAGTACTCTCTTATTTTGGGGGGCTTATGTGGTGTTTTTTGTTTGTTTTGTTTTGTTTTCTGTACATGTGTGTGAAGTAGTGTTTTATTTTAATTCCCCCAAGTTGCCTTTTTTTTCTCTCTCCTTTTTTTCCCCCTGTGGTTTTAATTACCCAAGAAATCAGAAAGTGACCGGTCTTGCTTTAAACTCCGCTTTTTGCACAAGCCCCTACAGCTCACATGTGTCCTTTGGCTTTCGGCTGCGTGGAGAGGAATTGTTGCCTGTGGACTCTGGGGTTTGACGCTTTTACCTTTTTGAGCAATGTGGTGTTTGTTCTAAAAGTGAACCTCACTGTATTAAGCTGTTCATCCCATGACCAACTGAAATGGCGGCGTAAATACATGAGTGAAAATTAACTTCTTAAAGATCCCTTTCCGCTGTCCCTCTTGGTGTTTGGTTCCTCTTTTTTTTTTTCTCTCCTGTCTGCCTTGATGAGTGGGGAGGGACTAGTGGGTTGTGGAATTGATTTCCAAGAAGAGCCCTTAGTCTTGAGAGATGTTTTAAACTAAACTGTTAAAAGCCTTTGAGAATTAACATTAAGGGTTATTTTTATTATTAGTGAGATAACAAATCACTTATTTTCCTCTATTATTATAAACCCGGTGCTTCCCTATGCCAGACTCCCAATTATTAAAGACATCAGAAACAGTCCAGCAGTGACAAGGTATAACGTCCTAAGTACAATCGATAAATACTTCTCTCACGATGTGTGCATACCTCTGTCCTCTGGAGAGCAAAGGATTCGTCACTGAGTGGGCTCAGAGACATAGTCAGGCATTGCACAAGCTTTTCTGTGTTTAATCGATGATGGTTGACTCCAGAGAACCACCCGCTCCAGGCTGATTATGTCTTCTGCTGAGCCCCAACTGCATTTCGTTCCAGCTCTGTCTGAAGAGCATGCAGAGCCAATAAAAGGAAGCTAAATGGCATGCAAATGAAAAAAATATATATTACTTTTGTTTTTCAATTAAGAGAAGCCAACTCCCAGACAATGCTGGGGTTTCTCTGGCTCTGAGGCACGTGCAATCACCCTAAATGGGCAAAAAAGCAAGTAGAATCTTTCTGAGCAACAATGGTTCAGCTTTTGGGTCTGGGTCTTCCAGAGCTGGAGCCAACTGGTGGATAAAATTGGGGAACATCTCCAAGTAACTCCCCCCACCCCAGTCCCTGGATAAATGCAGTTTTTCCATTGCCTTTCTTCAGCTTTCTGGTTCCACGTACCTAAGTAACATTGAAAACTCACTTGCATATCAAAACCCTGCAACACCCTTTATTGAAACAACAACAAAAGCGAAGTGACATCCCATCTCAGCTCTTAGCACTTGGCCCCAAAATGATGTTTGCTGGCAGACGGATAGAATTGCAGCAGAAATACATCTGGCTGGGATTGTTGCTCAACCAAAATAGATGCACAAAAGACCCTCCATGGATGTGATCCTTTGGCGTGTCCTGTCCAGTCTGGTGTTTTGGTGGGTTGCTGTTGTCTGGCTGTCCCTGGTACGGCTGTATCGTATGACTTGGTTGGCCAGCTCTGTCCTCTGATGCTTGGGAGGGTATGAGCGTATCTCATCTCGTACTGATCTTAGGCCAACCCGATCTCTAAGCTTCTCCCAGCAGAAGCTTTGGCTGGAAAAGCTAGAGGTAAAGTTTTTGAGATGAACAGAACTGAACCAGATCAAATGTTGGCATTGTACAGCTAGCGCCTTTTTTTTTTTTTTAAATATTGTTCAGTATCTTAAGATGTACAAAATCGATCTCTTTAATGTAGGCATGAAACTGTTGATTTGGTTTGAGCTGTAAAGAACAATCAGGCAATGTTGTCTGAAGCTGTGGCAGTCAGAAACTATAAAATACCTTTATGAAGATCCAGAGAAAGGCTTGCAAGCTTGAAAGACCATCTTGTTTTTACCAACTCTATCAGTTGGCCTAAAAAGATACTGCCTCTCTGCTTTGCTTAAAATGAACAAAGTGATTTATGGAAACTGGAGGAAAATGTTTTTACAATTCCAATTAGCGTGCCAGGGGAGCAGGGAATAAAATAAAACTCTGTAAAGCTGAGAATCTAGAGGTGCTCACTTGAGCCCCTGTATTGGGGAAGAAAATCCCCTTGCTTAGGCTAGCATCCTTGTTTGCCACTTTAATGGTTAAACTTGCTTCAGAGAGAATTTCTGGGGAAAAGGAAACCGAAAGCTGCGCTGAAAAGCTAGTAGGTGAAATTGGAAGTTGCCTGATCTATTTTATCTTTTAAAAGAACAAGCTCTGAACCACACTACGTGAAGATCAAGTGAGATGTGAAAGCTCGACAGTCATACATACAGGAAACCTTGAATCATTTCTGAGCTTCCTGGAAAATGACGTAGTGAGTTGTGTTTACTAATGATGATCCTGTAGCTTTTACCGATCAGCTTAAAAAAATGTTTTAACTACCAGCACCTCAATCTTGGATGCAAATGGGCTCAATTGGGTTAATTCGAAATGCCTGCTGGTGTCCCCTGACAATTAATAATCAAGTGCAGGGAGCAGAGCGTGGCCACCCGAATGGGCTGTTTTCTTTATCACGGGGAAGGAGGTTTTCTGTGTGCAGTGAATATTTTTATACATTCCTCGCGGAGCCTGACAAACTTCAAAACTGTCCTAGTCCCCAAGCCATTTAAAAATTTCTTCTTTAAATAGAGCGTTGCGGAAGGAGCATTGGTATGTCTTTAGGACAGAGTCTGTCCTTTTTCAGGGGTAGGAGATAGTAGGAAGGGACAGAAAGCTGCTAGTTCTCCTCCTAACCCGTCGCTGCTGTGAAAACCTGCTGGACTTGGGCAGGGGTTTTGATTCTTGCCAGCTCGGTCCTCCCTTTTTTGCTCTGTCTGTCCGAAGTGGAAGGAAGCGTGTCCATCGTGAACACTTAAACAGCAAACCCCCTCCTCGCACCCCAAACACACGTGCACAGCTCTGGAGTGGTCCGTGGAAGTGACACCAGGGAGCAGAGAAAAACCAGACTTCAGCAGTAGTGCTAAATTTCAGAGGTTTTGTTCGCCCGAGATTCCAGGCTCGGAGATTGCTGGTAGCTGGCCAAGGAGCTTGGATGGCAGCCTACCCGTTCCTCAGCTCTGCTCAGCTTGCTCCCTCCCTACCGCCTTTCTTTTTTTAATTGCATAATATGCTAGAAAATGATCTGGATTTGGGACTTATTTTTAACCAGAAGAGGCTCACTTCACCCAATCTGATTTTGGATTTAACATCCAGCAAATGCTTTCTGAAGCTCCTTTTGCATTGACATCTTGACTTCTTTTGCCCCCTCTCCCGCTTCTCAAGGGCTCTTTGCTTTTAAATGTTTGTCAGGCATTCTTTGGCATGTTTGCAAGTTCTTAGCCACTGGGAGACTGGCGTATGATGATCAAATTGGTGTTAGACCTGCCTGGTGCAGTCATTTCGCAGGGTCAGATCCCATTGAGAGAACTGGGAACTGTACTCAAATAAGAAAGGCGAGTTTTGTCTTCTAGGCAATAGGTAGGCCATAGCTGCATGATAAAGCTTGTATGAGAGGAGTCAGCTTTGGGGTTAAAAATCTATATGCCCGTTGCAGCTTCTCTCTGGGTAGATGGGGCTGGAAAGCATCTACTACTTTTTTTTTTTTTTTCCTTCATGCCATTTCATTAGTGTTTTCTTAAAAGGAGGGAGGGATGCAGGGATGAACAGGGAGCTGCCTGTGATCCTATTAAAAGAGTGACTGGACTAGTGCTCCAGCACCTCACCACTCTACCTGGGAAAATGTGAGAGGAAACCCAAGCAGCGCTAAGACATGGAAGACACATGGGGTGCTGCTCTGCAATCCTACCTCCGTCTCCGCAGGATTTTACCTCATCTGATTTGATGCAGCCCATTGGAAAGGCAAGTGAAGTGTAGTGACGGCCTCTGCTCTTTTTTGGTTTAGATGTAGATGTGGTGAAACACCCTGTCTGGTGAACTCAGTCCATGCAGGTAGCAGGGGAGAGAGTCAGAGGGGACCTGCCATCTCACAGGCACCAGAAGAAGTGCCTGTCACAGGGATCGTGCTGTCTCACCCAAGTAATCACAGATATTTCAACAAACCAAACCCTGCCTGTTCACCGAAGACGGGTGGTAGTGTGGGGCAGAGGGTTTCTGACCTTAATGCCCTCCCCGTAATGCTGGGTTGCACCTCTGTCACAGCACAGCAATTCCTTCATTCCTTTGCGTTTAGAGGGATCTTCATGTTACAGAAATAATGGTGACAAAATGAGGCTGGGACTGTGCTGTGTAGAGGAGTATATCCAGATGCTCTCAAACATCCTGGAAGAGACAGCACCAGGGATTGAACTGCCCTACTTACTCTTAGCTCAAAAATGATTTATGACATGGGGCAAGTTTGATAAAATTCCCTTTGTTTCTTTCTTCAAAATCTGCCATCTGACCAGGAGAAAATCACGTGCATTTATGCCGACTTTTGTTCTTTAGAAAGCCCTACGGCATTCTTTTATTCTCAAATGAAACCTGACATAGATGTAGTCCTGAGTGAGGAACACATTTCTGATGGGGGAGAAGCGAATACAAACGGCGCATCTGGAGTGATGCGTCCTTGCTCTGGTGCAAAAGCTTTTCTGCTGTGGCTGGCAGGCTCCTGAAACTGTTACCAGAGGCGGCAAAGGCTGCTGGCATTGCCTTAGCCAGGCAGAAGTGGAGGATTTCAAACACTGCCTTGTGGAAATACTTCCCATACCCAGAAGAGCAGGGGGAGATGCAGCACAAGGGAAATGCAGCGCAGGGGGGATGCAGCACAGGGGAGATGCAGCACAAGGGAAATGCAGCGCAGGGGGGATGCAGCACAGGGGAGATGCAGCACATCCTCCCCCCGTGCAAGCGACAGGCAGGGCCCCTGCTCCCATGTGGATTCAGGGTGTGGGTCTGGGGATGTTGCTGGGGGCCAGGTTCCTGGAGCAGGGTGTGCTGAATGCTTCAGGAGACAGCAAACTCCTTTGGAGCTTTCCTAGGCAGATGTCCCCGTCCTCAGACACGGAGCCAAGCACTGTCAGGATCGAAGGCCCTGGCTGCAGCAGCAGAGCGCAGTGCAGAGAATGGTCTTGGAGATTAGACTAAAAGACCTGACGGATCTTCTTCATCTGTAATTTATCTAATTCTGAGTGTAATAATTGAATTTCCTGCTCTAGTAGTTTAGTCCTTATGTGATCAGTTAAATAAACCCACGAGGTCAGATATGCATATGTGCTGGTGTGCCAAAGGGTTGAATCTCCTGACTTCATGCAGCTTTCTTTCCATATACAGTTGCTTGAGCCTTGCTCTCCTTCTCCCTGTGAACACACTTTCAAATAAAAAGGGTGATTAGTTGTAAGAACTTTTGGTGTATTACATCTGTATTGCCAGACATAGTACTGTGTGAGTCAGGAAATTTAAAGGAACGTTTAAATAGTATCTGTAGCTTGTCCACTTAATGCACAGATATTTGGGAACCATACGCTTAACATATGCAACAGTGAAATTTGCCACCAAGGGTGCAAGGGCTTGAGTTTTACATGAATTCCTGCTTGAGATTTACCAGTGTAGCTGTGCTTAAGCACAATGGACCAGAACACTGCGTTAAGGCGGCTTCTGCCTCGTCATCGTGCTGCTGTGGGCCTGGAGTGAGTTACTTACGTGGACAGATTTCCACTCGTGACTGTTTGGGGTGAGCAAGGAGGGGACAGAGTGGCCAATCTGTCCACAGCGCCTGTGCACGGGAGATGGTGGACGGGGGGTGTTGACGCAGGTGGGAAGAACAGGTTCCAGGCTTTGCCGGCTTCATCGGCCTCTTCTCTTTCCTTTCAGATATATGTTGGGGAAAGGAGGAAAGCGGAAGTTTGACGAGCATGAAGATGGGTTGGAAGGCAAAGTGGTGTCTCCCACTGATGGTCCCTCTAAGGTGTCTTACACCTTACAGCGTCAGACTATCTTCAACATTTCCCTTATGAAACTCTATAACCACAGGCCATTAACCGAGCCGAGCTTGCAAAAGACAGTTCTAATCAACAACATGCTGAGGCGAATCCAGGAAGAACTCAAACAAGAAGGCAGCTTGAGGCCCGTGTTCGTGACTGCTTCGCAGCCCGCCGACCCTCTCAGCGACAACTTCCGTGAGGCCCAGCCGGCGTTCAGCCATCTCGCCCCCCAGCCCCTTCTCCCCGCCGACTTCATAAGCACTACGCCCCTGGAGTCCTGCCTCACCCCGGCCTCTTTGCTCGAGGACGACACTTTTTGCACTTCCCCGACTGTCCAGCACGATGGTCCGACGAAACCACCACCTCCTGCTCTCCAACCAGTAAAGGACAGCTTCTCCTCAGCCTTGGATGAAATCGAGGAGCTTTGTCCAGCACCTACCTCCGCAGAGGCAGTAGCAGCCGAAACAGCAGCCGACGACTCTAAAGACCACCCCAGCGAGTCCGGTGTTCAGAAGCCGGAGGGCCTCCCCGATAGCAGAACGGCCGACTCGAAACTCATGGACTCGCTACCCGGCAACTTTGAGATAACAACTTCCACAGGTTTCCTCACAGACTTGACCCTGGATGATATCCTATTTGCTGACATTGATACGTCCATGTATGATTTTGACCCCTGCACGTCTGCCACGGGGGCTGCCTCAAAAATGGCTCCTGTCTCAGCAGATGAGCTCCTAAAAACTCTCGCTCCGTACAGCAGTCAACCAGTAACTCCAAATCAGCCTTTCAAAATGGACCTTACAGAACTGGATCACATCATGGAGGTGCTTGTTGGGTCTTAAAATATAGAAATATAGCAACCTTTTTTTTTTTTTTTTAAATTTTAAATACCAGTACTTGGTAGTATACACTTGGTAGTATTTCCGTAGTCCCTCCCACCCTCAATTCACAGCACTGTGCATGCGTCCTTGCTTGCCTTTTTTGAAAAGAAAAGGATCACACTAGTTTTTGCTTCAAGCAGAGTTGGAGTGCCTTCATCCATGTATGACCACTTCTAATGTATTTTTTTTAAAGTGGTTCCTCAAGGAAGACTGAATATCCTGGTATAGGAAAGAATATGTATTGTAGACAATGTTATGTTATTACAAAAAAAGAAAAAAAAAAGAAAACAATGTAAAAGCTAAGCACAAGGATTATGTTGGGGAAAGCTGTAAATTGCATGTGCATATTTGTCTATTTTTTCTATAAGTTTTATTGCAAGAGGTAAAAAATTTTATTATTTAGATAATCTCAATACCATTTTAGCCCTGTATAGGTTGACTTAGCAATTCAGCCTTTTGGAGGCATTAACCTGCTCCTCTTTAAGTGTTGCATTTACATGGCTGTTTAGAAACTGCTGCCCAAATTTATTTTATATTTTTGTACAGATTCTGCAGTTTATGATATTGTTTTTTCTAAAAAACAAATGCTGTTTATACACACAAAAAAATAGCTATTTTGATAGGATTTGCTCACATAGTTCCTGCATAATTCAGATGTACAAGAACCACTTGTACTTTTATACAGAGTTGTAATGTTTTATATGTGTATGGTGCAAAGAGAAAATTGGATCAAATAAGCCTGCAGTCGGTTTCCCTGAGTGCAAACAAACAAAACAAAAAAAAAAGTGCTTTAAGAAAGGGCTGGGAGCTGCTTCTGTAGGAGTTTCACAAGTGTTTGCTCCCTGCTGTACCCACTGCACACTACTGTGATTCCTGAAACTTAGAGCCATGTCCTTTTCCAACACCTACATGAAGCAGTTGGCAGGAAACAGTTGTGGAACTTCACCCCAAGAGGTCCCAAGTGCCACCGCGGCTGCAGCCTCCCAGCGCCGGGCAGGTGTCCCCAGGCCCGTCCATCCCGCGTGACGTGGAGCGGTGGGGATCAGCGCCTCTCACCCCCAGCTCCTGGGAAGGGCTTTGAGAGGGGATGTGCCCATCGCTCACCCAGAACCAACCTCTCGTGTCAACCTTCCCTCCCGGTGGGTGCGTGTGTGGAGCGGGCAGAAACCGTGACAGCGTCCACGCGCCCTTTCTTGGAGCATTTCTCCTGCCGTCACCCCACCTCACTGTGCTAAGTGCTGAAAAAATGGCAACTTCAGTATTACTGCAGTGAAGCTCATCTCTTACCTGCACTGGATGGACTTGCTTTAATATCCATTGCTGTGGAAACTGGAGCTAGTCGTGTTACGTCACTTGGCATCTCGTATAGGGTTGGTTTCTTGTATCAACTGTGTTACCTGCTTTACACTTTATAGACCTGTTTTACAACGAATATACAGACACAGCTTTCTATGCATGGTCCCGTTCCCCGTAACACCTGAGAAGTCTTCTCATTACTGCACCAATAGCATTTTTTAAGTTCATTGTGGTGTACATTTAATTTAAAAAAAAAAAATGTTTGCAATGTATCATGCCTATTGCTGAAGTCGCTGTGGCATTTTAGTTTTTTCAATGGTACTTTAGCTGTTGAGCGCCGGTTACAACCTGTATTGTTGACATGCCTATGGCTTCTTTAGGAATAACTTTTATATTTATTTAAGAAATTTTAAATTATGTTTTACGTCATTTGGCAATATTCAGTCAATTCTGCTCCCTTCTTGTCATGGATGAAATTGGGTCTTGTCTGCCTTTTCAGGAGGCGGCTTTTTATAAATTGGCACTTTAAAACAGGCCATATATATATATTTATTAGTATGTAGATAGAGAGATGTAACATAGATATGCACACAGACACAGTGTAAAAGCAAAGATGTCTTTTGCAATGAAGGAACTCCTCATCGAAATGAAATGCATCGTGTACGATTACGAAAGGTGCTTCTGGCTCCTAATTCATCTGCCAGGGTGAGACGTGGTGCTGGGGAAGGGAGGGGGGAACTGGCTGAGGGAGTGGGTTGGTTTGCTTATTTTTTCTTTTTTTTTTCCAAGCTGAACTCAGTGAAGCAGCAGGATGCTGATGGATTTGCAGTTGTTTCCTTAAACAGACTAAAAAAAAATATATATAAAAAAAAGAAAAAAGTTATTGCTTCAAACAGAAAACCATTGACCAAGTGTAGCTTTAGGGACCATCAGAAGCAAGGGGGTGTGGAGCAGGGGGGGGCTGCTCCGTCTCACCCCGGCAGCGACCGGACATTGCTCAGCCGCAGCTCTCGGCCCTCGTAGGAAAACCAGCAGCCCCGCCGCGTCCTGCACCTCTTGTAACTGGGAAGATGGTTGTGTGTCCGCACAAACCTGCAGGCACACGGTAACATCGGTTTCACATGGTAACTTGGTAAACACTCACCTTACCATGGTTAAAAACTAATTTGCAGACTAATTTCTGCCTTTTTTGGGGGAGGGGGGAGGGAATTACTTATGCATTTAAATAAATACTATACGCTAAGCAAAAGTTCACATCAATGCCATTTTTGGAGAGCTACGCTATTAAGTGGGATTAGTCAAAGTTTTTGTATCTGCAGAACAGGAGACGAGCTCTAAATCCCCTTTACCCCTGGGAAGATGATGTCTGTGTGTCCTCGGTGCTGCGGCGGGTGTCCTGGGGCAGCGTCCGTATGGGAATCCCACGGGACACAAATGACAGCAAGTGGTGCTGGTCTGGAACCACGGCAGAAGGGCTCAGCTGTGGCTTTGTCCCCGCGCTGTCACCAGCGTGGCCTTCACCATGGTCCCAATAGCAGCCACGCGTGGCATTTCTCCGAGACCTGCGCCAGGGGTAGAGATTGACATTAAATGTGCAATGAAGTGACAAGATGGGAGCAGAATAAGAGCTTTGGATTTGAAGTGATTTTTTTTGTTCTGTTTTTCATAAATTATTTATTCTTTTTTTTTTTTTTTCTTCTGTAAATATATTTATTTTATTGTGAAGCTAACAACATCTGGATTGTAACATGTACAGAATGTATGGTAGGAATGTATTCTCTTGTAGGAATGTAAATCTGTATGAAAAAGGGTGTGGGAGCCAGATTCAGAGAAAAATGAATTGAGTTCCAGTTAGGATATGCATGGTTCACATGACCTTCCCTCCTCTCCCTCCCTTTTTCTAATATGGGTCTGGTTGTTTGAAATATGCAAAAAAAGGTATGGATAAGGGGCAGTTTTATGTTCAAAATTAGTCCTAGTCCGGCTCCTAACCCTGTCAGCTTCTCAAGACGGGCCTCCCCTGGCACTCTGCTGGAATCCGTGACCAGAGCCAGGAGCAAATCCAACCGCCTCCATCCTGCCGGCCTGGTAAATGTTTGAAAAAGGTGATTTTTTAAAAAAATTTTTTTTTTTTTTAAACACACACGGGAAGCCCAGCCTGGGGCTGGAGGGCTGAATAAGGTTGCAGGATGTTACCTCCAGCCCCTGAAGTTGCGACGACAGAGCTGACACGACTTCATCACCAGAAGGTAAGGCCAGGCAAGAAGTCAGGACCACACTTTGCGGAGGGTTTCCTTGCCCAGGTTCCAACTCCCTGCCTTGGTCTCTGCGTCCCTCCACCTGGTCCTTGGCCACCACAGGTCCCTTCCAGAGCCCAATGGGACCCCACAGCCCTGTGTGCGAAGGAAAGGGAACTTCAAGAGAACCTCCTCGAGCAGCGTCATGTTCTGATGCATCCATCTGGCACCTTCCTTGAGCCAGCTAGAGCAGCAAGGCAGTAAAGCCACCCTCTGAAGCAATCACTGGAAGAATAAATTTGGACCTTGTGTAAGGTAATTTGGTTTTTCCTCAACGCTGTGTGGTAATAACCTGGGTTGTTTAAAACCAATGTTTTGAATCCAAAGTTTACACTCTTAGCACCATTAAATTGAGTAAATCGTAATGGACCCTGTCTGACAAACGGTTTAATTCAGTCTGGCATATTGTGAACTTTTTGTTCTTGTTACAGGGTTTCTTCTGGTTTTGTTTTAGGGTTTGTTGTTTGGTTTGGTTTTTTTTTCCCTCCATCAGGTTTCGGTATCCTGCTTCTGTGCAAGTTGCTTTCAGTGCTTCTATTAATTAATGAGACTGAACATTTTTGAATAAATTACTTATTTTTATAAGCACTTTTTATTTTCCTGAAAATAAGCCTAATGTAAGTTCTGGAACCTCTTTGAAAACACAAGTTGCAGATAAAAATCCCAACCTCAACTCCTATCTAGTTCTGAGCGTAATCCATACTAGCGCCTGTAAAGGTCAAATTCTGGAAAAGGTGTAAATAGTGTGACATGTTCAGTGCATGGTTGTTTGAACAGGGCTTGTTATTGTTAAAAAAAAAAAAAAAAAAAGAAAAAAAAAGAAGAAAAAGAAAAAAAAAAGAAAAAAGGCTGTATTTCCCCTCCCTTCCCACAGACCTTAGAGCTGTGCCTTTTCTATGCAATATTACAGACATATACATCTGAAACCAGATTACTGTATTCACTTGTAGGTATGGGCTGTAATCAAAAACCAATTGGACAAATGTACATGGAAATGAGCAGTCTTACTTTTGTAGTTTTATATTATACAATAAACAATTAAAAATAAAACGTGGCCTTGTTCTTTCCCTCCACAAAAGGACAGTAAGGGAGAGATGGACCCCACGAGTCAGCAGCACGTGAGGGAGGTGACAGGGGACAAGCTGGGGACAGAACGAGACAAAAGTCACCTTGCGTGAGACCTGTTCTTGGTGTGAGGCTCTTGTCCCTGACACTGACACATGCCCTCGGTGGCCGCGTCCTTCTGTGGCTGTTGTTGGGCTGCGAGGATGCTGCGGACACTGCACTGGGCTGTGTGCGCAGCTCAGCAGGTGCCGCTGGGCCAGCCGGGAGCGGGATCCCTCCGCTTTTAATAGATACAACGCGCTGTCCTTCAGGGCATTAAATCGCAGCAGGAAACACCTGATACCTCAATCCGCTGCTGCACTGACCATTGCCCTCTTCCCTCCCACCTCAGGTGACTGGTGTTTGCTTCCAGGGCCAGCCAGGAGGGAGATCTCACCGCTGCCTTTGGCTCAAGCCTTTTGTGTCAATAGAGCAGCGAGCGAGCGTAGCGTAGCCAGGGAGAGCCGCTCGGGCTGGCCCCGGTTTGGGCTGGCCCCAGCTGTGGTGCACGGTGAATGAGTCACCCCCCTCCCACCCCCCCAGTGCACGCTTCACCCAGCCTCCTACACCCATAGAAACACGACTGCTCCATTTTGCCTTTACGGCGAACCAAAAACCAGACAGAAAAGCGGCAAGTTTTCCCTGTCCCGACATGCCGCACATAGCATCTCGGCTGCAGCGAACTGGCTCATGTTACCGGCGCGGCACAGGGCCCTGCGCACCAGCTGCCGCTCGGGGACAAATGGCTGCGGGGATGTGAGGCACAAGAAACGCAAAGAAAGGAGAAGTGCAAGAATTAAAGCCAGCCCAGGGATTGAATTTCTGTCTGCTCAGCAAACCGAAAGGGGTGAAACACAACCGGGACTGTGGTGCGAACACTTTCCCCAGCAGCTCCGTGCCTTCCGAGGCTACAATGGTGCTCACCCTGCACCAACCGACAGACATTTCCAATTGTCTCTGCATCAACCTGACACAGGACATGTGGAGATGCCACTGTTGGGTTCCTAAAGGTGCTCCAGTTTTGCTGCTACCTTTTAAGAACTCATTTTGTCACTTGGGACTCGTTAGTAAGAAACACCTCCAGCCCCAAAGGCCAAGGCTGCAGGCAGAGCCCCGCTTACCCCTTTCTTGAGTGAGTGACTTCCCACCTGCTCTGACCTTCTAGCTTTCCAGTTCAGCAAGGGCAAGCCCTTGCTCTGGGCTTTTTAAATGGGGTACCTGTGCATGGAGCCGGTGAGCCGCACCTCCCTCTCGTACCTGCTCTGTGCCGGACGCTCCCCAGCTGCTGCCAGGCACTTCTCCACAACCAGCCCCTGCTCTGAGCTCGCCTACGCGGGGGCAGGAGAAAGCAGGTTTGGGGTTCAGCACAAGCACTGGCTTGCAGTGGACAAGGTTCAGGCCTGAGGTATCTCACAGACACCACACCGGAGGAGAACGACGCTTACCTTGTTCCTTGGGGTGACAGAAGTCTGGGGTGCCCTCAGGACTGAGGGACAGTCCCTCCCTCTCCAAGATGCGTCTGCTGATGTGTCCCAGGAGTCGGGTCTCCAGGCAGAGGAGCCACCCCAGCACAGAGCAGCGGCTCCTTGCTGGGAGCGATGGCCTGGAGCTGCCCCAGCTCTGCATTCAGCTCTGCTGCTGCTCCGTATCACGTCGAGCCAGTGCAGCAACTCCACAGCTGATGACGGCCACTAAGACTGGAGCGTTGCAGCCAGGCAGAGTCACCAGCTTTCATAAACCTTGCTCAAGCACGTGCCACGTGGACAAAAACACACTGGAACGCAGCACTGAGGCGAGGAGGGGACAGCAAAAGGCACTTGCTCCCGGTGCCCTCGCCTGGGAGGGACAACACTCCCTGCCTCCAACCTGGTGTCGAACCCAGGCAGAAGGGACATGCGTTCCTCCCCTTGTTGGCAACGGCAGTGACCTGCCAGCCCAGCCCAGCCTGCACAGCAGAGCTGGCTTCCCTGGACCATCTCATACTCGCCAGAGAAACCACAGAGGGGTAAAGCCATTGGGAAAAAAACAACAAAATGCCTCCAGCCACAGGCAATGCTTTGTGGAGCTGTTCTGAACCACAGCTAATTGATCAGCTGAGACAGGTCCGTAGGGATGTTGGCTCCACGGCAGAGCTGTTTCTCATCACCCCTCGTGCCCCTTTCCACTTCACCCCTTTCCTCTGGGCTCCTCCACCTGCACTCCAGCTGAGCCCACAGTCCCAACTGCCGCCATCACTGGTGGCTGCAGGTTCCTCTCTGCGACTGGTCCCTGTGTGCATCATCTGCCACCTCTCCAGGCAGCTCCCTCCTTCCGCAGCCCCTCTCCCTTTTGAAGAAACTGCCCTGGAGCTGGCAGCAGGCCAGCAAGATCATGGGTTTTTCCTCCCACTCCCCCTCTCCTCCAAATAACGAGATGGCCGGGGGGGAAAATCTGTGAGACCAGGAGCCAGCGTCCCTACAGACCACAGCAGCGGGAAGGGACAACGCTCCAGGTACACCAGGTGCTCTGGGTTCGTGGGCAGGGAAGTTTCTAGTCCTCTCGGGATTCCCATTTCCCATTTCCAACTGACATGTACCCCAAACCCAGCCAGTTCCTCCCCAAACATCTCCCGATCTAGAGCATCTGCCAGGGAAGGCACATCATGGGGCAAAGAAGGAACAGGTTTTAAATTGCTCGTTTCTGCAAGGATTTCCTTCCATTCTTCTGGTCCTGCCTTACCCACCTCATGCTACTCTCCCCAGACTATTTCCTCTCATGTTTCCTCTCCTTTTCCCCCTATTCACTGGGCTTCCTCCCCCTCCTCCTGTTCCTCCCCTTGCTTTCTCTCCCTTGTGCAGTTTGTCCTACAGCCTTTGTTACTTGCTGCCTTTGCTTCTCCCTTCCTGGTGTGAGTGGGAACGACATGGATTTTACGCTTGAGCCAAGCTCTGCACTTACTGGGGGTGGCGGGGGGAAAGCCACAAAACCCTGAGTTTGCTACACGACAATACTGAAACATCACTCCCACTTTCTTTGCATGCTGCCTTGTGTGGGGAAGGGATTTTCAGGCTGCTCCCACCAGCGTTTATTGCATCACTTGCAATTCCTCGGCAGAGCTGACGTGGGCAGCCAGCTCCTGCCTGCTGGGGGGTCTGCACTGAGGTGGGAGGCACAGAGGGATGAAGCCCCCTTCCCTCTGCCCTAATGTCATCGCTTACCGCTGCCTTTTTCCTGCCTCAGGCCTGCCAGGGGTTAATACCATTGCAGCCAAGGGGGCACCTTCCTTCAATCAAGGGTTTCCTCCTAAACCGTATATAAATTATACAGTCCTAAAATTACATTCGGCTCTTTGAAAGCAACTGCGAGGCTGATGTAGCCCCCGGTGAAAAAGAGTTTGACACCCCTGTCCTAAATCCTTCAGCGCTGTCCCTCTTAGTGGTCTGCATCTCTTCCGCTGCCTGCCCTGCTCGGTGGGAAAGCTTGCTGAAGAGATCTGCCTAATATCACCTTAAATTAAGGGATGGGTGTGGGGAAGCAGGAGACTCCACTGAGAAAAAGCCAGAGAAATTCAGCATTAGGGCCCACAAATCCAGGGACCGTGGATGATGGGGGCTTGGAGCCCTGCCTGCTTTAGTAGACAGCAGCATTTCCAAGCGAGGCCAGGCAGCTGGCTCAGAACATGGACACAAGTGGCTACTGATTTCAAGAAGCCATTTTTCAGTACAGCGCTCTGCTTTCACACCTCCCGCCTCCAGCAAACGTAAAGAAGGTGCTTCTGCCACCCTGAACGGGACTGAGGGTCAATTCTGCCACTGATGGCTGCACCCAGCTAGAGAAGACAGACAAGTTAATGATCTAATTCCAGGGCTGAGGAGCACCTGTTCTCAATTTGGGGAACATCTGCCCTGTATGTAACTCCTCAGCTTGTACTGGATGAAAGCAAGAGTGGGCTCTGGACCCAGATCATCTCCCCAGGAGGAAATACATTCAAATGGAAGCAGCAGCAATACCCAAAAACCACAGAGGAGCTTGGCCAGCCCAGCCCAGGGATAATCCAGCTCCAGCAGCAAGGCCTGATGCCAGCTGTGGAGCTTTTGTCCAAGGAGGGGCTTGGAGGTCAGGATGGGAGAAACTCAACTCCAGGATCTCTAAAGCCTTTGGGGGTTACCTGTGGATCCCAGTGGCCTCCGCAAGCAGCAGCTGCTCTGCCTCCTGCTCTCTGACGCTGTGAGAAAGCAAAGCCCAGGGTACACCATCGGCACAGGCCCGAGCTGGCCGTGCTCCAACAGCGTCACGGTCACAGTCCCTCCAGACCAGTTCCTCCTGCTGACGAACCTCGCGAGCGCACTGACTCACAGCTGCCTTAGCCAGGGAGGGAAAACTGGATTTTGCTGCTCTGGGAGCCGGTTGCTCCCGCCGTGGAAAAAAAAAAGGATTCAGGGAAGCAACAGCGCAGGGGACTTGGGGAAGAGCTGAGCTTGCAGTTTGCTCTTTTTGACGTCTCAGATGCAGGCGACAGCTCTGGCAGAAGCGATGCTTGCAGAGAGGCCACCCCTGTTTAGATGACCCTCTCCACCATTTGGCAACAGGCTCAAATATAGAGAGCAGAAGCAGCTCTAAGCAGAGTTCAAAATACCACCTCCATCCCTCCAGTGCTACAGATCACTCCCCAAACACAGCGTGGCCTTGCCAGTCTCCCTGGAGTACTATAAACTGAGTTCTGGATAGTTACGTTTGTCCAGTTTAAGTGAATAAACCTAATGCAACCAAAAAGGAAAAAAAAAAGAAAAAAATCACCTAATCACCTCTGCCACTCAAATTCTGTTATCGAAAAGCCTTGAGTTAATGTGTCAGGGTTCACCAGGACACACAGAATTACTTGCAGAAAGGAGTACGATTACAAGTTGCTCATCCCCGCTGTGTGATGGGGCAGCGCCTGGTGCATGGCGGGGGCTCCCGGGCCAGCAGCGATACAGAACAACATCCAGCACGTCTGCAAAAATTGCAAGCTGCTGACAGACACTGCGGGAACCAAGCGAGGGCTGAAACGGATCCCGTGAATCATCCACTACGAATCGGTTCAACCAGTTCTAAGTCCCACACCCAAAAGCAAAGACAGCCCGGGACTGTGTAATCCCCAGCAAAGGAGTGGGAGAGATGGGGAGAGAAACGTGCCGGGCAGGAGGGACGGCTCTCCGACCTGGCCCTGAGGGTGAGCTCAGCAAGTCCCAGCTTGCTCCCTCCTGCCAGAAACTCCTATTCCCGCCTCTCCTCCCACGCTCCGTGCTCCTGCCGCGACCTTCCTCCCGGCACGGCGGCCGCAGCCGCTGCCTCCAGGCAGGAGCTGGCACCCGGAGAGCAAACGGGAGCCCAAAAACCAGGTCTCCAGGAGGAGTGGAGGCGCTGGGGATGAAGTGAATGAGACCAGAGAAGGAGAAGAACTGACCTTTCCGCAGTCCACGGGCTAGTCCTGGGGGGTAGTGAATCTGCTCGGCTCCCACTAACTTCATTTATGCTTTGACCTTGAGCCAGGATCAGTGCTCTCCAAAGGCAGGGATTAAAAAAAAAAAAAAAATTTAAAAATAAAGAGTGCCCCTCTCAAGTTAACCCCAGCCTAGCTGGTGCCTTCCCGCCCCTACTTGCCAGGTTCAGAGTGTACATGGCGGCTCCAGCCTGCCCAGCACCTGCGCCTAGGTAAGCCTGGCTTTATGCCTTACGGCTGGGCGCTGGAATGCACCCCGGCTGGCTGGTAAGTCCTCGGTGGGACAGTGGCACGAAGGAAAACCTGCAGCCTCAGGAGCAGTTAACACACGGAGCCTGCTTCCTTGCACCGCTCTAAATCCTAAAGGCCTTCAACTGAGAAATATCAAGATTTAAGCTTAAATTAAGATTTAAGAGGAACAGCAGGAACAAACCTATTCATTGTGACTCTCTCTCCAGCAGACTTGCAATCCGTACCAGAGGAGAAGAACCAACGATTTCTGGTTACGGTGTCTGTTCTGCAGGAATTAATCTAAAATTTTTTGCCTTCAGCTTCAGTAAGACTGGCAATTTGGCCCTGCTGTTCCAGAATGCCCTCTGCCATCTGCAGATAAATCTTTATACAGGGAGAACGCATCCTGCTGAAAACGGTTAAAACAACCAGTTTTAAATAAATAGCTTCATCTGATATATAATCTATTGCCCAGAGTAACCATAGGACAAGCACATTTTAAATGTGGTTTTTAACTGTGGTTAACCCTGAAATTAGGGACATTATTTTTTTTTTTTTTGTTATTATACTCATCTTTTTGAAGTACAGCTATCCCCAAAGCCCAGCTCAACTCCTGCTGCTTTAAAACAGTTCCTAACGTGACGCCTTCTCCTAACACAGCCAAGTCTCCAAAGAGGTTAACTTGTGTCTTCTGCATAAAACAGGTCCTGCAACTGTACATCAGCCAAAGTTAATACCTGCCACACAATGGGAATAAATTTAGAAATGTATTTTGTAAAACATCGCCTCCTTGTTAACCCTGGGGAGAAAGAACAGGCGCTTACTCATGGTTTACTATCTCACGCAACCCTGAGAAGCATAATAATTTACCAACGTATAAATGGAGGGCTTAGCGGCAGCTGCACTACATAAACAGTCACTGGGGTGCTCTGAAGTTTCTATCAGTATATGGTATATAAAGCTGGGTGAATAACTGATTTTTCGGTTCGCTGGCAATCCTGAAAAAAAGGTTAAAAAAAAAAATCATTTGGGGTCGACTGAAACAAATGTTTCATTTTGACTCTTCAGCCTTTTACAAAAGTTAGCTCCGAAGATCATTCAAAATGAAAAGTTGCTTCAAAGAGAAAAATCTCAAAGCCTTTCATTTGGAAAACGCTGAAACAAAATAGTTTCTTTCCCCCCTTTTCTACAGAAAAAAAGTTTGGCAAATCAAAACAACTCATAAAATATTTTCATTTTGTCAAAATTTGCCTTTTTTGCTCAAGATTTTACCTAGCTCCCACAAAACCAATTTACACCTATAATAACTTAAACAGAGACATTAGTAATCCTGATGAAATACAGGTTTAAAAGAAAAAAAAAAAAAAGGCCTCAGCCACTGTACAAATGTCCCAAAACTGAAACCCAGAAGAAGAAAGTAAGCTAAAAACCACTAAGCTTTTCTTGGCTCGGCAGGAGAATCTTATTAAGTCTCTGAATCGTATAGCCACAGATTTGGGATGTTGTAAAAATTAAATTAGTCTTACTTCTTATTAGCAAGGCAAGAACAGAACCAGGAGATTATGATACAGCAACTGCTATTGTGAGCCAATTTTTCAGCATGTTTCTGCTTTTCTTCTGCAGACCAACAAATCACAGGCATTCTTGCTGCTCTCATTAAGGTGGTGTTATTTTTAATTGCTGGGATGCAGGTTTCTGACTTTCCACTCAGACTAACACAATTCAAAGATTTAACGCCATGCTGCAGTGAGATTCTAATTTCGTTTCCCTGATTTGTTTTACTTGAAGCCTCTGCTTTATTTCTGCTCTGGAGTGGCATCTACCTCTGCAGCAGGACCCAGGGCAGGCAGGAGTTAAACCCTTGGGATACAGAGGTGGAGAAGGCATCTAGCATCTGTCCGTCTATCCATCCATGCACACTCCCAGAAAGCAGGATGGCCTCACTCCCTCCTGTTTTGTCTTTTTCTGGGAGTTTAATCCAGGTTGCTGGATGGCTCTGATGCCTCGGGTGGGGACACAGGCTGGCTGGCTGGGACAAGAGTGGTGCCCTTCACATTGGACCAAAGCAATAGATGGGGTTTATCCAGATTTCTCCACATTTTCATTCAGAATGCAATTGCTTCACGTGCCAGGGAAAGAGTGGGAGTGAGGCGATGCATTTTTCTACCTGCTGTATTTTTAAATTAAGCCGGGCTTCAGCACTGCCTGCCTTCGTAATTCACAGCTTCCAGACATCCCACCATGCTCCTCACTGGAAATGGTAGAAAGCAAAGAGCGGATATTCCAAATGTCACACCCAAGCCTGGTTTTAAAACAGTAGAAAATAAAATAAAAGTGTTTTTTCCATTTCATAAACACAGAAGGATGGGCAGCGATGGTTTGCTGGAAATTGTTTTAACAGCTCACAGCTGAAAGCGGCTTTGAACCCAGAGAAATCCTTGGAAGGAAAAAAAAAAAAAAAAACACCACTACAAAACAAAACAGAACTTGGAGCCTCTCAAATCACAACTACACTATGAAACTGTAGCCTTGCAAGGACAAACTCCAAAGCAATATTTAATGAGCCAGTACCTCCATTTATCATGAGTTCATCTGAATACTGGAGTCCCTTCGTAACACTGCAGGCAGGTTTGAGTTATTATTATTATTTTTGAACTAGCACTTTTAATCCCCGGACAGCTGGCTATGAGCACAGGGCACAGCGGGGCCAGAGGCTGAGGTCAGCAGAGGACGAGAGGCTGAGGTTCTGTAAGCACCCCGAACACCGCTGTGACACTGAAAATGAGCCTCTCCCACGTGCTGCAAAACCCTGAGCAGGGCACTCATGAGATATCTCTGTTCCGGACCCTGGCACCAACCTAAATTGCATCCAGTACCTCATAGAATAATCCCAACTGCACCAAATGTCACACGTATCTATGTATCTATTGGTGTGTGTGTATAACCATATGTAACTATATATGATCATTATATAAAATCAGCTCCTAACAGAAAATGGTAAACGGTCTGGGCAGCATAAATTACACAAACAAAAGTAAATGCAAAATCCCTATTACGACACTTAAGTTGAAGTGTTTTGCTAGAGAAGCCAGTCTTGATTTTATCAGCCGCCTCTTTGACCAGCTTCGAAGAAGCAGGTGACAATCACACTGTGACTGCAGCATCTCTCTTGGCCCTGGCATTTGACCCAACTCTCCTTGCAGGGAAAGGGCACCTGCAATTCACAAGCTGCACTTCTGCAGCCACAAGGGCAACTTCAGGAGAGCCTTTTCCTCCCCATGTCTAGTTAATTAGAATTTCCCAGGTGTGGGTTTGTTCTGCAGGAGAAGAGCAAGGCCTACCGCTGTCTTGTTTTCCTCTTTTCCAGCTCTATTTTTGGGGAACGTACAGCAGCAGTGGGGTCTGCAGTGCTCTGCCAGGCAGGAGAGCAAAGCAAACCGCGTTGAAAGTAGAGCATGAACTCCCTTGTGATCCTGCCAGCGTTCCCTCATCTGCCTTTACCTGTTTGGGTTGCTGAGAAGAAACTAGAGCCCATTATCAGGCTTTCCTCTTTGTCAGGTGTTTCTTTGATGTAAATTCAACCATGATCAAATGTGCTGATCGCAGCAAACAGCCAAAGAGTAACAAACATGCAAACTGCACAGTGACCTGCAGAGATTAGAGCAACCCAGGCTGTAGACAAATCGGGAAGATTAAACACAAATGAGCTAAGAAGTCTTGGGAGAAGTACCCAGGGAGACAAAAATACGCAACGCAGACAGAAAATGAGAGAACAAGGCAGACCAAAGATCGAACAGACCCTACTAGTGCATAAATCAAAGTCTTCCCCCGCCTCCCAATGCTTTAGCTTTACCCTAATAATTCTGTTTCAAGAAAGTCAGCGCTAGGCTCCTGCAGGGAAGTAGGCTGAGAGAAACCCTTACCGCATCTTTGCTGTATTCTGTCTGTCACACCATTGTCACTGCAGAACCAATGCAGCCCACACAGAGCAATGCATAGGCTTTTTTTCCCCCCCACTTTTTTCTCTTTCTTTTTTTGTTAAAAAAACCACCCCATACTTCTGGAGAGCTGCTGAGACGACTTCCTTGCAATCAGAACCACCCTGCTAACCTCAGCATCTGCAGAATTCACCTTCACTTACAACCCTGCAAATTCAAGGAAAGCATACCTGGAGCTAATGGCACTATTGATATTTATCTTCTCGCAATGTAACTTTCCCAAGCACAGAAGACCAGGAAGCTTGCAGGGCCAGAAAAATCACATGCACGTATATAATGTGATGCAATCCCACAGCTGTACAGCTGCTCCTGCCGCTTTACCTTGGGGACGCATGTGCTAAGGTATGGTCTAGAGTTCCTCACATGCATCGTGCTGTTCAAACACACCGCAAATATGTCCCTGTTTGCAGCACAAAAAGCATCTTGAAAGCTTTCTTTGAGAGAGTAGGGCTATTCTTCTGAAGATACAAATATTTAATTTGGGGGAGCAGAGCATAGCATTACTTCGTTTTTCGTCTGTTGCCAGTAGCGATGCCATCACTTCATGAACTCTGATTTAGGGACCACTTAGCAATATGCCAGGTGGCAAAAGGGTATTAGACACCCAAATTCATGGGGAAAACAACAGAGCACCTAAGAAAGAAGTTGTTTTTTCACTAACCAACCTTTCTGCAGTTAAATGAGATCTGATGCCTTACTACAGGCATGTTTATTTTTCCAAACCTACAGTTGTAGACAGCACTTTCTGTCTCACTCAAAAAATGAACTTCTATAGCAGCAACACTGGGAGATCCGTAAAATTCCTCCTGCAAACACGCTAAAATCCACTTTGCTGCTGCACACAGCTGTTTCCACCATCACTTGTAAACACGGGCAGTGACATTGTGTTCACACTTGCAAAACAAGAATCAATTTTCAACTGTGCTGACAGAACTGGCAGAATAAGATCAAGATGTCAGCAAGGCTGATTTCAGCACACAAGGCCTACTATTTGCTAAAGAGATTTCACCTGCGATCCTCCCCACTCACTTCCTCAAGATCAGAACACACCTCACAGATCAGAACACTCAGGAACAGCTTGAGAGCAAGTCCTGAACTATCCCCCCCTAATGCTGCTGTGCCATTAGGCTGGCCTGGGCAGCACTAAATCTCACCAGTGCTAGTTAGGGTCTAGTCTACGTGTGCATCAGTCCAACTCTGGTCTATTTTTTCCTGGGGGTTCAGTATATTTTCCAGCACATATAAACGACACTAGACAACCCAACACGTAGCATACCAGTTCAGCAGAGCCACGGTCCACATGCAGTTCACAAAAAAACCTGCAAAAGGATCGGCACACATTTTGGAATGCAAAGGCAAATGCCGTCTTTCTTGCCAGGACTGTGGTAAGGCCTCCAAGTCCTGCAGGAATCACCTGGAGCTTCAGGTATTAACTATCCCTATCCCTGAATGCAGGACCCCTGGCCCATGCAGGCCATGGGGGACTACAGGACTAATAGCACCCAAGGGGCTGACCCCATCCATCTCATTTTATTAAAATCTGCTCAACTCAAGAGGTCTAACCCAAGCAGGGTTCCATTGGAAAATCCAGATCTCCTTCTTGCATCCACTCCCAATCTCAAGGAAGGTGGGTTTCATGAAGGGGAGGGAATTTAAGCATGCACAGCACAATATTTCACTAGTTTTCTGAGACAGGCTAAGCTCCAAAGCACTGATGTAGTCCTCCAGTGCACTACATGAATGAGACACCGGGAACAGGAGCCTGTGCCAGCTGCAACGGTCCTACAAGCTGGAAAGGACCAAACTCCCTACCTCTTTGGCCCTGGGCCAGGGGAGATTTGGCTCAGGCTGCCTCCCGAACGAAAGAGCAGCTTTCCTAATGACTGAGCTCACACCGCCAGCCTGCTAAGGAGCTGCATCGATTGGAAACCTAAAGGACAGCTGTTTGTTTCTCCCTTTCCACCCTGCTTCCTCCTTCCTGGCCACACGAGGAGGAAAGTTGCCAGAACAGGCTTCATCTAGGTGGATAAAGGATAGCAAGAAAGGGAGAGGACACCCCCTCAAAATGGAAAAGGAGGGAAAATTTTACCCTTAAGAGCACAAAGCAGCCATAGCACTGTTCATTTTGCCATTGTTAGAGAGAGGCAGCTCAGTCCAAGAGAAAGCGGAGTAACCTGTACGGTCCTAACAGCTGCAAACGCCCGTCACCAGCCGCATGTTGATTCTTAACACACTTCAGCATTAACTACGTGACAAGAGGCTTTAGTGCTCCTAATGAAAACACAGTCCTTCCGCTCAGTAAAATAACACAGCAATGAAAAAAACCTTTTTGGTAGTAGAATTCACGTGCAAACAGGTTTCACGTCCAAGTTGCTGAGATTTGGACAAAACATTTGATGAGATTTGGGGCTTGGAGAGGGAAAGGAAAAGGGATGGTTTGAAGGTGTGTGTGTGACACTTCACGTCTGCTTTTGATTTGTTTCCAAAACAGCCACACTTTTGTATTTGTGCTAAGACTCCTGCAATTTAAGAGCCAATCTTTGCTTTTTTTGAAGGAGCCTGTTAGATACTTTCTGCTCTGCACTCCTGTGGAAGCTGCTCCCAGACTCTTCTCCAAGGTTGCTGTGGGGAGCTGGGGTGCCTTTAGGAAGAGATAGAGCAGAATTTGTTGCCTCATCTTCCGTAAACTCCTTGGACTGCTGAGCATAAGAGAGGAAGAAAATCAGCAGTCCAACTACTCCGTGTCTGAACACAACTGACAGCGTTCACTTGTTCTTTCCAGACAGTCTCCTCACACCCTTCTTTTCCTCAGCTGAAAAAGACCTGAAAAACCAGCTCCAACCACAGCAAAAATTACAATTCAGCCAATATCACAGCTCTGCAGACCCAAGTGGCAGCCTGACGGGACACCAGCACGAACGCTAGGCAGAGCCAGATCTGCCACGGCCACGCACATCTTCTGCACATCCCATCACGCATCAACCTGCTCCTCTGACCACACGGCTGTCCATTGACTTCGGAAAAGCACACCGAGATGAAGTTGTGGGGCAGGAACGGCAGGACTGCCCTCCCTTTCCCTGTGTCACTGTGGCCAAGACTTGTTGCTATCCCAAGCAACAGGGCAGATCCTGACTAGCATGTTCTTTTGGATATTTACACAAACAGGCTGCAGTTAATCAGAAATATCACCGGGACTAGCCCTGGAGAAGCCAATTTGTCTGTTTCTTTTTCTACTAGAGCTGGACTCTGTTATAAATTCCGCGAAGATGTGCGAGGTGCTGTAATAATGACACCTAAAGTGGCTGGTGTGGGATGGGAGGGCTTTTTCTCCTAGAGACGCAACATATGAATCCAGAAGCCTTATCCCTCTGCAGTGCCAGGCCTGCTCCAACACAGCACGGCTCCTTAGGATGGAGCTGAACACCACGGTGGTCTTCAGGGCTTGTACCACAACCGAGTTTGCAGTGGTCTCTGCACTATGGCAGGAGGTCACAACTACCTGAGCTCTTCCTAGAAGTCATCCTCCCGAGCAGCTGGAGGCCAGTCGACAGATTTAAGTCTGCTCCAAAGAACTTGCTTTTTGCCCCTTGTAATGCCTTCTGAAGAGCAGCTCAGGCAAGACAACACTTCCTGCCATTTGGAAGATTAAGGCTGTCTTGAAAACCACACCTGGCTTCAGTAAGCTGCCCTCACTGCGGTTCTTTGCTGTCTGAGGGAAACAAGCACCAAGTGTTTTATCGCTTAAAGATTTAAAAACAGTTGAAGCACATTTCATTGGAAAAGCAGGGACAAAGGCACAGACAAGGCTGCTGAGATGAAACTGCCCCTCTGACGCTCCCTCCCTCCCCATTTAATACCTTCATTGCTTTAAATACAGGAGGCAAAGCTCACACAATGCTAACAATCCTGGTAAGAAACCTTGTATTCTGAGGGGATTTTCTTGCTAGACCTACCGCCAAACATGTGACACTTGCAGCATGCACATGTACTAATAAACCCCCACGGTCCAGCCCTAACGAGAAAGGATCAGCCACAACAGCTGAACCGCCAGCATTAGCACAGGTGCAGCAGGGCAGCAGCAAATGCCACCCTGGTGACACAAACAGTGAGGACACAGGTGGAAGCCCAGCAGAACACACCTTAGGGCATACAGCCTCAGAGGGTCAGCTTCATTTTGATGCCTCAGTTTAGTTTACTGCATGCATGCACATGTGAGTACATATTCTAAACATACAAAGCTAAGCCAAAAAGATCATTAAGCACATGGAAAACCATGCCAGAAGGATAATGAAGTCTGCTTAGCCAAGCATTCAGAAATATCGATGATACCTTAATTTGACTCTCCTTTGAATCAGTCTTTAGTTACAGTCTCATTATTTTGTTTTGCACAGGACCACGGTGTCTTTCAGTTCAACCAGAAGTATTTTTTTGCCCCTTCACGTTCTACATGTAGTCCCAAGCCTTATTTAAGGCACATAATCTAATTTTTATATGGAGAATAGTATTAAGCAGCTCTGCAGGTATGTGCCCTAATGTTAAGTGAGTACAGTCTTGACCAAAAAAAAAAAAAAAAAAAAAAATCAGTGGATCTGCAGAGAAAGATTCAAAGCCCCTAACCTAGGATCGTACTTCTTTTTGGTGACCATATAGTGAACTTGGACATAATACAGTGAGCACTTCCCTATGCCTTTGAGATGTGTGATACCTCTGTCAGCTGAGTGCTTCTGAGATGCTGCTGACAAACTACAAAGATGAGCACAGCATTTCAAAGAGTTGATCTTTGCAACCCTGCTGTAATGCAGGGATAACAACATATATCACAGGTTTAAGAACAGGTTGACAAGGTGAAAACAAGAGCTCCAGCAGTTTTGGGTGCTTAGCACATGCACCTGACCCCTGGTGTCACAGAGCCCTGATTGTATATCAGACAAGCAAAGCTCCTAACTGCTTAAGCTACGTCCCAGAGCAATTAACATTTCTGCACATCCCAATCAGGCAACTCATGCTGGGCACCAAGTGACAGAAATGCACAAGTGACCTCCTGCAAAAAAGCCGGCATGGCCAGCTGCTTCAAGCCGGGAGAGTACCGCGCTCCACTCTGCCTTGTCCGGAGTTTCCACATAAGGCCATCTTTTCTCCTCAGCTATACGAAGCAGGAGCCCTACGGAGAAGAGTTTCACTGCACTACACTGATTCAGAGAAGAAATCTGCACAGGGCACAAGGCAAGGATCGAGTGAAGACAGGATGATATGTAAGTAACGACTGTCACATTGCAGATGCATGACGGGACTAAATCTGCAGTTCCAAATCACAGCACTGGAGCTTCGCTTTTGAGGACCTGATTTTATACCTACGGTCTGGATTCACAATGTACCCCCTTATTTCAAAATATTTTGAAAAAAAGGTCTTCTAACATCTGGATTTGTATCAGTGCTAAAACATGCACCAGCATCTGCATTTAAACCCCTTATGTCTGCAGTCCAGCTCTCTACCAAAAATAATGGATAGCAATAGCAGGCTGTTGCCACGCATGCAACTTACACTCACCCCATGGGTTTGAAACATTTTCTCTGTGGTATAGTAACACAGAGACATGGGTCACTGAGGCTCAGGTCCAGATTTTGGAGAAAAGCAGCCAGTGGGCACAGTGTGAGCGCCTGTAATCCATCCCAGGCTTTTTCTCCTCTCCAAATGCCCCTGCTCCTCATGCTTGTATCCCACTTTCTCCACCACCTGCTCTTCCTATAGCTATCCCAGCTGCCTGCACTCTGAGTCCTGCTTCACCTTCTTATTTCCCCTGCTCGGAGCTGCTTCTGAGCTCTTGCTCTATATTTTCTTCCAGCTCCTCTTCACTCTGTTTTTAGCCCTCTGAATTGCAATGTGTTGTTTCTCCCCATCTCCCTTGATGCTCTTGGTTCACTAGGCTGCCTCTGCCTTTAGTGGTTGCACTCTTCAGCACAGAGGCCAAATTATGAAAGTTTCTCTGCTTTTGTAGCAGACACTCCTAGCAGATGCTATGCAATTATTAGATGCCATATGCTTTTATAAATTACACTCAAGTGTATTTTTCAACTATCCTGTATTTTCAGACTGCTCTGAAATGCAAAAGATAATTATGCAGAGGTACAGAACTGGCACAAAAGAGTTGCAACTAGAAGTAAGGAGTTGGGCCAAGGCTGATCCATCTTACATGCACTGAGCTAAGTCTCCCTTGCATCCTATAAAGACTACTAGATATTCAGTCCAAATGCTGCAGTCCTACAACAAAACTTTGCACATGCCGATTTGATTACCACGTAAAATTCTGTGCAACAATCCAATGTGATGAAGGGTTAACTTCAGTACATGCTAATTGCATTTGAGGGCATCTACACACACTATGTGTAAGCTTTATTTTTGGCATCTCAAAATGAATCTGTCAAGCTAATGATATTCTGAGAAGGTCTTAACGTTTCAAGTGCCGTGGGAAGTACAGCACTGCCAACACCTGCAGCAGGTGGTAATGCTCCCGATAAGTCAGTGCTGAACCACTGAGTGCCAGTGTGCAGCCTTTTGGACAATACAAGCAGATTCCAGCTCTTATGAGCCGTCATGCAGGGGCCTGCAGCTCGCTTCACAGTGGGAGTTTTGGACTTGGCTTCATGGCCACGTTCCAACTCTGGCAATTCCATCTGAACCGGGTGTCCTCTGCCGCTTCTGTTGGAGGAGCACAGGAGCGCCTCGTTATTAAATGACACTAGTTCTCAAGTGAACGTGATGCACGTTGACATGTCTGATGACAATGCACAGCAACACGTATGTGCAGAAAGTATCAATTACCATCCTGCCCATAAGCCTACTGGCAAGATTAAACTAGATAAGGCATGCCGTGTCAACGGCAACAGCACAGGACAACCCCAGCGCAGCTGGATCTGCTAGACAAAACCCTCTGCATAAGAACAAAGCTGTCTGTACACGACCGGAGGAGAGAGATAGAGAAACCTGTCTGTCCATCTCACAATCAACAAAAAAGAAGCGGGCTTAAGCTAGGAGACAAAAAGCAATGCTACATTTTTAAGGCAAGCAGCATTCACCTCAAAAGGCCGAATTTCTGAATTTCAGATGGGAGATTTATGTCTTTCAGCAGTGTGAAGGTCTGTGGGATGCCTTTTTTTTTTTTTTTTTAGACTCTATGCAGTACCAGGTTTCACCAAGCTTCAGGTTGGTACATCAGTCATAATAGAAATCTCCTTTCCCGCTGCCATTTCTTCCCCCTCCCCCACCTACCGCAGGCCACCAGTATCGCACTTGGAGACTGGAAGACAAATGGGCAGCTGCCTCTAGAGGCAATTGTGAGGAGACTAAAGATCAACTTGCAGCTGGCACTTCCACCCCCACCTCTCCTTAATACTTCAGTCTACTTGCTGCCAGACAAGGATCATGAGTCAGCTCCTAAACATATTCTCCTTGAAACAATAGCTATAGCTCTCCGCTGCAGCTATACAGCTCCGAGGGACACGCCAGGGTTACAAAAACAAAAGGACCGATTTTAACCTACAGCAGCCCAACATCAGAACTGAATGATATGAAAAGCATGCACTAAAGAATACTATGCTAAACCTGCAAGATTAGTAAAGCCAATTTTGACATGAAACAGGCATGAAGTCAGCGCTGTACTGAAAAATCTGCAGAAGCAGAAAATGCAAGTGTTTTCAGGGATACATGGTAAAGCAGATGGCTTTTGCATAAACCTTTTCAGTTACAACAAAGTACGGTTTGATACCACAGCATTGTATGCTGCAGCACTAATTGGAGGGCAGAGGAGCCAATTTAGCCTTTATAAATTAGCTTTATCGCAATCGCAGGAGCAGCTCCCTCAATTCTGAGTGAGTGGCCACCACTCACAAACTTCTGTGTTCACAAAGGTGGAACTCCAGTGCTCATCTCTTGAGGACATTTCAAGATGACTTCCTAGAAAGGAAAAAAGCTTCTTTTTGCAAGGACAACATTTCAGCTTACCAGCTAATCACACCAAACTCTTTTCTGTCCCAAGTGCTGTCAGATGATAAAGAATTCAAAGAAGAGGTAAGAAAATGCACTGAAGATTTCTTGGAACTAGATGTTAACTGATGAACCAGTGGTGAGTACCAAACATTTTAAAGAACTGTGCACATAGTAAAGGTTAGACATGGAGAGTCTATGCCCATGAAAGGCACCTTTAAGAAATATCAGTGCCCAGAACATGCCTTATCTGCAGACAGTCCACTGAGACCCTCTGAAGAGATGTTGCTGAGAGAGCTACAGTGGAAGCTAACATTTTAGGAAACTTCAGTGAATGCTACACTTACATTTTTATTTCTAGCTAAGAAATAGGCAAAACCAGTTGTCCTTTCTCACCTCACCAGAATTTTTCCTTACAGCTGAGTATTGCCAATTACTTTGAAGAAGTCTCTAGCCCAAAACACCGACATGTCTTGAGTCACGTTGCCCTGTAAGCCAGAAGGCATGTTGGAGAAAGAAATAAAAGACTAAATCATAACATGTTCAAAGAGACAGGACAATTAAAGAGAAGTCTGCTTCTGCAGGACCCTAACAGGTGTGTTTTGTGGAACTACACAACGCAAATTGGAAAGTTCTACTGTTAAGGCAGTGCATTGATTTTACCATCCAACAGAAACGTGTAGAACGTATACATTCTGTATAAAAAAATAGCAGACTATATACATGTGTATCTTTTAAATTATTTTATTTTATGTAAGCTAAAAGGAAATTTACACACTTAAATCTCAAAAGACCTTGGGCATGCACATTGACCTTTTTAGAGGTTCTTCTACATAGCTCTCTTTTTTCCATAGGAATTTCCCCAGACATTTACAACCCATAGTTTTTACTGTATATACAGCCTAAAACCATAGCAATCTATGATTATGTCATTTTACACTGTGCAAAATCAAACAGGAATAGTGGTACAACAGAACATAAAAAATTTTAACAAGTAAATTTCATTGTAAGACATTCATATAGTTTTGGTCCTTCTTCTCAAAAATCAAACTGATTAAAAGCAGACAACCTTCTAATGACCCCCCAAAAATCAAGTGTTTAGACAGGGATCCGTAACTGGAACAAGAAGTTACTGACAGCATAACTTTCAAAAGGCTATATAGTGACAGAGCCATACTACTGAAGTTTAAGAACATAAAAATTGATCAGCCAACCAATCAACCAGGGAGAGGGGAAGGGGGAGAAGAAAAGGAAAAACACATCTTAAACTGGTTAAAACAAAGAAGAAATTATTGGTTTTTAAAGAAACAACAACCGAAAACCCGCAAAGGGACAATATAACCTTTTGGTTTTTTTTTTTTCCCCAACAACATCCATTTTAATATATGCAGGAAAGAAAAAGATGCTCAATGCAATCTGAAAACCTTTAAGGGGGACTTCACAGATTGTGAAGAATGAAGTTTTCATTAAGTGTTTCCAGGATTTTTTTTTTTTTAACTTTTAAAAGTTTTGTAAGAAGGACACCACCAGTGTATTTCACAAAGACATAAATGTATACACCCCAGCACAAGAAAAAGAATAGATCTTCAAAAAGATTTACCCCCAATTATTTACATTTTTCTCTAATATAAATTTAGGACTCCAGTATGTAAATAAATATACATTACTATGTATACCTTTCTAGTGCTGCTTACCAACAAATCAGCTGAACTTTTTTTTATTAAAGCAAGATTGCTTTTACGACCCACAGAGGGAAGAGAAAAAAAAAAATCAATAGAAAACGTCCAATTCACATCACTTTAGTCTACCTTTTCTTGGCAGCTTGTTGAAGGTGTTAATGTGGCTGGGAACATCAACACCTTGGCATGCATGAAAGTTAAGTCAGGAAGGCTAGAAATCACCTTGGCAGCCTCTTCACTAAGGTGTTCTTCCTTTTTAGGCTTCCTGTTGAGAAGAAAAGAACAAAGTGCATTAATCCAGTACCTGATATCCCTTGGATTACTGAAAGAACCGCTGATTGAAGCAGTGTTCTGGCAGTTTGTCTCCCATTGACAGGCACTTCTGTAAGCTACTTGAAGGTAGTCTAATGTTATAATACCTACTTGCCTACCAACAAAATGTTAATATAGAAAGTCATCAAAATGTTCCTGAATATTGTTGGAATAAGGAGAAAAAAAAGTTTCTATTCAGATGCTAATTTTTTATATATATATATATATATATATATATTTATATATATATATTTATATTTATATTTATATTTTAGGTTCCAGTGTGCCATTCTGGGACTACTTACTTGAAGAAATAACCATGCCCATATTCTAGGAATAAGACAATAGAAGCATTAGTTCTAAACTACTTAAATCCAGTATAATCTTTCAAAATAAAATGGAAAAATCTTGAAATGACATTAAGAAGTTCCTAACTTACTTCTTAATAATTTTAAAATAAAAAGAACATACTTATGCTGTGTTTCTGACATGACTGTACTCAGATCATACATCATACCACTCTGTATCGTGATCCACAAAGGCTTGTCCCCCTAGGGCTCAGCAGCAGCAAAAGGTGGCTCACAATTTGTAGCTACTTGCTTTGAAGTGCAGTAGTATGTGTAGCCGTACAGATACATACAGCAGTTTGGGAATCACGGGAGTTTACTTTGCCTTTTGCATTATTCACAAGAATTACTGAGTGCAAATGAATAAAGAGGTCTGAATCCCACGTCGCTTGATTCTTACTATTATGCAAGAAACTCACATTTCCGCAATAAAATGAAGCTTGGCTCAGCCTGCTACAGAAGACTCCCCCTTCCCCTGCCAAAGCACACATTTTACAGATGTCCGACTTATCTTTGAAAAATGCTGCCTATCACTAGAAATACTCAGTTTTCCATCAAATGTTATTCCAGTTCCAAAAAGGCACCTGCTCCACTCTGTAATGACATTAGAAATTCTAGCTAAATAAGCTTCCCCATCGTTGGGGCAAAAAGCTGATACAAAAGGCTTGAATCAAATAAACCGCTTCTCCCAAAAACACTTCAGACATTTCCTTTCTAGATCTTTTCTTAGCTATAAAACTTTAAACTGAGCCCATGAGAAGGCAATCACACTCTGATCACAAAGCAGCATGTACTTATATTTTCTTCTGTCAACACACATCAGGATTGTTTCCTGAACTGATCAGAGATCAGGGAAAAGCAGGGGGCTACATGTTTGCTTCAGCAGCAGTCTCAGACTTTCTTAGCTAGGAGAAGGAAAAAAGAGCTGGAGTCAAACTCATCCTTGACATCACTGATCACTGTGTTGACACTGAACTATCACTTTTGTTTGCTACTTGAAATCTCCTCTTGATGAAAGATCTCTAGATGAGGCAGCCTAGATACTAAATCTGACTTTCCTTCAATAGAACAGCAATATTTTTTTCCCTCTGCTGCCGTGGAATTTCATGAGCCACTGACTAGGCAGATTACCAAATTCTGGAGGATAAACAAAGCTGTGTGCTGGATTTACTGAAGGAAGAAGCAGAGAGCCAATATGTGCCTCCTTCTCTAAAAACTTCACAGTCGGCTCTGTTTGCACTCCAAGGACTATCTCTGAGCTGTTGAAATGTGGCTGTCATCCACCACTGTGTTATCAGTATCTTGTGCCACTATTAGTAACCACTTACCACAAGCCTCTTAAAGGTACAAACTCCTGGTGATCAAGGACTAACAGCTAACAAAGGAGTGTTTGACAGAGGAAGCCAAAGGAAGAGGGCTGACTCAGAGATCTGCATTAAAAGGAGTTCCTGCAATTGTTCATCAGGCACTGCGATGGAGCTCACACACTCCTTGCTATTTATATGCCTCTTCCTCTGCTGTGGCATGCTAAGAAATGGTACTGCTGGGTCACAGAGGCAGTGCTGCATTTTATTCAGTGATGGTGCAGAGGACCTTTATCACAAGACGATGCTATTCCTCTTGCTGCACCAGCCAGCCTCTGCAACATCCCCGCGGAACATGCACACCAGTGAGCAGTCAGATGTGAATCCCACTGCTTTAGGAAATGCTCCCCTCCTGGCTGAAGGCTCTTTGCAATAATCTAACTACTTAATGTGCTCTGTAAAAAGTATCTATTAAAGGACAAGCTAACACACTTACACAGCAAATATTATTTAACTATGACCAAGTTACAGCTGTAGATACAATCACTTGGTAATGAGACTCAAAACCTTTTTAAAAAATCATCTCAGTGCAAAGAGGGACAAGACAGCCTAAAGTTTCACTCTTCACTCACGAGAGGCAGGTTCCTCTGCAAGACAATAAAACTGGACACTGCATGTACTCTTTGTAGGTAACTGTCAGCACCTTCAGTAGCAAATATTACCACGGCAAACCCTAAACAATTACTTACTAACTCTCTAAAATGAAAAGACAAAGTAGCATCATCACTGGAGACTGTTTTTACCCTTAAAACTTACCAAATTGCCTAATAGCTGTGATGCCTTTTGACAGAGGCAAGAACCATGTCAGGTGCATTAACTACAGTCACCGCTTTTGCTGAAGAGGTTCCCACTGCCAAGAGATTCTTTTGCTAAACCTTGGTCTGTGGAGGGCCATTCCAGAGCTTCTCCTCATGCACTCTTAATTTCTAGCTACCATGGCTTACAGAATGGACACCAAGGGGATTGTCAGTGGCACCTGTACTACCTCTGCCTGCTTGGGAACCAGAACTTTCGATTACTAAATCTTTAAAGGACCCAGCCCTGGCTCAAAACAGGGTCCCTGGCTATTCAGGTATTAAAACTACATTTTACAGGATACTTTGCCCCCACACGTCTTCTCTTGCACTAAGTTACAGTTCCTCCCAAGACAGAGGGGATGCCCTTATGCAAGCAAATAATTGCAAGTCCCTCTACCTGTTGGCACAAAGTTTCCTTTTCGAAGGCTTGTTAACACTAAGCTGCAAGAAATTAGCCAGCCTGAAAGGCAGGAAAATTGCTGGAAGAAAATTTAGCAAGAAATAGAGAATGCTTTGTCGATGAGTCACTGACACCTCACTGTTCTGTTTTCTATTCCAACCCCTTCCTGAAGCATTCAGTTCTTTCAGGACTGCAGACAACTCTCATGTTTGCAAAGGGTTTTGTGGATAGCACCAGCAAGGCCAGGGTCTAATAACAACAGTGAGCTGATTAGAGAAAAGCACTTTAAAAAAAAACAACCACCATCACTCTGTAATTAAGAGTTAGCCTGCTCCATCCAACACCGCCCACAAGGAGTATTTCCAGTTTAAATGAGGGTTTTGGGCACTTCTTGGAAAGGCATCAGTGCTCTGCTTTCCTTCAAAAAGACAGAAGATAAGCTTTTGATCTCTGCCAATTGCATGGAACCGGGCAAGGCTGCAGAGTGTCTCCATGGAACGCTGACTGGATCCCTGACCTTCAACACTTACTGCTGCCAGCAAGGTTTCAAGTTCAAGCCGAGGGGGAAGTGTCCCCTCCTCTCCCAACAACTTCCTTCTGAGAAACTGCATTTCCAGCTTCAAGCAATCGGTTTGCAAGCAAAAGACTGAGATATTTCAGACAAAGACAACTCTTCAGGCAGCTTCCTACAGCCAAACAACGGTATTTTCACTCTAAACTTCATCCTCAAATATCCTGAGTTCAGACAATTTACAGACATGAGGTGGCCTTAGCACAACTGAAGTTGACACTGGCCACATGTTCCCTAACCAGTTATCATGAATGGCTAATAGTCCATATTTCCAGGTTGGTGCATGAATGTCACCCTTGTTGAGCTGGCGGTAGTTCATTAAGAAAGAATTAAAAAAAAAAAAAAAAAAAAAAAAAAAAAAAAAAAAAAAAAAATCGAAACAAACCCAGTTTTATTAGAAAAAGCTAACATACTGCAACACATTTGGCATACTGCTGAGATAAGACCTTCTCATATCTCTGAAGGTTTCTAGCTTGAAAAAGAGAAAAACACAGACTGCTTTTCTTTTGGAGAACACGACATCCAAAAAGAAAAATACACTTGAATTTTTAAAAAATTCAGTGTTGACAAAAACATACAAAATGTATTGAACAGTGAAAACAGGTGCTTTAAATCAGGTAATCCTTGTGTGTGTCTGAACTTAATCGCCAAGTCTGAGGTGCCCAGCCTCTCCCAACAGCACATCTAGAACCTCTTCCTATCAGTAAGCAATGCTCTCCAGAACAGAGGAAGAACTATGGCATCTACATGAAGAGCTTTAACAGTACAAATACAAACTTTCAAGTGCAGCATAGAAGCACTGGAAAAAACCCAAACCCCTCATATCAAAAAACAACAATATAGAAAAGTGAAGGTCAACATACATTTAAGCAAAGCAGACTTTCCTGTTCCTTTGTAAAGAAAAAGTAAGCTAAGATATCTTCAAGCAAGCAAGGAGGTACAAATCTAGGAATGGAGATAAAATAATCCCTAATGACACATTTGGAGTTTGTATGACCCTGCTGTGAATTTGTGGTTATGTTTAAATTACACTTAGAATATATTACAAAAATATTTCAACTGCAACTATATTTTCTAATCAGCAAAAGTCAAACTTTCCCACTAGTGTATCTTCAGAAAGAGTATATGCATTCTGTGGACGGAAAAATAAGCAATCCAAAAGCCGAGACACAAAATGAGCACTGAGGTGTGGAGTTCCCTCTACTGGTTCTCCCTTGAAATTTCATGGCTTGTCGATCTTTTTTATTCAGTGTTCACTTTGAACACTTTCACTCTAGGAAAACTAGCAAGATAATTTTCTCAATGAAAGAATATGTTTTAAAAGAGCTCTTGAAAATTATAGTTCTAGTCATTTTAAGAAAGCCAGCTATCTCCCACCATTATAAATCACTACATTTGCCATAACTCTCTTCAAGCCTTTCTCCTCTCTTAAGTGCTATGCTGCATGGAATGTATCTATTTAGTTTTTGGGTGCTCAATAAAACCTAAAACTCCCTTATGAGTGAGGCTATGTTACTATCTATTAATTGCAATGCAACTAATATTTGTTCCATGTCGAGGCACATACTTCCTCAACAATAGGAACATTTTACTTGGTAAGAATCACTCAGTGATTCTTTAATAGGCATAAGTTACATGTTAAGACAGTTCAAGATCCCACTGTTAAGACACACAATTCAAAAGATAAACCCAAACAATACAAGTTTGTAAGTGGAGAGATTATTCTGTACCCATTCAACAGATCAGACTTCAAGGAAGACATTTGACATCTAAAGCCTTTTTACATAGACTCTACCTATAAAAAAAAAGTACAGAACTTCACATGAGCTCCGTGAAGCAGAAAGGACATGCTAAACCAACTACACGCTCATTCCTTAACTCACAACACCAAAACGAACCTGATGTTTGGTTACTGAAGTTTTGCCAGCTGCTAGAAATCCACAGGAAGAGACAAATATAGTCATAATTATTAGCCAGTTTTATCATTTTACTTTTGGAACACTCTGTATCTATAAATTACACAGCGGACCACGGAGAATCTTCTGTCAAAGTCCTAGGTCACTGAACTGCGTGGTCCAGGTTACCTTTCCATTCTTAGGAATCAGCTCTGTTCCTCGGAAAGTCACTTTCTGCAGTTCTGTTTTTGGCTCCAGCTTTTCAACTTAATTCCTGGTGACCTTTTTCTTTCAGCTCATGAACTGTTTCCTGTCTTGTTTTAGAGTTCCATTGTAATTTGAAATATGAACTATAGTACTATGAATTTCATATTTAAATTGAATTATTAAATTTAAGCCTTTTGATCATTCAAGAACTTCTGACCTACAGTAGCATGCACATGCACTCCTCATGTTTCATGCCACCCTTAGAAAATGAAAAAAAAAAAAAAGTGCAAAACCGAGTATTTACCTTGTGGACGTGCTCGCCTTCTCCACTGTGGACATGAGTCTTGCAAACGCATCAGTCACTCTGTTGCTTGCACTGGAAGTTTCCAGTTTTGAGGTTGTCAATTCGTACAACTCAGGATCCACACCTTATAGTATAAAACGATAATCAGTGATGGTTGGAGGAAAGTATAGCCATAATTAGCCACAAACCAACTTGCTAGAGACTGTTTTCTGTAAACATCTGAATCATTTATAATTTCAAGATACATGAAAAGAACATGACAGAACACATCTGCATTTCTAAATCACCATCCTCTCTCCCCACCCTTTTTCAGTAGCTTTTATAGTTGTGCTACAAAGCACACCTACATTGGATCAAGTCTGGCATACAAGGTCTCAGTCTAAGAGTAAACGACACAAATTTGATTTACCTTTTAGAGTGAAACACCCGTAAAAGTGTCATCTGTGTTAGAATAGATTGTTTCAATTACTTGAACTCAACTGTTCATATTAAAAGAATGGTGCATGTTAACAGGGACCAGCTCTTCAAAACAAGAGATCACACACAACACTGGCACGCGTTAGAGTGTATTTAGTATCTTGCTTTTCACAAGAGGTTGTGTTAATGTTTTTTTAATTGAGGAAAAGCAGCTTTTATGATACAAGTGGAAAAAAAGTTACATACTAATACGTATAACACTACCAAAACTTTTAGTCTATGCTTCCTTTTCATCTTTCAAGTATTTATAAAGCATGAAGCATCTGGATGTTTCAGCCTTGATTTTCTAGTTTCAGATATCTTAAGTCAGATGCTAACTTTTGACATCACATATATTGCGAATGGATTTCAAATCATATCAGCAGAGGTAATTCTGAAAACAATGCAAACAATGGAAACCTGCATCCAAGAAAATACATATGTATGGGGGAAATTCTACCTGTTTAATATCAAGCACCACATCTCAGTAGGAAGTAGCTCTATAATTTGCAGATATTAAGTATCTTTTCTTTAAAAAGTCTCTAAGAATTAGAATTATCAAATTGCACAGAAGCATCGTGTTTTATAGAACCTACATTCTAAACAAATGTAACACTAGTGCCAGCTGGTTTGGACAACATAGAAGCATTTCATACTACTGCAGAACAAATGCTGCAAATACTTTGATGTGATGATTCCATGTAGCTGCCTAACATAAAAACAGCTTCTATAAATTGACGTGCTGGTGATTTTACTCAGTTTACTTGCCTGGATCAAGACACTTTTAGAAGTACTCCTGAAATACTGATAGATTACTAAATTAAAAAAAAAAAGCCTGTGCCTATTGTCCTGCCTTTTCCACCCAGTAATTGCAATGCTACATGTGCAAATAAGTGAGGTTAATAATCCTCATGCCTGCTTTGTGGGAACTCTCCCCAAGCAATATCTTGACCATTTGCCATTTGTGCACACATTAAGTACCTTTTCATTGTTAGGAAACCAAGCTGACCGAAACAAAAAATCAAGAAAATCATCTGGTTAAGCTGCAGGAGCTGGAGGGCAAGATTTGCTCCATTTAATAATATGAGTTGATTAGAAATTAATCAGCTCTCCTTTCGACTTAGATTTCTTAAGTCTGGATTTTCAAAGTTAATTTGATCCAGTTTCATGCAAAACATCAAAATAGGTGCTGTCCTGAGACCAGTATACCAAGACTTTAAGTATCATCAGATGTTTACAGAACTTGTAAATAGTAAAAAGCCCAGGTATTCCATAAAATATTCACTTTCGAACAGGGAGAAGAAGACTTGAAGAAATACACTTTGACTTGCAGAAGCCTGCGAAATCCCATTAAGGTACAAATTGTAAAACTACTTGAAACAAGGCGTCCTTTGACATGCAACTCTGCAACAAATGTTAAATGCAACCTTCTAAGTTACATCATTTAGGTATTCACATTTATGGTCCTGAACTCATTTTCATTGTAGTGCAATGTCACTGCTCAATTTAATATTCTTTAGGTACCTCTTACTCAGCTACATTTATGTTAAATTATAAACATGAAAAATAAAACAATAAACTAAATCTGTGGAAACATACTAGAAATGAGTTAACTCCCTGTTCATGATGAGGAATGCAAATTTTAATAAAAACTGATTTTGGCTACTGATGAAATCAGACTGAGAAGAACACAGTGCAGATCTATAGTAAGTAAAATTAAGGCCTTCAGAGAAAGAATAAACTTCTATTACTGATAAAAGTTTCTTCTTTAAGCCAAAAAGATCTAACAATTTGTCTTTCAATTATTTTAGTTATTTTTAAGAGTTGCATATTCTCCATTTTATTCAAATGACTAGAGAATACTTAAGGAAAGCACTGCAAAACCTTAATGAGATATTGAAGAAAAGTTAGCCAACCAAACCCCACCCAAAGCTCCTGAACACACACACAAACACACGAGCTGCAAAGCCAAGGAACAAGCGACTTTCCCAGAAACAAGTCAGGAGGAAAGAAAAGCCAAAAAGGAGAAAGAAAAAAAAAAAAAAAAAAAAAAGAAAACCAAACCAAAACACACATACAAAAAACCCAACCAACCAACAAAAAACAAAACCAAACAACAAAAATACCACAAATAAAACTAGGCACTATAGGGCATACCAGGGAAGATGATAATACCTGTAACTTGATGAAACAACAACATTAAAAGAAAAAAAAAAGAAAAAGGCAATAAAAGGCTAATAAAGTATTCCTCCAGTAGTCACTTCAGGACACAGCAACGTATCCGACTGCACAAGCAGTACATGTACTGGGTACTGACAACTTTGATGTCGACAGACTTGCGCACACTTAGAAAAGTTCTGGAAGACTCAAGCGTCTTTAATTTGCTACCTATCACTTCCACAACAAAACCTGACATCTTTCATCTGATAATGACATTTTCCAAGGGTAGAATAAAAAGACATTTGGAATGTGAAGCCACAAAACTGCCTTCAATGATCAGATTTCAAAACAAAAAAGCAGGTTTTTAAATACAAAAAAATACTTTTTTTTTTTTAAATGTGGGAATACTCCCAAACCTCTCAAAACTTTTTTCAATTAAAAATCACTAAGAGGAAAAACCCCTTTCTATGAAAAAAGTGATTATCATGCCTTCAGGCATTGTACTGAGAGAGTATTTGCCTTATTTACTTAACCTGTGCACTGGCATAAGTCCCCCAAATGTTCCCTTAATTTCCTACAGAAATTTATTCAAAGGGTAGGTTTTTACAAGCTCATGCCAAATACTCAGAGCATGTAAAAAAACATGTGATAAGTGAATCCAACTACTTTCACATATTATTCAATGGAGGGTGGTGTTTTTATCTCCTTTTTAAGGGAGCAAGTTGCAGATAAAGTGCTCCGGTTTTATAATTAATGTTCATGAACTTCTAACGTCAAAAAAACATGCAACTACCCTTGTTTTCTATTATGAACGTTGTTAAAACACTTCTTTCACTTTATCATTAATATTAGTAGTTCACACAAATAAAAAATTTACAACTCCCTGGTAGCAGCAACCCCCAGCAGGGTTGTGATATGTTAAGGCCCGTGACTTCATATTTACACATAACTTCCAAATAACATCACAATCCTATAATCTGGAGGCGCTCATTTAGAAGAGAGAACAAACCTCAATTTTTGGAAATCATGTCTACAGCATTTTTCAATTAATTAAATTAATTTAGTTAAGTGCTTAGAAAAGTTAACTTTACAAATTTTTAATTTGAAACAAGTATTTTAACATCTTACTTGCGAGAGCAAAGAGCCATTCATTCCTTCAGCATGTGGCAAATACAGACCTGACAGTACCTTTGAAACACTTCGCACCCGATACAAAACATCAGAAAACAGAACATAGATTGAAAGAAAAACGCAGCAGAAAGACATTTAAGCGAAACGCAATGTAAAATATCTCCTTGTTTATAGGAAAGTCAAGTGATGCGCTCATGCTTTTAGCAAGTCGTTATAATAGTACAGTTGTGGTTTTAACACTCTGCTGACCTGGGATTGTGGTGGTGCTGCTAGAGCTACTGTCATCCACGGGCCCAAAGAAATCAAGGTTCAGAAGAGTGGAACCTCCACTAGCTTGAAATTCAGTGACCATGTTGGTAGGCAGCCATATAGAAGGTAAGCCAAGGGAGGGGTTTATGTGTAAAAAGGGGTAAGACACACACTTGAACATGCAAGTTATAATTAGTACTCAGTACGCAATTTAAAAATCGACATGAAAACAATGCTTACAGTATTAGTTTGTACCTTCTAAAATGTTAACAACTTAATTCAGTGCACATTTCCTCATGTACAATGCAGCAAGGAAATCAACACTAGTAACTTTAAAATAGATATATTTATTTCAATCTAAAAATGAAAGAGAACCAGCACGACCCAGAGAGAAAGATGTCATCAGTTAAAGGGAAACAATATATAGGTCAATTGATAGTTAGAATATAGCAGGTTTTTTCTCCCCTCGCTGAAATCAAAAGCCATTCTTTCCTTCAGGAAGACTTAGCAGATCCCCAAATACCAAAGTACCAAAAAAACCCTTTAAAGTTTTGTTCAGCAACTTTAAGGTATTAATTATAATTATCCTAAAGTAATGCAAACATAGAGTATCAAATGCCACTCTTATATCCAGTTCCTCACTGGTAAATTATACTGTTCCCCTTTAGGACTAAAACAGAAATCAAACCAAGATACATTTTAAAGAAGTTGTTTTTTTAAAAAGAAAGCATGATGATTGACTGAAGTAATAAGACACCAGACAACAGCAAAAGGGTCCATCCAGGCTTTCCTTCAGCACCATGATATTGCTATCCAGATTCTAAACATCCCACTTGTTCTGAAACAACACCGTGAGGCAACACTAGTGCACTACGAGGTGCCGTTTATTTTAGCCTGCTTTGGAATGACTTGTATGTTATGAATTAATTGCTGTTAGCAGGCTCCTCATAAAGGTATCAGTTTCTTTACAGGTTTCTAGTCTGTCAATCAAACAAGTTTCCAAAACTTGTTTTATTTCCTTTGCATGCACTTACATTTCTGAGACTGGAGGCGATGGTACAACTCACTTTGCTATTAAAACAGACATAAGTGAACAGTCTTTTATGTGATAACTATATACATTTACAGATACAAATAAGTGTGTAGCTACGTCTAATATTTAGCTATAATTAACTCTTGAGTGTAAGCAAAAGTGATAACAGATGACATTTCTGAAATATAAAATTATCTGTAAATCTGAAAACTTTCAGCTCAAGAAGTGTATCTTTTGCAAACTGTTTGTGGTTAAAATATTGTGCTTTGAAGTAGCCACTATACACAAGTTTGGCATTCAAAGGACGGCTAAAGAGATAGTTCATTGGTGAAAAATACTTAAGTAAAACTTGTAAATCCAAAATGCTCATTGGTTCAGTTTCATTATAATCTTCAGTTATGTATATAACGAAGTGTTAATATTGCCACTGTGTCATTAGCATATGGCAGGAATCTAAAATACGTAACTTAGTATTTTTCAGACTACATAATACTTCACGTAGGGGCACAGTTAATCAGAAAGAAAGCCTGAATTTCCAAAGTTAGGTGTAAGAAATAAATATTATATATATTTATATATGTGTGTGTATATTTAAAAAAAAAATAATCAGCAGATAGATGTTTGTCTGAACTTTGTAGCTTTCTTATCTCTAGCTCTGGTGCTAGAGGCTCTACGGAGAGACGTACCATCTAAAGGGTTAGTAAGGCCACTGCTACTCCAGTCAAACTGGACAGGTGGTAGAGATTCCTAGAGTTGAAAAGTCAGAAATCAGATTTCATAGTCAGTTCAGGTTACAACAATGCAAAGCAGTTCAAATAACAGATTCTAAAAGACTAAAGAGACAACTAAATAGGCAAGCCTCAACTTCTGGAAGGCGTGTATTTTTATAATATGCACTAAAGATTCAAAGCAGATTTGTTCTACCACAGGAAGTCCCATTAAATTCTGTACAGTACAGATTAGGTAACTTCTAACTCAAACAGGATTTGCAAATTAACTAAAACATATGAATTGAATAAAATACCTTAAGGCATAGTTGAAAGTTAAATTACTACTACTTCCATTGAAGACGAGGCATTTTGCATAAAAAGTTATGTACACACAATTATAGGGCAAATTTAGAATAAGGTTATTAATGAAAGCTGTATGCACATCCACACTTTGTCCTGATTATATATAAAGTCAGTTATTTACCATCAAATAGACCATGATTCTTTTGGTTTGTTTCGCTTTTAAGAGACATAAGCCCTATGTGTGAGGGACCAACCAGCAACACCATCTCCACTCTGCCCCCTTTCAAAAAAAAAAAATCCTGTGACTTACTATCCTTTAACGACTAACTCATTCCAATATATAAACAAACCACTGGTAACAACGTTTGAACAAGAGGAGCATGGAAACTTTCACTCCTGGGAGCCCATCCTTGCCTTTCTATTTCCTCTTACTAAGTTTTTTGCACGCACACAGGTAAACCAAGCAAGCAGCAGGGACCATGCTTTACAGGGAAAGCGTGTTCAGGTGCAGCGTAACTTGCAAGTGCTGTCCTCCTGTATTCTCAGGACACAAACTGATGGGACAGTATCAAAACAACTGAAATTAGTTGGTATTTCTACTTCTGTGCGTCACGTTTCTGCTCCCTCCCCAGTGAAGTCAACTGTCAAGAAGCACTGGGAAAGGATGTATCCTCAACTTCTAATAGAACAATCACACTTATGGAAGAAAAGCATTGGAAGTTCCCTGCAACATTATTCAAAATTCATCACTAGTGGTCAAGCTTGCAGTGGCTGAGATATACCTTCTCTTTGCTTTCGTAGGAAGTCAGGCTTTATTTTTTTTTTTCCTACTTTTAAAACTTTCAGCTATCCAACATCCAACACTGAAAAAATATGCAGGTTCACAAACCAAGACTGTAGCAACCTGAGCTAACTTTGTACAATTAAGCTAACTGTAAGGGGCTTTTGCTAGGTGATAGATGTTTACAGAAAGAAAAATGAAGGGAGCTGGAGATTTCTGTATTTATTTATACTAAAAGCCTTGCCTAGAAAAATCTTTCCTACCTAATGACTTGGAAATATTTCCAGTACTGAGCACAACTAGAAGAGTATTCACTCCATGGAGCTTAAGGAGCTGATGCTACGATTTTCAATTTGCTTTGGTAATGGCATTACTAGCATTGAAATGAGTTGCATGGAAACAATGTCAGCAGTGTGGAAGCTACACCTGATGAAGTAATGACCACTATCATCAGTAGCTTGTTTACAGTTTGTCACATCCAAAATATATTAAGATTAAAAGGGCTTTGTAAAAAAAAAAAAAAAAAAAAGAAAGAGAAGCAGGCAAGTATGATAATTTAGTAGCTTTCTGCCCTGAGGAAAATGAACCCAAATTGAAGCAAAGTAACTTCCTACCAACTTTTACTTACTGAGGAAAACACCCACTACATTTTGTGTCAAAAGACTGAGTCAGAACTCATGAGTGTGACAGAATTGCATGGAAAAGGAGGTACCAGTGGCTGGCTAAGCTTTTCCCTTTAAGGATGACTTTGATTCTCAAATTTGCCAAGGATGTGATGAATTCTTCCTCAAATGGGGGGGGGAAAAAAAAAAAATCTGTCTCCAAATCAAGTAAGGGTATACGAAGTATAGCAGTCTATAGTAGTCTGCTCTGTGGGATGAGGCCATCCTGCTGGCTTCAACTACTTGCAAAAAAGGGGGGTGGCAAGTAAAGCAGACCCCATTTATACAGAATGCTGGCAAGCCCTGGTCTACACAACAGCAAACAAAGTGAGAGAGCAGCAGCAAAAAACAATTAAACAGGAAAAGTTTTCAGTTTCTAGTGAGCTCAGCTTTAAGAAAACTAGCTATACTGGGACACCTGAATGCAGCATTGAAATGTCAAACAGTGGGAAAATGCCCTGCAAATGGGAATATAGAGTTTTGTCTTGCAGACATTGCAAGGTTGCTAGACTCCTGTATTTACAACCAGTATTTTAATAACATGCTTTAAAGGAAAAGTGCCCAATCTGGAAAGATATTGAGAATCAGGGCAAACTGCTCTCACTCCTCCTTCGATCTTAGATTACAGGACGTGGTACAGAAATGAAAAAGTATACTTGGCTGTCAGAGTACTACTCTGAATGTTAAGTAAGTGAGAAAGAAGAAACTAAAATGCCTGCTGGCTTTACTGCATTGTATTTCACTTTGATAAAAGCAAGAGATGTTTTCACACAGTAATTTTAGAATGGTACTATGTAAGAACTTTGATAATCCAAAGGAGCAAAAATATAAATGTTTGTCTCTGTGCCAATAATTACCTGCCCCTCCCTGCCCCCTCCAAGAAAAAAAAGAAGTCTTTTGCTGTCTTAAAGCTGGCGGAAAAGATAGAAGGGCTTGTAATACAAATATAATATCAATATTTAGACAGATCCCACAACCGAGCATCATAAACATTTCAGAAAAAGGTTTACATGGAAGTAATTAATACATTTCATTCCCTATATTCATTGGCAAAATCACAACAGTTTTGGAAGTTATTTTTCTTAGATATCACTTTTAAGTGACTGCCACATCTGATAGAACAGCAAGTTCTGTAATATCTCTTACCTGCAAACCTTTCTCTCTTACTCTGTCCAAGCTACATATATTCTTGGATCTTTCTCATATGTATAACTGGAGAGCAGTTCCATGATGGAGCCTTTGGCTGGTGGCCAATAATATGGTAGTTTGCATCTGTCATTGTTAGAAGTCCTGATGGTCCCTTACGTAATTAAAAGTGTTTTAAAGACTGTCACCCCATGGGTTTTAATTAAGGTTCAGTCCCTCACGGACAGCAAGTGTAAGATACATATTCTACTACAACCTGATCTCTAATTCAGTGGCTTACATGCAGGCAGATGTGGTGTAATAGGTATTCACAGAAAAGAATTACCGGTAATTTTCTTCTAAAAAGGTCTGGGTCACTACAGATTTCTATTCCAATATAAAACTTACTAAGCAAAACTAGGCTGGCAAGAAATTCTGAAGTTATCCAGTATGCTGGGACAAAGCTGCTGCTAGGTTCTACCAAAGAAACAGTCTCAAACTGAGAGAAGAGGATGCTTTGTAGCAATACCAAAAAGCAGAAATACCTAGAGAACTTTTTGAAAAAAAGCCAAAGAGAAAAAGGTAAATAAACTTTAAAACTATGGTAGCCAGAGAATACTATCAAATCCAGAGAAAGAAGTCAACATTAACCCCAGAGAGCAACCTTTTCAACAAGCAGTGGAATATATTTAAGTCATACTGCTTAAGGCTTGGCTGTGGTGTAGAACCCCACTGTAGCAGATGCCGTAAAACAGAAGAGAAGGGCACCTATCTCAGGTTTCGCAATCACAGGTTGCCTATTTGAGCTGCCATTCTCTCTTACACCTGACGTGCCTTGATAGAGCCTTTTACTCTAGACCTGCAAAGTCTTTGAGACGCTATGCTTAAAGGCAACAGTATCTGGGGATTATTTCATATTCAGTTTACTGCTTACAGGTATGAGCACAAAGGAATAGAGAAATAAACCCTGCGACTGTCAAGATAAACAACAGATCAAAGAAGAATTTAGACTCTACCTTCAAATAAAGAACAGAACGAGTCTACAAAAGTCATCTTTATACAACAAACTCATGCGGTAGATCAGTCAGTAACAACTTGCGCGAAAGGAGAAATCATAATTTCAAAAACCTTGTCCTTGCAGCTTAAATGGCTCAGATGGAAATTTGTCCACTGTATTTCCATAGCTTAACCAACCCAGTGAGATCCTTTGCAGAGAATAAAGCCAAAACGTACAGAGTTAATGTAGTAACTAGGAAAAATTATGGGAGCTCATTTGCTGCTTTTCTCCGCACTCTAATGATACTTTAAATCTCTGCATGCTTTCCTCTGTTTGTCTACAACCAAAAAAACTTGAGGCATTTCTGTGTTTCTGCAAATGTTCTCTACACTCCTACTTTTGCATCATCACAGTCTTTCTTCCAATGTCTTACTCCCTCAGCAGAGGGTCCTACACCTGTAGGCACAGATCTGTATACAAGGCCCATCAATGCCAGCCTTTCAAAGGAGAATATTCTCTTTTCCTTACGCAAAGCATAAGAATCTACTAACCACTCTCCTTCCAATAAGAAAGTTAATATTCTGAAGTTTCTGAATATAGGAATGATTCATCATCATCATGATCTGAAAATAGAGGAATTTAGAAGGTTTAACTAAACAATTACACATAAATTGGCTAAGCTTAAAGAAACCTAAATTGTTGCACCTAAATTACCTATGTTTAGAATAAGAAGTTTTGAGGTCCACTAAAACTGCCTGTGTTTCCACTGCATACTTACCAATGTTTACAGCACAGTTCCTAATGAAATGTTTACCAAAGTTTGGACACATCATCCTAATCCCACTACAATCTGGAATATTCCTAAGAGGCAGTCGGCACAATGGGAAGTGAAGCTGGGTTTCCCCAAAAGCAAACAGAAGCCACTAAACATTAACAGAAGACAAGGCCAAGAAAGAAACAAGGTCTCTGAGGTGGAGAATTGATCGTTCATGCCCTGAAACTTTCTGAATGTCACTTAACTGTGGCCTCCTAGCATTTAATGGTTAGAGCTCAAGCTTTTGGGGAAGACACAAGTTAATTTTAATATTCGTCTTTTTGGAAAAAAAAAAAAAAACACCTAAGGCCAGCAGTGCAGACAGACAGTATAGTTGCTTCTTGTATGTATTAATCGACAACAACTATTGAACTGAGATGGCCTTGTCAGAACAAGTTATGGGACAAGATTACCAGTGTGACAAGTAATGGGAAATTCTGCTGCAGGAGTACCTAAAAGTACAAATTCATGATTAGAGGGGGGGGAAAAAAAAAAAAAAGATACTTTGATAAGTAGAGGTTCTTATTTTCAGCACTCGGCATCATGACTGCAAAGCAACTGAGAAACTGGCACATGTCATAGATGCTGCTACTTGAGGCTCTTGCAGCTCTGTACACTGTTTAGCGTATGGTTTCATTCATGTAAAAAAGGGAACTTTGAAGGCTGCAGAAAGCCAGTGAAATTCTCCTACTTTGTTCATATACAGAAATTCCACAAGTGATTTGTTCAGCTCAGACTAGTTGCAATAATCATTACTGTTAAATTTTCTAATACTCAGTTTGGCTGCTCAGTTCCACTATAGCATTTGTGAGAAGCAGCATAGGAAGCATCATCAAACATCTGTATTACTATATAAAAAACCCCTCAGTTCTGAGCCCACTTGACATACTGCTATTCTACAACAAAGAAAGGTTTCTCCTCTGGTGCAAGCATGTCACAGAACTCTGCACTATGTCAGAGCAAAGAGTGCAAGGAAATGACTACAGTCAGAAGTACACAGGGTTAAGGTTAGGTGTAGCACAAAGATAGATAATTTTGGAATGCATTCAATCAGAAGACATGAGCATTGCAGGTAACTAAAGATGTCGGGCAGATTAAACAAGACCTGCAACAGGGGACACAGTTGACTCTCTGAAGGTGTGCCAAGTACCGCTGTAGCGACATCAAAAATGAAATGTCTCTGCATAACCTGTTAGCTGGTTGACAACCACAAACATTGCAACACACATGGCATTAAGTGGTTTTCTAATATCATAGTATCAAAACAACAAACCAGAATTAGAGAAATTCAGAAGCTCACTCCTAAACTCCTCTGAGCTCATTTTGTATCAGACGTAAAAGACAGTGAAGCCAGAAAAGCAACTTTCTGTTCAAATCTGGCATAAAGGGCCCACAGAACTCGTACAATCAAGTAGTCAGGCACTTATGCTAGTAATGATTGTACGCAGAATCTCTTTCCAGGGAGCTGGACTGCTTTTCATGTTACTCTGAAAAAGACAGGAAAGGTAAATAGGAAAAGAACATGAAGAATATACATGCAAATATGACAGGTTAGAAAAACAAGTGCTAACCAACAGGTAGAATGATCTACAGTAAGCTCCAATAAAAGCAAAGATGAAGAACCTCAGCTAGAGGAAGGACAAGCCTAAAATTACATCTAAAATTCATGGAAGTAACTGTCCACTGCCTTTTAAAGCAAATTGCTGTGTAACAGCAGATATCATCAGGACTTAAATGCTGGCCACCAACTGCTCCAGTCTTATCATAGGGACTCCTTTCCAGTCACACATGAAAAGCAGATCCAAGAGCAGGACTTCAATGTGACACAAGGTGTCTTTGAACACACCATGTAGACACATTGAACATGAAGGAAGAGGCAAGGCATCCCATTGTTTCCCTCATTCTTTCTTTTCCTCTCCTCCCCCTTCTCTATTTTTTACCTGGAACTGATCAGATGTACATGTGTTCATCTCTGGTGATACAGGAGGTGTCTGTCCTATTGAAGCTATTTTTTCTGCTGCAGATATTGGTTTCAAAGGTTCCTTGGTAGGTTCTAACATGCCCTAAATAAAGAAACATTAAAAAAAACCCATAAAAAACCCCCACATCTGGACACAGACACACACTCATATATATTCCAAGAACTACAGATGCAGAAGTAGAAAATACACTACTAGGTAGTACTACCCTAGATTAGAGACTTGGGAGTAACCATCTATCCCTGAGACACTTCCAGTGAGGGAGGCAGAAAGAGATGGGGCAGGGGAGAGAATCATGCTGGTTCCTTAGGCTTAAGAAACATTTTAGAGCCCGTAACAGAAAGCCAAGTGCTTAGCTGGAGCCTGTTTACAACTTTCAGTAATGTAATTTAAGCTGGAGGAAACAGTTACTTGATAAGGTGACATCTTCTCCTACCAATTGTGTGCAAACTATTCCTGAAATATCAAATGGCCCCATCCGAAAGGCACAAGTGCATTCATTTTATTTCAACAATTAGGTAATTCAGAAGAAATGAGTCAAATTATCAGTTTGCAGAACGATAGCAAGGACAATAATTCGTGACATGGAAATAAATGCATTAAAAACCATTAAGAAAATACTTAAAACACATTTTCAATTTTAAACAAACTGTTCAAAGCTAAGCGGCCCTATGAAAAACATCTGAAGACTCTGGTGTTCCTGAATGAAATTGAGGCTGAGCAAGAGATCTATAGAAAGACCAGAGTTTGCACTGGGACATGCAAACCACCTCAGAACGATAAGGTATGAGAAAAAAAAAAAACCCAACTAAACCCATTTGTTTTTCAACTAGCATGTTTTAAAATAATTTCAGGAAGCCAGCCACCAAGATCAGCTGTCCCACAAATGTTTCTACACCATGCCAGGGGAGCTTAGAATTTAACCACCAGACAAATAAATTACTTTGGACAGTGGAGAACACATGCAATGTGGCAACAGAAAGCAGCAAGCCACTTTACTCTCATCATCATCTCTATCCAGCTTATTGTGTGCACAAGTATATAAAAAAATTAAGAGATAATTAATCAGCAACAACAATCTGTTGCAAAAAATAACTGCACGTGTTGAGTACATAGTCTTACTCACAAATACATTACAGGAAGAAAATAGCAATTGCTATGAGATGTTTTATCCTCTGTATCAGAATACAAGTGCAAGAGCTGACCTTTGACAGAAAACAACAGCTCTAGAAACTGATTGTAGAAGTCACTCTACAAAATTAACCTAGAGATCACATTTGTTTTATTTTCCATTTGTAAATGACCATAAAAAAAATTGTATGTGTGTTTGTATGCATATATATACACACATAGGTTTCCAGAAAATCTGAAATGCCGAACAGGAATTACAGAATATTGGCTTAAGTGAAGACCTACTGCACTAGGTTACTTGAGTTTCCTTCCATCTACGGAAATCTAAATTATGGTTGCTATTTTTATCTAATACTTGGGGCAACACAACAATACTGGCTATGCAATGCTTTTTGTATGCACGAATAGCCTAATATACAAATGTGAGTCCTTTATTAATATGCCAATAACACTGCAAAGCATTACTATGCATCTCTCTTGACCTCGGGATATTGAGACGCAATCAAGTAATTAACGGTCTGTCAGAGAAACAGTTGCACAAAAAGGAGTGCTCAAGAGAGCTGAGAGAACATCCTACACACATTTCACGGAATACCATAACTATCTTGCGGTTCTTAACCTTCCTTTGAAGCATCTGGTCTTAGTGGCAGGGCTTCCCTGATGGCAGGTGCGGATGCAAATCGATGCTTTGATTGATTTCCATGTTCCTTTGTCATTTTTGACAACCACTGAACAATCTAGTTTCTTGTGTCAAGTTTTAGTTGACGTTTTTACGTCTATACCTTATATTTAATAGTTAAAATTCAACAAGAACTTTTTATTGCTGCATACACATTACTCCAGCCATTTTTTCCTTTTTTTTTTAGGAAATGCCTTGAACTAAGCTTAGACTACCCAGCCCACCTTATTAGACAACTAGCTTGCTTTATGAAATGAGTAAATAAATAGTTTCTTCACTTAAAGTACCTGCTTGCACACATACTGAAAACTGCATTTGATGAGTCTTTTCTAGCATTTTTACTGATGCTTAAGCTATAATCGTACTTACAAAAATATCTTTCAGCATACTTGGTGCTTAATGTTATTTAATATCTTTCATTATATAATGTTGTTGGCACCATAACAAAAAGCAACACTAAAAAAGCTTACCAGTCCGGCAGCATACATGGGTACTATAACAGGTTGTTTCTTGTTGCCTGTAAAGAGCTGATAAAACAACAACAACAATAATTTACTGAAGTGTTTCTGTGTCAGTGATGATAATACTTTTCCAATATTATATAACGTGCATAAGATTAATAACAGAGAATAAATACTATGTTAAACTTAATACAGTGGTTAAAAACTAAAGCAACTTTTAATATTAATAGGACTTAAAAAAAGTTGTCAGATGGTCTGCCATGAAAAGCCATATCCAGGACAGTTACACAACTAAGAGACAAACATTCATACAAAAAGACTTCCACCTGACTCTACATTTAAAGCAGCTCCATTATTTAGAAAGCAAGTTTTACTGACAGACTCACAATATTTCTTGTGTCAATTCCCAAGGAGCACAAAAGTTTTTTGTTGCTGTGAGAGCCACCCCACTGGTATCTCAGTCCATATGCATCATGGATATCCTGCAGCTCTGTCCAGACGTCCATCAGTTCCCTACACAGCCCGTCATAAATCAAGTTATCAACAGGAATAACAGCTTAGCAGCCTTGAATATTTATTCTAGTTTTTAATGTGACTTATTATAAATTCAAATTAAACTTACGCCCAAGCACAATACCCAGGGGAACATAGTGTTCTGAGAACAATCATAGTTCAGACTTATTGGGAAATGATGTCCACAGCAGACAGGACAAGGCCTACTTAAACTTCATAATCACATGAATAAATATAGCAATTTTTATCAAGTGTAACTAATAAGACATATTCTAATTAACTTGAAGGCATCACTTAAAAGAAGATGATATGCTGCTGACTAAGTTGATATGCTAAGTGAAATACTCCTGGCATATGTTGTCACTGAAAACAAGCATTTTGCTAGATACCTAATTTTTACTCAATAGTTTTTCAAAACGCTTGATGCAAACAACTAATTTTGAATTACTGCTATATGTTTTAAGTTCCCAAAGAAGACGCGTTTCTACTTCAAATTAAGTTGGTTGCATTTTGGCTTCTTACCTGCTATCTGCCAAGGTGGCCTCAGTTGTCATCTGCTTTTCACCTGCTTCCAACAAATGATTCAAGGAACTTATTTCTTCTTCAATTTCAAGAACAGGCATGGAAGGAAAACAGACTTCGAATATTCGTTCCAGACGACTTAGCAATGTTGTCTGTATCAAAGAGCAAACACCTACGTTAAGTTTTGTTAACTTCTTTAAAAAAAAAGTAGTCCAAAATTATAAAAATATGTTAAGATGGAAAAAAATAGGTGGCTGATACAAAGTTTCACTTACCACAAAATACATAGTTGTCAGAGGATCACAAGACTTTTTCTAAGCACCAAGTACAAGCTGCTAGTTACTGAGAAACAGTAAAGATCTTGTCCTCTGCAAAGTGAGTTCTTACAGAAGAATTCACAACAGTTCTTACCAGAGTCACTCTTTGTTATAAATTAGCAGAAAATATGTGCAATAAGTATTAAGCTATATTTACTTAAGAAGTGTTGAAGTCTCCAAATTTACACATCCTAAGGGTTTTATTGAACACTTTTTCAGCAAGCTTGGTATTGAACAATATCATTTCACATAATGATGATGCACTTCAATCCAAACTTGAGACATAACAATGATTTGGAAGACAGTTTCACTCATAAGATATACACAGTTAAAGGTCTCACAAAACTCAGCCTGATGTGCAACACGCTCATGGTGTGATAACAACTTTGAAAATGGTAAGCAAAAACTATTTAGAGTCCAAAGACTGCACACTTCCTAAGAAACTGTTAGTAACAATGACTCAGATGCAGGAAAACTATAATCCCCAGCTTCATTTGCTACAGTTCATGTGATAATCAGGTATAATGCAGAAGAGTCAAGACTAAGGCATTTAAATATGTTGTAAAAAAAAAAAAAAATTAATAAGATTTGTTTTATACTTCTCCAGACAAAACAAGAGCCAAAACCAAAGAAGAAATATTAAATGCCTCAATTTCTTCCCCCAAACCAACTTGTATGTTTTTACACATTAGAGATTGCTTATTTAAATAGAAGAGTTACTTTCCTTCAAGCAATTTCCCCTTCCTCCCATTCATGATTCAGACACTTAATGCTGAATGCTGTGATCCTTCAGGGGTCAAGAGACAACCTTGGGAATGTTTCTATCCTGGCCAAATAAATTAAAGAACAACAAGAACACTAAACTTTCATTTCAGCTGCAGAAGAAGCCAGCCAGATAGCAGCATGGTTTGCATAACCACAACTTTATCAATGGTACTCTCGTCCGACCTTCTTTCTGCTGCCTTACATCATAATATAAACTCACGCCAAGCGTGTGGAAATGCAAATACTCAGAAGTTTTGCGGGAGGGCTACAGATCTATATTCCACGGTTTTGAGAGACTAGGCGGGATTTTCTGCTTGTCAAAGTAGTTGTGACCGTGTCTTGATGTCACCATTACTTTAGCAACCCTCGAGAGAAAGGTAACTTCAGCTTCTTAGAAAGGCAGACAGGGTTCTTAAGTTTCATAACACTGCAAATGTCTCCTGTTTTTCTCTCCACCAGTGCCACAATCACTGCTGTTGGGTAGGATAAAGTCCTAGTGATATAAACAGCACATATTGGTACTAATGGTCTCCAAGCATTTTAACTCCACAGCATGCACTAGGACTTTGCAGCTGGATTAAATATTAAAAACAAAAAGACCCTCAAACAACCTTCCACCCCCATGGAACAAACCCAAAACATTTCCTTTTTTTCTTTTTAGACAAGTATAATATATTTTCTTCTTTTTAAGTTCTTCCATTACATTTTTATATCTTCTCTCTGTTGTATTTCCATACAGACACAGAATTTCAACTTCATTATAGCTCTATGAACTGTCTCAGACAGACATACCACTGACATGGAGTATATTTTTGCCCCAAGCTCAACTCATTAAAAACAGGTAACCGGCAAGCTCTTAACATATATTTAAAAGTACCAATTGCAAGATATGCTCATAAAAATGAAATTAAAGCCTTTTTAAATGTACTTGTATTTTACCAGAAGCATCTGAATCTCTCTTCTTGCTAAGGGAAGGAGACACAAGCCTGGCACAAAAGCAGTACTTTATCTTTCTAGTTTGGGGTTCCTCAACAGGCACTTTTCCCAATGCTGTGCTGCACTGCACACAGGGCAGCATCCAGCAGCTCTGACACCTGTTGTGCTACTGGGAAAATGGAAAAGAAACTGAGTAGGCAAAACTCTCATGAGAATCTTCCAGTGTCTGCTGGTATAGTCTTGCCAGCAGAGCCCTCCTGTGGAGATGCAGCGTATTTCAGCAGCAACTCTGCATTTATAAACATAAACCTCAAAGACTGGGGTTTTTTTTTGTTACAACTGAAATTATTTAAGGTTCAGAGAACCAAGTGAAAGTTACAGATTTTAATTAGACCAATCGATACAGTTGGGACAAACCATTATGCAGAGTATCTGCTTCATAACTATAATAGTTACTTACAACATTTCTCATTTGAATTTTTATCTGAAAATTTGCCTCGCCTCTTGTCTCAATTAAACAAACCACTGACCACATCCATCAGCAAACATAGTACAGGAAACACAACAGAGAGGCAAATACCACATTATCATAGTGTCTTGATTCTGTATTGGAGTCAGGATGATGAGTTGGGAACTGGGAACCCTATTCAGCCTCTAACTGCAAAAAGCAGGAACATTAATTTGCTTAGAACATCAGCTCTTCAGTTTTGCTGCCTGTGAAAGAAAGGCCTGATGCAGACAGCCACCAGGTTCAGTTATTTGCAAAGCCTAATGTCAAAATGCCATAATTACTATACTGTAGAAGGATGTGAATTACACAGCATACCTGACTCGCTTTTTTTTTTTTTTCCCCCCTTTTCCTCTTCGTTAACTCATTGGTATATTCTGGCCATAATGGTTCATGTTCTACAGTATATAATTCTCCTTTTAATCATCTCTTAATGCCCAATCATTTTGGCCATACTGTAAGTTACAATACTTGTCACATTGCTTGTAGGCTATTTTGTGTTTGTTGAACAGAACTAAGACACTAATTTACAATTTTGGGAAGTAAAACTGAACAGTATTCCAGATTCTACTGTAACGTTTCAGCAAAGTAAAGAATGCTCTACTTAAGTTTTAAAACTTTGCCTCCAGTATATAACTTGCCCTTATCTTAACACGAACAGCTGATGCTCACTTCATTTCTGTAATACAGCAGGAATACATATCCCCAGTGAAAACAAAGAGGCAGATGAAAGGCACTGCACGATGAAAACAGCCAGGCATCATGTTTCCTGAAAAAGATCAACATTTGAGAACATGCTAGTGACTAAGAATATGCTTGCTTAGGTAATGAAAGAATTAACAGAAAGTATCTAAGAACCAAGCAGCATCTCAGTCAGCACCTAATTTCAAATTCGAGCTTAAGAATTGTGCCAAAGTTTCAGGAACAGTTTAATTACAGCATTCTTTACACTTCCTTTCATCTTTTCTGGATTTCCAGAAATGCTTAGGCCTTATTTATATACGATAAAGAAGAACGGTTTCCATAGCAAACCAGAGTAATTAATTCTATGTGTGCAAAAGGACACAGGGATGCTCATACAAACACACATCCCATGGGCAGTGGTAACGTACCTAAAGGAAGCAGCTGAACTTGTTCTTCTAATTGGTAACGAAAGCCTGTGGTCACAGGTCCCCGGCATAAAGGGCATTACTAAGATTTTTGAAGCTAGTGTAAATATCCACCTTTTACAGATGTCAGTCTGATGTTTACACAAAACAGACTGTAAGAAAATATTACTTCTGTCATACGCAGTAGTGTAACGTCTTTCATTGTGAAAAATCCTGGGGAAAAAAAAAGGCGCAAAAGGAAACAAGAACTTTTCTCCACTTTTCATGTCACTAAAAATATTTGATATCTGAGTGTTCTGCACTGCCATTAAGTAATTCTTAAAGGCACTTACTGAAGATGTAAAGAAAGGCTACAGCTGCCATTCTACAAATCAACCATGATTCTCCAAACATGACCATAGTTTCTGGGAAAGAATATAAGTTTTTTATAAAACACTTAAGATACACAGTAATCATCACCTGAAACAACAAAAATATCACAGATGTAACAGACTTTCAAGTGAGAATGATAACCACAGGATTAAAATTTATCTCCTTGGCTGTTTAAATAGGAGACAATGCCAGCCCTCAGAGCTGAAAGGCCAAAGTACTTGCTTCACAGAATTTATTTTTCCCTTCTTCACCACCATGATACTACAGAACTGATGAACTACTTCAACGCAGCAAATCTGCACCGCCCACACAGTGTATTAAATCCTCCCCAGCTACCTCCACGTGAACTCACTGGCAACAGGTGATTGCCTTTTTTCAGAGCTTTGAAAAGAGGAGATACTAAAACTTGCCATAAAGACAACATACTTGGGCCACAGTTGATTAGAATCACAGTTTTCACCATATCACTGTTGAAATTTCAGGGAACTCTGAGTACAAGGGAGAGGGGAAGAAAGTCGCTTCTCTCCACAGTCACAATCACACATGGGCAGTGGAGCAGACATGCGAGCTCCTCCAGTGACCTTCTCATGCTGGAAGCTCAGGGGTGCAGCAGCACTTTCTGTCCTTCCTCCCCATTTCCCGAGTGGACAGCCCCATTCCTCAATGCAAGCCCTCATCTCCCCCATCCCACTCTCGCTTACAACCCGCAGCAACCCTGGCAGCCTTCAGAGGTGCTTGAAGAAGGGGGAGAGTCAAAAGCAGAGCACACCTTCAGCCCTCCTCCTCCTGCTGCCAGGAGGATGCAAGACTCAAGATCTGGGCTGTTTCCATTTAACAAGCACAAAACTGGAGGACCTATGAATAAATAAAGCTAACGTAACAGATAAATTTTTGAGACTATTTAGATAAGGAGACAGAAATGAGCACATGAAGGATCCAAGATGCTAAATGCATGATTTAGGAAAGGAATAAACTCCATATGGCTTCTAGTTAGAATTCAGATGATGAGTGAAGGCTCTCAAAAAAATGGCAGAACAAAGCTCAGGGGGCAGAAGCCAAAACAAGAAACAGATTAACCAGAGAGATTTTATTTATTTATTTTTAAATCATAAACCCACTGCTCTAGAGAGTGCCCAACACAGGTATTTATGACTATTTTAATAAAATAAAGCAGAGGCTAAATGAGAAACTCCCTTTGCTCTGTTTTTTTAACAATCGAACCATATTTTCCAGCAACAGCTTTGCCAGTGTGGAGCTGAGTCACCACGCTCCTGTACCTTCGCCACACAGGGACTTTTTGTGTGTGTGTGATTTTTTTTTTTTCTTCTTTTATTTACTTTTTCGTTCTTTTTTTGTCTTTAAGAGATAAACAACATGGCCAGGCAGATAACGCAGGGGAGCTGAGACACTGACTTCATGGATGCAACTCACCATAGGAACATACCAATCAACTTCAGTGGGTCTCAAAATCTTTTGGGCTCAAGCATTAAGCAAAGCTAACAGTTAATTAAACACACTTAAGCAAACAAAGTTCCTAGTTAAATGGAGGCAGGTTTTTTTCTTTGGAAAGGTTTATGGACCGCTTAAACTAAGAATCCCATTTGCCTTCCACATAGCAACAACTCCCAAGAAAAAAAAAATGAGAAGCAAAGCTTACAAAGAACACTAGCTTAACGTCTCATGATTCAAATGTGATGGTTTTTCTCCACCAGCCTTAAAAAGCAGGTAAATTTAAGGTGGTGCGATAAATTTCTTAGAGGTAAAAAATTATTTTCCATAGCAAATCAGAATTTTTTCATTTTTATTACTGCAGGTAATTAATAATGGAAATACTGGTCCTAAACTGAGATTTACAAGCCAAGAAGAGGATGCCATGAGAACTAAAACCCCTCATCAACATGGAAAGAGAAGTAAGAATGTTTACAATAATTTAAAGAATTAAAGAAGGCAAGGATAGTTCTGGACATGCCAAAATAATTTTAAACAGTAACTACTAAGGTCTTAAGCTCAGCTGCAAAGCAAATCTGAAAATTTAGTGGATTGAGAAAGAAGACGATGACTTCTCTGCTCTTTTTATTTCTTGATATAAAAGAGTTACAAACTGCAGGGAAGTTCAGTGTAGAAAAGTGAAGCAGTCTCCCGCCTTCTTGATGGAAGGCTCGCAGATTAATTCTCTATTAGCTGAAGAACATATCAAATCTTGCATTTTCCATGCACGCAAAGTCAAGTCCATCAGCTATTTATCTAGACTATACAAAACTTACTCCACATTTCAGTTGGTCATGTTATCTAGTGGTGTCATATTAACTTTTCAGTTGGGATCTGAGAGGAAGTATGGTGGACAAAACCTATGTGTAGAAGATGTAAAATAATTTTGTTCTGTGGAATATAAACAGAAACGCTAAAACAATCCCCTCCCAAATGATTTTTTTTTTGGTAAGACCCCTTTAGCCAGCCTGTTCTGAAATACAGCAATTATGGACTCACTTTAATGGTCTGTTTTTCACTGTTATTCAGCTGCACATACTTAAGAACTGTGCTATGGACTTAAAAAACCCCAGACCTTTCCAGACAGATATATTTACACTGCAAGTTGTTTCCCAACTCTCTGAACTTAATTTAGCCAACACTATCTTAATTTATCTTAGTGAACTGGGAGGCTCAAGTCTTTACGGTCATAATTACTTTTTTCCAAGAAGATGACTTCATTAATTGCCCAAGACAAAGTATCCTCTAAGTAACAGTGATCCAGGGTTTTCTTTGTCTTGAGGCATACCTGTGGCTTAGTACATCATCCACACCGTCTGATTAATCTGAAGAGGTGTATAGCCCATCAGCACAGGCTCTCTAAAAAGCAAAGGATCTTAAATCCCACTTTGAGGACTGTTCAGGTTTCCCTTCCTCCCTTTTCCAGGATTTGTTAAGTCTCAGTTACATCAGGGAAGGTTTTTTTGCCTTCCAACCAAGCCACTATTAATCTCTTTCTCCTCTAGCAATGCCTATACTCCTTGAACATAGCAAGGCACAGCTGTATTACCCACCCACGATTACCACAGGTAAAAACTGCTTTTGTGCTTTGCTGCCTAAGTCCTATACATATTCTTAATGCACAACACAGCAGAGTAACACCCTCAGCTGACTCATGTTCAACACTATCTCATGGGAAAAGCTGTGCTATGACCCTTATATTCCTTATAAACATAACTCAGGAGCACGTTACGTCATCACATAAAGACGGTTAATGCATATGGTACAGTGCAGGTTCGCTCAACACTTGTTTGATCAATGAGTTCACCCACTGCTACACTCTAAATCAGTTTTAATGAACACAAAGGCATATCTATATTTAATGCAAACCCACAGCCATACTGAAACCAAGCATTACATATTTTTCAGCTGAAGACAGACACTAAATGATTAAGATATACAGCAGTATTACTATGGGTTCACATAACAGTTTGCATATCTGTATCCATCAGCCTTTGGAACTGGAACCTTTCCCAAGGGGTTACAAATTCTTTCAGGCATTTTATCTGAATATCATGATATCATGTCCTTTTTCTTCTCCTCTCCACCCAGCTGCTCCACTACTCAATAGAAGCAGTCAGCATGTTATAAATCCTACACTTCAGATCATGTGCAGGATTCAGAGAGACTGAGACCAAAGGCAAAAAGACATAATAATCTTTTTGCCACTACGTAAGGCTATTTTTGTGACCTATTCACTTTCTTTTTTTATAGTCTATATATTTTAAGAAAAACTGGATTTATTAGTTGAATTCTACCCAAGTCTAATTTTTAGTTAAACATTATACCAAACCTACAATCTCTAAAATAGTTTGCCTGTTTACAGTTTACATTATGATCAAGATCACATTCAGAAAGTAGAAAATTTTGGTGCTGCCTCTATATCCAGAATACACAAACTAAGGAAACAGAAAGGAAAATACGCGGTGACCATTGGCAAGGGAACTTGAGCTACTGGTAAATAACTTTCCTTTCATGTTGCATTCTGGCTGGAAGAAAGTTGCCATATACACAATTTCCATATTTAAACAGTAATGCTGCTGGCTAAGTATACAAAAGCCGAAAACTGAAGAATGAAGAATTACATCAGGGTCATTCTGTTTATACACCATTCAAAATTATTTCACTACCACATTACAGTGACTCTCCTAGCCTCAACATTACAGATTAGGTATATACAGTATCTTGTAAACGATCCCAGTTCACCTTTAGCTTATGCCGAGGTCTCAATTTTCACATCTATCTCAAGTGTCTAGCACACGCAGTCTTTCTCTCTTGCACAGCCTGCTCCCTTCAAGTCAAGTTGCTACAGCAAGTGCTTTTTCATCCTGCTAGCAACACACTGATGCAAGTGATCTGCTCCTCCCTACCATTCTTTGGTCGGGGTAATAAAACCAACTTTGCTCACCTACCTCCCCCTAGCTTTATTTTGGATGTGTTTCTGCTTTTGTATCAAACAGCTCCAGAAGTCAACTTTTAATACATGGGAAACAGAACATAAGCAATTTTTTTAACATAAAATGTTTCAACGGATCCTTGCAAAACTTAAAGCACCTACAAAAACCAAAGTAAGTTTTGAAAATGTGTAGCTATTGTGTTAACTGAAAAAAAAAAAAAAAAGTAGCAACTGTCATTGCAAGGCTAAGGAAACTATTGCAACAGCAAAAACACATCCAGCTCAACTTCCTCTACAGCTTATTTGTGTAAAAAAATCTCTGAGTTGTACTTCCTCACTGGCAGGGAGGCAGAACATCACTTTATATCCAAACGGTCACAACTGCCTGTAGTATAAAGAGAAGGAATTAAACAAAAAATTAAGTCTTAAAACTTGCTTTACAATCTAACCAAGCTACTGTACGACTTCATGATAGATCACCAAAGAACCTCCATTGTAACTTGGCTTTTATCTTTTGTTAAGGCACACTCGGGGAGGGGGAAAACCAAAACCAAACCCCAGAAACTCTGAAGGTTCTGCTTTTATAAACATCACATTCAGAAGTATTTTCTATTGAAACTCTATCATAAAATTACAGAAAATTGTAAGTAAAAATAAATGTTTGAAACATGCAGACTATCTCTTAAAAGCATGATTAACTAGAAAAATGGACGATTTACTAGAATCATCTCCCCATCCCACTTATTTGTCAGATTCTGGACAGTCTTTCAAGTGGCAATAGGAATGATTTAGATTAATTGCACTAATGATCTTAGTACTCTTCAATTTTATGGGTGAGTGACCAACAGAAGAGGTAACAATAGATTTGTGCTTTCAACTTGAAAAATGGATGCACACATTCAGGTGATGATGAGCAAGGTTTTGCCTAGGCACAAAAATCCACCTGCAGGTTCACTTGTGAGCCTTTTTTTTTTTTTTTTTTGAGCTCATGAAGCCACTTTGAAATTTGGTGTGTCGGTCATCGCACAGAACAGCAAGCAGAAAGTGTCAGGAGCTGAGGCCCACATCTTTAACATGACAAGAAAGCAGCACTAAGTCCCAAAAGCTCCATTCTAGTTGCTGATGCTTGCAAAGTTCCAGCTGGCACAATTTTCTTCTGAAAAGCCATTTTACCTGTCACTGGCAGAAAAGGGAAAGAGGCTGGGCTGTCACCAAGCCTACGTAAGGTCCTGGAAGGAGGAACTTACCTCATTTCCTTTTATTGCCAGAGAAGATCCAAACCTTTCAGACACATACTAACCACTAACACTCTTTATTGCTGGTGTTGCTGCACGCTTCAAAAAGACAGAGCATACTCTGAACTACTCACATGGGATGATATGATTAAAAAGAAGCATTGAAAAGAGTTTAAAACTCGAATTGTTGTTCTGAATTTTGTAACAGTAATATTAAAAGTTATGTATAAACAGGCACAGATCTCAGAGATGACAGCTGAAAAACCTAGGAAGGAATTAGTTAAGAATTAATACATACTTAGCAACTAAGGCAGAAAACCCAGGGGGTGGGGGTAAGAAAAAAAATCTACTTCACCCTCCCCAAAACTTCTAATTAGAAATAGCAGCAGCTTTAAGAAATCATCAGTCCTATTTTTGTGGTGTTGCTATAACATGGAGCGAGCTTCCCACAATTAATGTACAGAGACTTATTTTTAAATAACTTTCAAATGCTTAACTTCCCAGGAGCTGGAATACCAGGGGCTGAAAACCATAGGTCATATTTTATCATGCTCTCTGCTCTAAGCAAATGAGTGCAGCTATTTACAAATCAAGTCGTCATTTTAAATCAGGTTTTGAAAATACGATAGAGAATGGTGGTGAAAAATTTTGGGAACCAGTAATCTCAGCTTCCAGTCACACCACTAATTTATGAAAAGGCAACATCAGAATGCTCCCCTCAAAAGGCAGTAAACCATAAAGCAAAGGAAGAACTATCACAGGCTCTGCAAAGTTTATGATGGCTTATTCCTTTGATCAGTTTATGTAAAGGACCGCATACAATCATCAAAACAAATGCATACAAGTTCCAGCATACACTGCTTGTTTTGCTGCAGGAAGTAAAAGTGCAAAACATACAAAATGCAAACACAGCATACTATTTCATACCAGCTCGTCTAACCCACCAAATTAAATTTCACCCACAAGACAAACAAGGACTATCCAAACATTTGTTGTATGCAGAAGCAGGAACCAGGAAGAGCTGTATGCACAGGAGCAGAACACCACTGAACAAACAAAATCAAAATCACCCTTACCTGAACTGAAGGTGCTGGCTCTTGAGATTGCTTACTGGTAGTTCCTTGGAAAGACGATAAAGCAAAACTGTCAGTCTTGTGTAATACTGGACCATCAATCCTAGCAGATGCATCTGTCCTATGTGACTGCCATGTCTCTTTTCTGTGATGAGATTCACCAGCTTGCTCATCTCCAAAGGCAGCCCAAGAACAGCTGTCCTTTTGTTCATCTTCAAAAGCATTCCAGTCCGTAGCCTGGTTACAACCTGCTGAACTGAAGTCAGCAAAGTCGTCAGAGTCCTGGAAAGCAACGCTCTCATCTTGAGGTTTTGGCACCGAATCAAAGTCTCCAAATTCACTATCATCACCATTTTCTACCTCAGTAGTGTGCTGGAAGTTTAAGCCTGAAGTTTTACTGGTAGTATCACATTCTAAAGTGTCAGCAGTCTGATTTAATTCAGCTTGATCCAACCTTGCTGGCTGCTGAGAAACAGTACTTGTGTCCCTGAATTCACCAAATTCATCATTAGGTTCACTAATATGTGCAGGCTGTTCAGAAGTTCCTTCTAAATCTGGAGCATTTATTGATTCTTGAGCATTAATGAAGGTGGGAGATGCACTGCTGACTGAACCAAAATCACCAAAATCATCATGTGTGTCACTGCAAGCTACAACTTCAGTACTACTTCCACCATTCTTAAGACCTTCTAAATCACCTGATTTTTCTCCTGCAAGATCACAGCTTAGGCTTTGGATCTTATCAACCTCGATGTCTTCTGTTCCCAGACAGTCATCAAGCTTAGTAAAATCTTTGCCATTCTCTATGCCATGTACTCTTCTCCTCCCATCGTGTTCTCCATTTTCAGTAGTGCATATTGAACTTCCAGTTGTTCGAGACGTACTAGAAATTGCAAATTCATTATCTTCCAGTGCTGATGGTCTCTGTTCACAACTAATTTGTGAAATGCAAACCTCTTCTTCAATACAAGTTACTCTGTTTATTCTGTTGTTCTCCTGAATGCTCAGAGAGTCTACTTCATTAACAACACTACATATTGTAGGTCCTGTTCCCTCTAAATGGATTGGTTTTTTGTTTGAGAATGTAGCAAAATCTGCAAAGTCTTCACCTGAGCTGGGCATTGAGTTCAAATTTCGCTCAGTACTATGGGCGCTAACAGTTTTCAGTCCCTTTGAGTCACCAATACCGTCTAGATCTTCTGTTCCCTGAGGATTTACAGGGTCTGATGCCGCAAATCCGTTTGTTAGAATCTCTAGACATGGAAGTTTCTCACCATTATAAGTGCCTCTTTGCTCATCTTGGCTCTCAACTGCTATATCAGTTTTAACAACACAAGAAGAAAAACCCTCCGATTTCCCAGTGTCGCCTCTTTGTTCCCCTCTTTTGTTTACATCTTCTAAAGCAGTACCTGAAGTTCTAAACTTAGATTTTTCTTTGCTGGTACTAACAGCTGATGTATCAGAAAGTTCCTTAGTAAGAGCAGGAAGCTCCACAATGCAGTCTTTAACATTTTTAACAGATGTGAAAGTTGCAATGCTAGCTACATTGTCAGAATAATCATGGAGTGGGATGAAATGATTTGTGGGTATAAACTCCTCCTTTGGATGACTGTACTCTGGTGTATCAAAATCAGCAAAAGCTACACCAGCAGTGCTTACACCAGAAAATCCTCCAAATTCTCCAAATTCGTCTTCATCATCATCATCTGCTCCATTGTCTAGTGGTGGAGGGGATGAGGAGTACATTCGAATAATGTCTGGTTCCATTGTTTAGTTTCACTTCAAAGTTAATGTATTTCTACGAAAAAGAAAAAAGTATATTAGAATTTGGCTGATTTTGTCATCTCTCATATTTTTATATTTATTTTTTCACATTTTATTTTATAATTGTGCATATAGGTCATGTCCATACTAGATATGAGAAAGGGACATTTCCTAAAACCAACCTTCTGTTTTAGAAATCACAAAGAATCTACTGGGGACAGATCAAGTCTCTTGTAAACTACTACATGATCGTATTCTCAGTAGACAATGCTGAAATGCCAGAACACGAAACATTTGTCTTGAGTTGTTTTGCAACACACCAACACAACTAAATGGAGTTTTAACTCATCAGTTCTCTGCCTCCTGCCACCAACAATTCATGAAACAGCCCAAGACCCTGTTCCACCGCTTCCCACACTCACTAGTGTGCTCAGCTGACTGTGCAACAGAAACTAAGCCACTTGATGGACAATGTCATGTCATGTACTTAAGGCATCTTTAGACAGTAGCTCCAAAGACTTTGAAAGGTGCTTCCTTAAGCTTAGGTGGAGGAAGGAACTGCTGTTACAATCACTAGCTGTAACCTGCTACTCTACTGTTTAAGTTTCTTTCTACGAATTCTTGGGTTTCTGTTGGGTCTCCTTCTTTAGATTTCATAACTGCGAGCCCACGTGTGCCATCTCCACAGCTGCTGCCACCAGCCGGCTTTTGTCTTACGAACTGCCAGTTGGGAAATGCCATTATGAGCACCAGCAAGGCCTAGAGCAAAACAAACTTCTCCATCAAAGCTTATTCGCAAAAGCAGAACGGAGCAAGATTATCCATAAAATATTTAAAGGCAAATCACTAAATCAGAGGGAAAAAAAAAAAGAATAAAGTATTCCCATGGCCTAGATAGAAATATATTAAAGACTCCATCTTAACATTGCAAACCATTACAGTAACAAACAAGGTATGGATAGAAAATTATCTTTCCTAATGAGTGATCTTGATTTTTTTTCAATATTGTGTGCAATTAATGAAGCAACAACTACTACTATTTATAGATTCACAATTGTACACGAGTTATCTAGTTCATACCTTAGAGCCCTTAAAGTGAGAGCTACAACCAAGCTCTTTCAATTTCAAATTACACTTGTCATGAATAAACTGTAACAGCGCAGTAAGCATTATCTACAGAAAAAGAGTGGAAATAACCTATAAATATTAGCAAAAATCTGAATTTCTAACCACCAGAATAAGCACAGACTTTACAATACTAATTCTGAAAGGGACATAAAACATGATCCTTAACTCCCAACATCTTTAGCAAACAACTTTGTACATGCACCTAAAGGGCAGCACACAAAGGGTATAACAACAATCGAAGCTCTGCAGTTCTTCTCAAGCACAACATACCACAACACTTAAGCCAAACAACTCTTGGTATTTGCCAGGAAAGTCTGGCATCTTTATGTTGACTAACGTACCTACAGTTTTTTTAAGGGTATTTTGCAGTTATGAAAGAACATCGTGCTTATCAGATGAAACCATGAAGTAATTTGTAACATCACATGCAAACTAAAGAAGACTGCAAAGGAATTTTGTTTAGAATAATGAATAAGTTGTCAACAAGCTCCCACATAGGCTTACTCAGCACCAGCTGCTTCACAATGTATTTGACAGAAGAGCTTCACTCATCCCAGAGGCCTCATCTCTCAAGAGGATGCTCCCTTCTACATCAAGGTCTAACAACTGCTTTTTCATGTCATACATGAACACTGAGATTCTTTCCAAGATGTCTGTAGAACATAACCTTGAGTTCCCACCAAGATTACTCCAACCTGTTCACCTTTCAAGCTTCTGCGTTTTCAATCCACTAACTACGATATTAACATTTCTTTTTTGTAACTATCAGGGCAGCCATTCCTCACTTACATCCAAATATCCAAGATCTACTGTGGCCAACCACCAACACTAAGATGAAACACTGGGTACATCCAGACTACAATTGCTTTTTGAATGTTTTACTGCAGAAGATGATCCATGTGCTATACACAAAGATACGCCCTGGTAGTTGGAACTGCTGTTGCTCTTTTGTAGGAAAAACAAACAAAAAAAGGCCGGTCAGGTAAATATTGGAATATATAAGCTGTGCTTATCTCAAGGTACTTTGTCATGGGGATAGCACTAACGTCACGGGGGTGTTGGTTCAACAGTAAATGGCATTTTGTCTGGAATTTATAACTCCCAGGGTCATGAATCAGCAGCTCTTTAGTAACACTGACATTTAGGAGAAAGCACAGAGAAAACTGCATCAATAGGGATGGGACTCACTTTCCCCCTCTAATTCCTGGAAAAGGGAAAGGATTCCTTTTTTTTTTTTAAAGTAGTGGGTTTATTTGCTTACGACAAATCATCTCGTAACTAATTTTGAGTTCATGAGTCTCCAGTTGCATCTCAGTAGACAACAGCATAAATTTATTATTAAACCTCCTGAAATTCAACAAGAATTGTTACATCTATTTGGAAAATTCAGTTGACACAGTATGTATCACCTTAGCCCATGTGACAAAAGCTGAAGAGACTGTAAAGGCAAGAAACTAGTTCTCGAAACGAAGAAAAAAACCCTTCGATGCTATTTCAAGCACAGCACTGACTGGATATAACCATTCATCACCCCAGAAGTAAAAGGAGCTTCAACAGAAACAATGAAATGGCTGGTAAGAAGGAAGGTGAAAACACGAATCCTACAATAAACACCCCAATCAGCTTTTGGTGAATAATACTGGAGGATGGGATAAGCAGCTCCTTGACCAAGAACAAATACTATTACTGAAGCCATCGCAACCTCAACAGTAATTTTATCACATGATTAGATGCTTTGTTTTTCATTAGGCAGAGATGTATAAGCCCTCTAAAGCACATCTCCAAAGCCATTTAGAAAGAAGATAATTTAAAATAAAAAAATTAAAAATAACTCCAACTGGATATAGATCAGTTTATTCTTCTTTTGAAACAGTTTTACAATAATCAAGTCAAGCAAACAATCATATTCACTTAAAAAGGAGATCAAATCTAGGTAGACCAGCCTCCTCTCTCCCAGAAACCTTATTTTTATTGATGAGAAGTCATGAGACAGGAAGGAAAAGGCCGAAGACAGAAGCAACCTCAAATTTGTTTTCAACTGGCAAATATATAAACATAAGAGAATGACATTAAAATATAGTTCTGCTGGTTCAGTAATAAAACAAATCCACGTTGTACTCCTATAGCATAAAGTTTTCTAAAATCTTGGAAAGCACTTTGATCAGCTGTAACTCTTCTGCCTGGCTAAGATGCACCACCAGTTCAGTGGCCTACCTAGATTACTAGAGATTTATGGATAGGAATTAGATGCAAGAGGATGCTGATGAGTCTCCTAGTTTATGCGTTACATAGGCTACTATTACTTAAACTAAATAAAAAAACTATAGTCATCACGACTCGGACTAAACAACAAAGCCTAGAAGTTTTGTTTTGTACTGTATTTCAAAGATGTATCCTGACACTACGAAACAGAGGCCTTGAAAAAAACTGCTGAACCTTCCCATTAAAATGAAAATTTGTCTATATGTTTCACCAACAGCATGCATGTTTCAGTTTATTTTTAAATCTTCTCAGATTTATAGGCTTGGATAAGCTGATTTTCACTTGACTTATTTGAAATATCATTTTTTCTAAAAAAAACCACCCCAAACGAAACAAGATGCAGCATCCGGAAAACTAATGTGAGAGCAGCAAAGATCACAGTCAAAGTCTTTCTCTCCAGTTAACATAAAGAAAGGGAGGCAAGGAACAAGAATAGTAGGGACAAGCACAGGCCAAAGATAATGTGAAGAGGCTGCATGGGGGGTGAAGCAGACTGTTAAAGCCCAATAAAACATGTAGCAAGGTCTCTGACTATCTAAAAATTTTCCTGCAATTTCTGCCACAGAGAAGTAGCAACTTCCTTCAATTTATCATTTCAAAGCACTTTCAAAACATCAGAGAGATAATTTACACAGCAGCAGTCCAGTAGCACAATACTCTGCTCCAGATATGCTTCAGTGACAGTTGCCAAAACAGGATCTGCAAGGAACATTAATTGTGCACTTAAAAGTCTGATCATAGGTTTGATAATATACTACATGTTTAATCTGTTTAACCCATAAGAACCAACCGCATAATCGATTGTATAGAACTGTGTATATATTTCCGATGTTACAGCTGTATTTTAAGAGCCTAAGTTAAAGAGCTCCAAAATGTATGAATCTGCTTTATAGGGAGTAAGGTTATGTTAACACAATGTAATAGTCGTTTACAGAACTAAAAAGAATATCATACTCAAAGTGTAGCAGAAGGAAAAACAAACAAACAAAAATCATACCAGTATTCCCCCTCCCTTTTGACTAATTACTGTTTTTTTTTTAAATGGGGCATAATCCCAATTCTCCTTGCAATATAAAAAACAGCATGGGAATTTTTAACCTTAATGTAGTTTTCTTTAGAAATAATTTCACTACAATCCTCTTTCTCGACTTTCGAAAGTGTTCCACCTGCCAACCATAAACTATTGAACCAAATTTGTTATCATCCACTGGAACATTAACACGGTGAAAACCCACAGGTCTGTCAGAACAACAACTTTGTTCATTAATCTGTTTCGTTAATCCCTGCTTTGTCTGGCATCTCTAATGGGGGCTAAGAGCTGGAACTGTGGCTTCATCATTTGTAGTACTTTGTACCCAACTCAGACATACTCTTGGTCAAGCCATTGGGTTATACAATTTTGTAAAACTGGCATTTAGAGTGATTAACTTAAAATGCGATTTAACTCAAAGTAGAATTTGAACCAATCTTCGACCAAAATGTAGATTATTTATCTTCCCCATATTTTTGAGGGAACCAGATCCCACAGTTAAAAGTCTGCTAAGAGTTAACATACGCTTTTGCACTTCTCTGTTCGTTTCAGCCTTCTGGAAACATGCAAATTTTAAACAAATGGAAACCACCAATTTTTCCAGCACACTATATAGTAAAGATTCTTCTCAGAAGGAAACAGTTACTGTCTTTACTCGCACATAATAGAGCAGCTACTTCTATGATTTGTAATACGCACCAACCCAGGTTTCTGGTATCAGACCTTACATCTTGAAGGGAAGAATCTTAAGTGTTCATATTAGACTGGATTATTTTAGCCACAGTCACAGATTTGTGTTGACAAGTGTCAGCAAGTCTTTCAGAATCACAATAGCTTAATATTAGACTGATGACAGATTTCCATCAAATCCTCATGAGACGCAGTTGTCCAACATTTTCCAGAAAAAAAAAAAATTAACGAATTGTGTTGTCTTTCAGATGCCATTTCCTGCAGTCTTTCACCTGCTGAAAACACGAGTTAACTTCCTCGCTTCCATGTGTTTCTTTATATTCATACTTTGATACTCATTATAAAGGAATTTCACAAACAAGTATCAGTATCATAAATAAGACCCCTGTTAAAGTCATGCTATAAATGTAATTCACCAGTACACTTTGAGTACACATTGACATTTTACTTTAAAAGAAAAAAAAAAATTGCTGGTTATTTTGGTCAGATCCAATTCTGTTATTGCAGTTCCAAGTTTAAACTTTTTTTTTCCAAGGTCACAAGAATTTAAGAATGCAACTCAAGTTAATTTAAACACTCAAAGAGAGAAAACAGAAATCAGCAATGCTGGAAAAGATGAAGAGTTGTAGTTGACCTAAGTTTTGACAGGTCAAGAATTCAGAAAGACAAAATGTATACTCTTATCTCATTTCACTAACCAGGTTTCTAAAACATTTACTATCAAACCAAGGTATCTTATTATTTGCTTGCAGTAAATAGAGAACAATGTTTGTTTTCCTCATACACAGATCACATCCTTGTTTGTTACCTTTTTGTAGAATAATAGCAGCATTCTAACAAAGACAGGGCAACAAAGAGAACAATGCAATTACAATACACAAAAACAGGTATAAATAGATCCTTCTCTGCCTATCTTCTAAGGCAATACTTGAAATAGCAGGTTTGGCTCTTACATAAGACTTAAAAAACTGGGAGGCCACAAAAAGTATCTGTTAATTCATACCTGAGGCATGTGAATTCAAAAGAAACTCCCTGTAAAGCAGAATGTTCGTTTTAACTTTACACAAACAGCAAAGCAAAGCATAGCATAACCTGTCAGCTGTGGATTATTCTGAAAGCAAAGCTGAGTTAAGCAACCCATCGCTTCAAGCATAAAGAAAAGAAAATAATCAGAAATGGCATGAAGAAGATCTCCATGACAGAAACAACGTTACTGAAATGCCCTAAAGTAAAAGCCTTGCAATGGCAAGGAGACGGATTCAAGTCATTAGCTACAAGCATCTGATCTTTCCAAAAACATTTAAGTCTTCTACTGCAAGGGAATTCCTCAAGCAGAAACCAAAAATACCAGACTTAGACTTTGAATTACAGCAAAATGTTGGCTTTCGGTAGGAAAAGCTGTCCTGTTATAACTTTGCCTATTCATTGGCCTATGAACAATGGAAATGGATTTAGAGTCTTTGTGCATCTGAGAACTTATTTCTAGATGGGCCATAGCAAATGAGGAGAGCCTGTCTGTTAAAACAGCATTCCTACAACCCAAATCTACTCCAGAAAGAGAGTCACTGTCCAGACTGAAATCAATATGTTCTTAAATTGCTTAATAAGTTTATTTTTATTTTTGGAATAAGTTACCAGCAAACAAAACACAGCAAGAAAATGTTTACTTCATAAAGCCTCCAAGAAATCAATGTTTTCGATTTTGAACCTAATGCTCTTACACCGGGAAGGTCCATTACCCAAAGAAGGAGTTTCAGAGCAACTCTTTTTCACTTTGACATACATGAGTTGAGGAAAACAATGTTCTCCAGTTCCAATGCAGCCAATGTATCTAAGCCTTATTTCTCATTACCTGGCATTTTGAATTAATCAATACCACGGTACATTACTGTGGTTTCAACAAACACTGAATATGCCAGACACCTTCTATTAGGAAGTATTGTATGTAAATGGAACATTAAAGTAACAAAACTCAGGAGACTTCCACCGATATTCAGGCACTTATCGCAGGCAGCTCATTCTTCCCATCCTCCTGCCCTCCCTAGGCCAGCAGTAAACACCAGGTACCCTCAGATAATCCAGCCTGTGCAAGATTCAAACCTCTCGGACGGCACTCCTCTTCCTATCATCACCGACAATACAGGAAGACTAAGTTAGGTGGTGCAGCTGTGTAATGTAAACGGATCTTGGATATAGCTGTCTTCCTTCAACTTTTGTTAGGTTATATAAAGGAGCAACCAAACACATACTTTCAGTACCCATGCTGCTTCACTTCTCTCTGTTTCATTTTGGCTTAGCTGTGGAACCAGAGGAACATTTGAAAAAATACGAATCTAAACCTTGTGTTAGTTTATTAAACTTTTTTTTTTTAAACCAAGAATAGCATCACTTCTCCAAAACCAAGAGACAAGGTTATTTTTATAAACCTACTATAAGCAAAAAAATTGAATGGTTCAACTCTAAATCTACTGAGCTGCTTTAACAGCTGCAGACAAAGACACTGTCTGTACCTAAATCCGTAAACAGTGGGGAAAATGTTACAAGAACAACCATGTTTTTAATTCCTATAGGCAAACACATCTGGCTGGGAAAGTGAATCAGGTTTAAAATCTGGCTCAGTGGGAACACAATATTTGTGTCCAATGTACAGCACACATCGACACGATGTGTAAAGACAGATGTCATAACTAACGCATAACTGGGATGTTTGCATTCTTATCATTTCTTAAATTCCTTTTAAAACAGTGTTCAAGTCGTTGAGAAAATGTATTTCTGGATATTACTCTGAAACATGTTAGCTGGGAACTTGTTCTAAATTAAGATGAAAAGATGCTGGATTAGAAAGTATTAGAACTAGATTACCTAAAGTCAACTGTTCTCAAGAGATTTATTTACAGAGCAGTATATTCTCCATCACATATAAACCCTTCAAACTTCACAAAGACTACAGTAAAGAGCAGATTACAACAGCCCAGAAGTGCACTCTTATGAGAAAGGTTCTCTCAAAGCTTGGCAGAGGAAATAAATACAGTTGCACAGGGAGAACAACTGTAGGTCATCCTTCTGTTACTGCAAACTTTTGCTTGTTTTTAAGTGAACAAGCATTTTCTTCAACTTGCAGAGAACAAGTAGGTGGGGGGGAGGGGGGGGGAAGAAAAAAAAACCCTGACTGAAGCAAATTAAACACACTTAACAAGAACATGCCTCCATTATTCATCATTTATCCCACCTACAGACATTATCTCATGTTAAAAACACAATACAGGAAGGACACCTAATACTTCAAATAATAAAATCTATTTTCCATCACTTTTCAACAGACGTATGAACTTGAGGTTTCATATTTTCTTCTCCCTGGTACCTACTTTCAAACATATTAAAGCAAAGACAAGATTTGCCCTTCCTTGTGGTTCTTCCAGAACAGGACTCTTGGATTTGAAAAACCCAAATGATTTGCCTTAAAGAAGCAGACTCATTACATTACCTTGCAACTAGTACCAACACAGAAACATTCCTTGCAGTATCAATACAAAAACTTTCATTCTAAAGACATGAGCATTGAAGAAAGTCTGCTGGAAATGAGACTGTCAGTTTTCAAGGCCTTTTTTTTGTATGCATAGGAGCAGCTTGCACAGTGTGTTTCCTGCACAAAGGAAAACTAAATTTAACAGACAAAACTTCTGAAACCTAGCGATGAGTAGGATCCAAGATACTCCTCGTAAGAGGACTATCCAGAAAAGTCATGAGTATTTTGAATCCCCGTGAAAAGGTTAGCATGTCATTGCACTGAAACGTTCACAAAGACATAGTTTAAGTTGTCAAACAGTACAATAGCACAGAAAGGAATGAACATTTTGTTGAAAAAGATAATGAGTATCTGAAAGAAGACTATGATGCTGAGTATAGTGAACACAACCAGATCCAGCAACAGTTTCTTTACTGCAGGGTTTCCAACTGATACCACTACGTATCTGCAAGGAGAGCTCTATGAATATTTCAAGAAGAAAGTGCAAGGAGTTGACAGAAGTCCATCTGAGCTGCTCTATTATTTCCACTGTGAAAGACAACTCTTTTCAAAGCCCTGAAACTTTCAGAACGTTATTTTATGTAATTAATGTGTTAAAATGTTGGCATTAACTTAATGAGTTACTAAAGTAATTTTTAAGTATAAACATAACATCACACGCTTCCTTCACCAACAGAAATTATGTAACACAAATATGATTCACTGTGTATAACTGAATTTTATAGACTATTAAATCTTTTGCTAAACGAAAGCATAAGTTTACTTCAGAGTTTGCAAACATAAAATAACAACACAACAAAAAAAATAATCAGACAGCATGAGCTGATCTATTGAGGCTGAGATCCTTCAACTGCTTACTTATAAACAAACTAAGGAAGTAAAAAGAAGAGGTCATACTTTCACATGACCTTAGAAGGTCATACAACATGTACTTTATGCAAACATAATGCAGAATGGAAACACCATAGCCACATTAGCTTTTCTGAAGTCCCTTTACTATACAGCTAATTCATATTTCTAAGTTTAAATTCTCATATCCTCGAATGTGAGCGATTTATTTTCACTGATAAAGAATGTTTAAAAATAAAAAAACCCCACCAATAAAAAAAGACCCCCACCACCACACAACCAAAAAATATTGACAGACCCTCAGTAGCCACAGGTACTTCACCTCTTTCCTCGGCTCTCCCAATTAATTGTATGTTCCTCCAGCTACAGCTACAGGAACCGCTACATCAGCTGTATGAGCATGCACACAAACTCCTGTGTGCGCCAACAATACAACCTAATATTTTTATGCTTGAACTAGGCTAATTGGTTTTCCAAGTCTAGTTCATATGTCCAGAGAATGAAACGAGGAGGAAATACTTTTAATTATGTTCAACCTCCAAGGATCGCCTAGTTAAAAACCAGCATTCATCACACTTTACCATGAACTCAACAGCTAAAGAAATCGGTTCTATTGAAGCACATCACACTGTAAACCACGCATGAAAACAAAACTTATATGACCAACGCAGTACAGCTCTTGTCAACGATGCTTCTTCTACACACTCCATTTATGAACAGAGGTTTGCTTTAAAAGGAGCGTCAAACTTCTGAAGGTTTCAGTTTCTGTGCTGAAGCTGGAAGAAAGGGGCGGTCATTATCAAGACGATGCTTTGAAGGAATCCCAAGGTTTAACCCTTGGTTTAAGGGATTGTCTTCTCTAAGGAAAAAGCATATTTTGGTTCATCAGGTAGCCAAACGGAAGTGCCAGGACCGAATAAGCATTTCAGCAACTGTCCCCCGTTTTAGAATGGAATTAATTCTAAATAAATTAAAACCATAGTTCTGTTTTAGCACGGCATTTTCAGATGCATTTAGCAACTGACACACTTTACACCCCTTAAAAAAAAAAAAAGCTTATCAGGAAAAGCGAAACACACGCGGCAGCTTAACTTCTTCCACCACACCGCACGCCACCGAGCCCTCTCCCCCAGCTGCGGCCCCGCTGAACTCCACAAAAACGCGGGGCGGCCACCCCGCCCGGAGCCGCTGCGAGGAGCGGCACAACGCCGCCGAAGGACAAAGCCGCCCGGCTCCGAGCCCGGCCCTGCCGCGGCCCGGCCCCCCGCTCCAGCCGCGGCGGGGCAAGCCGAGCAAGCGGCGCCTCCGCAAGGGGAGCGCTGCGGGGCTTCACCCCCCGCCCCGACAGGGCGGCCCGGCCCCGCCGCCCTCCCCTGGGACGGAGGGGGAAGGACGGAGAGCGCGCTGCCCTGACAGGCCGGGCCGCTGCAGGCCCTCGGGTGCAGCCCCCGCGGGGCCCCGCACGCCCCGCGGGGCAGGGGGTGCCCTTCCCCCGCCAGGCCCGGAGGAAACGAGCCGCCCCCCGCCCGGCGGTAGCGGCGGCGCCGATTCTTACCTGCGGGCTGCGCGGGGGGCGGCGGGGCCCGGGCGGGCATGGCGGCGGGAGGGAAGGGGACGCGGCCGGTTATCTGAGGCCTCCCGCGGCAACCGCCATCGAGGGGGAACCCATGTCACGGCGACAGGAACCGCGTCGCTGCGGCCCGGCCCCCTCCCGGCGGCCACCGCCTCCTGCCCCGCCACCGCCCACTTGGCCTCCCGGCAGGCACCGCACCGCCGCCTCCGGAGTCGCGTCACTTCCAGCGGCAGCCGGCGGGGCGGGCACGTAAATGAATAAATAAACGAGCGACTAACGCCGCCGTGGTGATACCTACCCCTTGCTAGGTGAGGCGGATGGTGCTTTAACGGCGCAGTCGCCATGTTAAGTGCTGGCAAGCCGCCTCCACCGCAGCGAGGCGGCCATCTTGGACGAGGGGTGGGGCGGTGCCGTGGGGACGCCGCGGCGGCCATGTTGGTGTCGGGAGGAAGAGGGCAGCGTCGGGTTGCGGTGTTTTCCGTGCCCGGCGCCGTGCGGGCGTCTGCCCGCGGAGACGCGCCGAAAGCAGGCCGTGACATAGAAAAACCCCATCCAAAATAGAAATGGGGCATTCGTGGAGAATCCCTTCCGGCAGCTGCCCGGAGGGCTGAGCTCCCCGGAGAGGCTGCACTGTGGTTCGGAGCTTTGCCGCCAAGGCGGCCGTGGTTATGCCCGCGCTGCGGGAGTGTTTAATTTCCAAGTGTTGAGAGTTAGGCTGGCAGAGAGGGGCTTCTCCTCCCCCTCTGCCCTGGTGAGGCCGCATCTAGAGTGCTGCGTCCAGTTCTGGGCTCCCCAGTTCAGGAAGGACAAGGAATTACCGGGGGGAGTCCAGCGGAGGGCTACAAACATGCTGAGGGGTCTGGAGCGTCTTTATTACAAGGACAAGCTGAGGGAGCTGGTCTGTTCAGCCTGGAGAGCAAAAGGCTGAAAGGGGAACTTATTTATGGTTATAAATATCTCAAGGGTGGGTGTCAAGAGGATGGGCCCAGACTCTGTTCAGTGGTGCCCAACAACAGGATGAGGGGCAACGGGCACAGGCTGAAGCACAGGAGGTTCCATCTGAATATGAGGAGAAACTTCTTTACTGTGAGGTGCCAGAGCCCTGGACCAGGCTGCCCAGAGAGGCTGTGGAGTCTCCTTCTCTGGAGACATTCAAACCCACCCGGACACATTCCTGTGTGATCTGCTCTGGTGAAGCTGCTCTAGCAGGTGGGTTGGACTGGATGGTCTCCAGAGGTCCCTTCCGACCCCCAGCCGTTCTGTGATTTCTGCATAGGAGATTGTTTACTGCAAATTTTCACCCCTTTGAAGTTTAGGCGGGAGTAGTGTGGTCCCATATGTATGATCCTCAACCCAAGTCTGGAACAGGCTGCCATACCACTCACTATTCCACCTTTTATGTCCCATTGTGACCAAGGGGGTAAGTTCCTCAGTTTCAGAGTTTGCAAACCTCTTAGTCCAGGTGGAATCCCCAAGGGCCTGTCTGCATCGTGCTGAAACCCCGGCTCCTGAGCATCAGAGTCCGACGGAGTTACCACCTTCAAAGAGTAGTGTGGTACAAATTTCTTTCAGGAAAAAGAGATTCCTATGTGCCTACACTTCATAGGGAATGTGTGTACATAAGCTAGTTGTCAGTCAAATCATGCTTTAGTTGAACTGGATTTTTACAGTTTTGTTTGGTTTTTGCTTGTGCAAATTCTGTAAAGAGGAGTGGAAAGACTCAAAAAGACATACAGAGAAATACTCTTTTTTTTTTAAACGATTTTAATATTTTAAAAATATATATCTTATTTGTTCTTTTTCCCAAGGAACACAAGTAGATAGTGGTTTGACCTCATAGGTGAAAGAATGTTTACAGCAAACCCACTAAACAAAATAATGAGAAATAACAACACATGCATGCTTTGTTTTTCAAATGTGTTTGTTTGTTTTCTAATACCTATTTACACTGTATTGGTGAATATTGTCAGAACTACCAGTACATTAAGGCTTTGAAAGTGCATAACATGTTTTTAAGTTATGCGCAAAGCCTGCCATTCATTCTTTGACAGTAGTGAACTGAACACTGTAGAGCTGTTACAACATGCAAGCAAATTACAATAATAAAATAGTGATCAAGGTGTAATATTAAAGCTTTATTCCTAGAGAGGCTTAATAATGTATTTAAACATGCTGAGGAAGGCTTAAAACAAGGCTATTCATACAACTTTTCATGTTTGCGATAGGCTTGTGGAATAGAAATGCCTCAAACACATTTAAAAGTTATTATAATAATCTGCTAATTTAATAAGAAATATAAAGGGATATTATATTGTTAATACAATGTTTCTGTTACTTTAGGAATCCTGTTACAGTAGCTGAAGATAATAATAGGTGACTATTAATGAGGCTGTATGAGTATTAAATTTCGCCGCCTGGTGGCTGTTTCCTTTTTTTCAGCTTAGTGTCAGAAATGCAGAGTAAAGCTTGTGCTGACCTGGTAGGACAGAAGGAGAATGATGGGAAACTGGAAGGTATGGCAATTTAGCAATCAAAAATCTTTGACCTTCACCCAATGTACTGCAACATGTTTTACCATCCTAAGCATGCAGAGAAGAACCTATAAAAGCAGTGAAATACTTTGTTGTAAAGCAACAGACAAACTAAATAGTTTCTTCTTCTCAGCACCCTAAAAAAAAACCCCAAAAACCAAAACCAAAAAACCAGCTGTAGTCGTTCTGTGGAAAAGACCAAAGACACAAGCACAACCATGTACCACAGGAAGAGAGCAAAAAAGATTGACAGCATCAGTAATTATGTCCTAGAATAAAAGAAAATTTGTTAAGTAAAATTCCCAGATGATTTGAGGAAGTGACTCATATCCTAAGCTACAAAGAAAGGAAGAAAAATCCTTCCCTGTCAGTTTGACCAGAGGGAAATTTCCTTCTCTGTCTTGGTGATATTCAGTAGTTCCTAGGACCAGAAACTTTAATGAGTATGCAGTTGTGAGTCTGTAAAATTCATTTAACTTGAATGCAGGATCAGATGAGAGTTAAGCGTTCCACATAAAAAAAAATAAGGTGATCTTCACTTAGGCATACTGTGTATGATTGACAAGATGTGTGGGATTCCTTTAGTCATTCCTGCATAAGCTTTGCTGGTTGAAGGAGATTACATCTGCTTATGAAGGCAGACTGACTCTTTATGATAGCATTAGCCATATTATGTATTAGTTCTGTGAAACGGAATCCATGGGTTACAACACTGATTTCAAGGTTATATTTTCAACATACAAAAGTTGCCTTTACAGAACTGCATGGATTGTAAACACTGTATGTTACTTGGAGATTATTCTAAAGTGGTGTTCTATGTATTTTCAAACATATGGTGGATTTTCTTTAGAGTATACTTCAAGCAATTTCTTTATTTACAGCATGGTGAAAAAACGTTGTAATTTTGAGACATCCATCTCAATCTGAAGCCCCTCTGCATAGTGCAATAGAGGTTTTAAGTCAAGCAGGACTGGTCTGGATAACTCCAACGTCTCACCTTGACTTATTTGCTGCAGCGGAACAGCTTTATCAGTCCCTGCTGCTGAGTCTCAAACAGTCAGGAGAGGGCGCAGCCTTCCTAGAAGTCTCAAATGGGAAAGTGTGGTGTGTCAAGATGATTCAGAAAGGCTGTTCCCAAAAACAGGCATGGTCTGGAGTGTCAGACACTCCTGCTGTGTTGGGAATTGAGGATGGCAGGGATAACTTATTACGGTCTACGTTTATGTCCTTCATAAAACTTAGCCTTTCATAATTCTCAAGAAAATTGAGCATTTATAGGGAAACAATTCAGCTTTTTATTTCTCATTTTGGAGTTTACAACATCGTTCCTGAATGTAACTTTTAGTTATACTGTAAGCTGTATCATATATTGTGTAGCGTGATGCAGAATATCTTCTGAAAGATGTTGAATTGCTAACAGTGGATAGTGCAGTTATTTTTCTTCTTATTTTTTCTTTCATTTCTGAAATATGTACAGTACAACATGGCTTCTGGCAGTGCAGGCTTTTTCTGGCTTTCCCACTCAGTGTATGGGGATGGAACTTGCTGTAATCAAAGACTAGATAAATCTTCAAACTTCAGGCAGTTTGCTTCCCTCTGCTGAGCCTGGCAATGCTGCTGATCAGAAGCTAGATAGTCCGTTTCCTGATAAATTGTGATGCTTGATTTTTTTATTTATTTTTTAATTGAATTGGACATGTGAAGATTTGAAATTATCTGTAGAATGAATTTTAAATGGTCTTTGGACATACCAGATTATTTCATTTCACTAATGCTAAAGGCTTTCATTTGTGCTATTGTCAATGCAATGCTAACTAATTTAAATTTTTCTGTGGAAAAGAAATATAAAAAAAAATCAAGCAAATTGAAAACAGGAAACCAAACTATTGCAATTTATCTTCACAGAATGTAAAGTAAAATTTTTCCCATCCTGACATGGAACCGAGTTGGTACATTTCTCTAAAATGCCTTTAATTCAGTAAAACTGCATTTATCTTCTACCATTATAGCTGAAATAACCCCTACTACCACATTATCAAGCAGAAAGAGCTTGTCTGACTGAATTCACCAGTCAGCCTGAAAAGCTTTAAGTGAAAATCGTGGCTGTGGTTTCATAAGGTGGGCATTATCAAAGCCAGCTGAATGAATAAGATGCGTTTTCCGCTGGCTTCTAAATGGGCAACAGTTAGTAAAAGAAAATTTGTGCAGTTACTGTTAGTTACGTTAAACAAAGCTGCAGCTGAGCAAAGAATGTACTAAGCAGCCCGTTAGTAAACTCCACTGCTGATCTGCCCTGTGGCATGGCATGGCAAGGTGGTGAAGCAGATGTCTAAACAGCTGAGACTTGTTGCTTTGAGCAGTGGTTGGTGTCCTGAGCTCATGCAGAATCAGTGCAGACTGCCCAGCTCTTCCACAGGGCACTGCAGAGCTCTCGGCTATGGTAGGGTTGAGGGAGCCAGGAGCACCTCGTGGTCCCAGGGCATCCCTCAACCACATCAGACACCCCCCGGTGAACACCCCACCCAGGTCTGTGAGCTGGCTGTGCAGCAAAGATCCTGAGGATCCCCGTTCCCTGCAGTTCTAACCGTGTCTGAATTAATTCCTGCTCCACGGGGTCTTTCCATGTCTCTTTGCTGACAGTGAAAGGAACTTGCTGAGCCTGGCTGGGTGTTAGCCCTGTGTGGCAGTCCCTGTTTCTCCCAAATCTGTTCAGTGGCACTGGGATACTCATCTGAACATCTCAAGCGCCCTTGTCTTCTGTATCACTGCTACTCCCATTAGTGTTGACCTCTGGGCATGCAGAATGCCCAGGCACTGGTTTCTCTTGTTTTGGGGATCCAACAAAGGTGTCCTAGCTTTTCCCAGCTCTTCAAGGAAGGGACTGTCTCCATCTGTTCTAGTTGCAATGGCATAAAATATAAACATTGTAACGCATGTTTTAGATGGAATATGTAAATCTTCTGTTTGGAGTACAAGTTTGTTACTGTTTTATACAAATCTCCCTAGCTGTCTTTACTGGAGTCATAGTTATGAAAGCTACAAGGCATTACTACATCAGCAGCCCATTCTCTTGTGATTCACAAGCCATTAAAAGTCCCAGAATTGTCCTTAAACAATCCTAAATGTGTTAACTACAAAGAACCCTATGTAATTACAGAAAACAGATGAAGTGGCAGTTATTTTAGGTGGGTCTTGGAAATCTCCTACACCCGAAGGGCATGTAGGTTCTTTGATTTTTAGCTGAGACTTATTTGAGCAGGGGTAGGGTTGCTGACACTCAACAGTATTTGTTGGGAGGGGATTTTTGTTTGTTAGTGGGGTTTTAAAATTTATTTATTTTTTCTTCTAAGGAACTCTTTTCTGAGTCTCAACCATGTAGCTGATTTGGAGCCTCTAACAAACACACAGGCTCACATTCTTGCCATATGAGGGCTATTCAGTGGATTAACCAGCTCATGAATGTCAAAACAGCCCCATTTTTCCTGCCGTGGTCTAGACCACCTCCTTGAAGTGGCAGAAGTTAATGACTTCAGTGTGGCAATACTACACGCACACCTGGCCTCAATGTATTTTTGTATGTAACTCATCAGCAGCATGTGCAAAGTGTATTTTAGTTAATGTACATTCTAATGACAGCAAGGCTTGTCAGAAGAGGCAACATGCAAACTAATGTAGCTGGCAAAGGCTGGCAAGCTGTTTGCAATGCTGGTGTGTTCAGGTGTGGAGATATAATAAACTTTAAGACAAGTGCAGGCTGAAAACAATCTGACTTCAGCCCTAATTTGACTGTGTTACTCAGGCAAGCTGAGAGGAAAAAACAGCTGACAAATGTAGCAGCCCAGTGAGCTATGGACAGCCAAAATCATGTACAGGCAACACATAATATTTCCTCTCAGGTCTGACAATACTTCCTTCTTCTAGAAGATGGTATTGTGTGAGTACCTCAACTGTCACAGGAAAGCAGCATTTCTAGCTCTCTCAGTGGCAGAGCAAAGCTTTCCAGTGTGACTGAGTGCGTGGTGTTTGTGTGGGTTTGTTTTGTTTTGTTTTGTTTTTTGTGTGTGGGTTTTTTTTTTTCCAATGCAGGCTCTAAATACAGAAAGCCAATAAGGAAAGAAATCAGCAGTATTGATTTGAAGACAGTCCTTTTCCATTAAGAGGCCTGGCTTGTGAGTTTTGGACATTTAAGATGAGAAGTGCTAAAAATGGTTATTCTGTTTTATTTATTTAGTTGGCAAACGTGAGTTGATTTCCACAGCCATCCTTCTTCCTTGTGTATCAGCTCCTCTCTGTGATGACAGGAGTCAAAGGCCACCAAACACCCTTGTAGATCAGCTGGTAGGAAATTCTGAGGTACAAACTACTAACTCTGTGTATGGGATGGGCACTGTTACAGCAGTCTCTTGCCTACTGAGCTGTTCAGGGTAATGAGATAGATGCCCATAATATCTATTAACATCTATTTTAAGGATTTTTCATTTCTAAGGCATTTCAGAGGTCTTTTTTTGTTGTTGTTTGTTTAGGTGTTTTGAGGTTTAGGAACACTAAAACTGACCTCTACAGCTGTTTTTTTTTAATGTATGCGAGAAGACCTGCAATATCCTGTTGTAATCGTACACGTTTGTTTCACTTGTCAACACAGTCAGTGAAATTCAGGTGCCTGGTTTGGATATTTTGGACAAGTTGTCCTCATGAACCAATGTCGTGTGACTGGCAGTGATGCATATCAACAAAAATAATTTGAGACTTTTTTTCCAAAGATCATACCCTTTTCTCTTTGCAGTGAATGACAAAATGTCCGTTAAACGTAACTGAAAGTAGGATTCAGTTCCAGGTTTTAAAATAGAAATGGCTGAAGTTTCTGTAGGTTAATGATAACTTCTGCCTCAAATGCAACTGCCATGCAAGGAAAGTAGTTCCTTTTGCAGTTACTTGTCAAAATCCTTCTCTTCATCTTTCAGACTCATAGCTGATGCCTGTTTTCAGTACCACATATGTCAATTTTATCCTCTTGTATTTTTCTGCAATGGGTTTGCTTTCTTGATCTATGTTCATAAAGTTGCAAAGCATCTAGGATGTAGGCACGTAGCAAGGGTAGACCTCAGAAAAACAGGATTGATTTCTGGAAAGCTCTTACATGAGAAATATGAGAGATTTGCCATATCTGGTCCTAAACTACCTGACAGAGTTGTTGTCATAGGTAAATTATAAACAAGATGGAATCTAGAGAGAAAATATTGTGTTCCAAATAGCCAAAATGTTTTTGAATGCTAACAGAGTATCAGGATGAGACCTTCAGCAGAAAGAAGCAACGCTGAACCCCTGACATTTATGCCAAAACAGGCAAAATGCAGGAAGGAGCCTCCAGAAGGGAGTATGGAGAGCTGGTCAGGGAGGGAGGCAGCAGAATGACAGAGCAAGCACGAAGACAGTGGGGTGGGTGAGGAGGTGAGGTCCAACCCTCATCCCTTCAATAACCAGGATCAGAGATCTCTTGAGAACAGCCAAACTAGCTCTGTTGCCACAAGGAGATCTAAGAAAGATGAGATTAGGTAAATCCAGGTGCCTGAGAAATCAGTTTAAATTCACCAGGCTCTAAGTAGGAACTCTGTAAATCATGGCTGAGATTCAGCTCCAGGAAAGGGTGCTGTCTTCGAGCCAGCTACTTGGTTCTAGTGAGCAAATATGATCCCAGCAGGCTTACGTGGCGTCACTGATGTGCTCTGCAGGAGTCCTTGCCAGGGAGTGCGTCCCCCTTGCTGTTCCCTGCGTCTCTGCACCAGCCGTATGGTCAAAGTGCAGCCCGTGTCATTTCAAGGGAGATAATGTGCTAAGTGAACTGCAGCCACCCCATCTCTAACCTTGTTGAACTCAAGGAGTATGCATTAATGGTGAATTTGGCTCATGGTTTTCAGTTTTTAGCCACTGAACTGAAATAAAAAGTTTAATAAGCACAATAAATCTATCCATTTATAGGGTCTAGCACTTGTTGCAAGCAGCCTTAATTCCCACTGTAGCCAAGAGAGGGCTATTTTTGGAGTATCAGCTTGGGCCCTGTACCCTCACCTGGCCAAAGAGAGATTTGAGATCAAATCTAGATGTTGAGGAATTCTCATGCCCCTGATATTAGAATCACAGAATCATTTAGGTTGGAAAAAACCTTTAAGATCATCGAGTCCAACTATTAACCTAGCACTGCCAAGTCTACCACTAAACCATGTGCCTAAACAGCACATCTACATGTTTTTTAACCACCTCCAGGGATGGTGATTCAACTATTTCCCTGGGCAGCCTGTTCCAATACCTGACAACCCTTCGATGTACGCAGTGCTAGTGAGTTGGAAACATGGCTATGAACAGCACCAAAAGCACCAAGACCCATATTCCCAGCACACGCGGATTGCCAGATGTTTCTAAAGAACAACTTTGTCTCAATTTCCCTGCATTTATGGGATTGTTTATAATGTAGGCCACAGGGTATTTGCTGTTTGCTCAGTCAGATGTAAGTCAGCAGTTCAATGGATTTAAATAAAAGACTGGTGGCGACTTACAATCGGTTAGCATGGAAATGGCATTGGGCCAATTGCCCAGTTGTGGAATGTCATATGAGCAGAGCAGATATAATTATTTCCAAATTGGGCTAAAATCCACATTTTGTCCATATTTATCCATATTTTGCTGCAAACGGGGTTGTCTCCTTCAGCAAGAAATCCTCTGGGCAGAGAGCATATCTTCAGTAACTCACTGTTTACCCCATACTGGGTGGAGTTTCCAACAATTTCTTCTCTGTGGAGGAGCCAAGATGCATGACCCTTGCTAGTGATGCAGCTGTTTCCCAAAATCAGACCTCTGTCTCCTTGGCAGCCTGTCTCACTTAGGAAATGTTGCAGCTTATGAGATCATTCACAGCTCTCCGAGCAGCAACTAATTCTTGATACAAAACCTGTTGGCTATAGCCTGGATTTTTTTGAGGAGCAAAGACTCGTGCATATCATCACATGGGGCAGGAGGGATTTTCAGGAGCACTGTGGAGACCTCTCGCTAGTCAGGTGCTTGTTCTGCTTATTCAAAGGTATGGTGGGATTTGAACCAGCTCTTGTTCAAAAATAATGTAGGCATTTTAGCACATGACTGGCCTCCCCTCTAGCATGTCCTCTTGTACTTTCTGGGATCACTTTTTCTGAATTGTGCTGATGGAACTTGATCGCTATCAGGTGGCACTTTACAGGGTCACTTCAGAGTTGAGGAAGATTTAGACTGAACCTGCTGCAGAAGCTGTTGCGAACTGACCTACTCTTCTCTTGCTTGTAGCCAGCCAGTCCGGCATGGATGGTGTATCCACTTTGTGGCTGCAGAGCCATGAGCCTTCTGATATTTTTTCCTGTATAAATGCCTTCAGATGCAGTTTGACAGCAGGTTACACTGAGAGGATTATTTCCACTCTGCAGTTCTACACCGTCAAGACATGCTTAAATTATCCTACAGGCTGCGCCTTCAGAGAGGCCTGTGTTACTTACACATCTCTGGTTTTGGCTGACGATTTATATGCCGTTACTAGCTAGGCCACTTCTCTAGAGAGTCCCCCTTTCTCGATCTGACAGAAATGCAGGCAGACAGAGCCACAACTCTGTGCTACGTAAAAACCCCCAGGGTGATAACCCTCTATGAACCATGACAAAGAGTCACTGCCTGCTCACGTTTGCCTTTAGGCCCATTTGCTTTTACAGAGCTGGACCAGTTTCTATGGAGTCAGATTCTGTTATGTGTGTGGTGCCTGTAATTCAGTTTAAGAGTGGATCAGATAGGTTTCTTCCCCCTTCACAATTATTACCTTGTTATTGCTCTGTTTGTTAATGTGTATTCTGGTAGCATTGCACAGCCACAAGCATGCCCCAGGGCCCAGTGCTCTAAGCATCCATGGTGTGTTTTTCTCTCCTGATGGTGTAGAAGCAGTCATCACAGCATTATAAGCTTATTTCTGCAGCTTTTTGAGGCTTATTTTTGCCTGTGGGAAAGCTTTGTGCACAAAAAGTGTCAGGCCTGGCTTTCTGTGAACCATTTCACTGAGCTGAAAGATGACCATTTATTTTTCTGCACTGGGACTGATAGGAGGGGCAGATAAAGGTAAGCCAGAGCTGTGTTAGACCCCAGTCTAATGCTGGCCCTATATTAGGCCCTGCAGCCATCGCCAGGTTTCACTTGAAAGTCATAATTTGGTTCGAGTAGATATGATGGTGAATGCATAAATCCCATGAAGAACAGGAAATAATCTCTGCAGATGTGGCAGCTAGTGCTAGCGTGTGGAAAATACGCACCGTTTGTGTGAGCTTTTGAATACCAGTTTTATTCCTGTGAATCTTTTTGGCTGGTCTAACACGTTGATGTTGAATTCAACCATTTCACATCCCAGAAGCAAACATCACCACCACAGGACCTTCTCCAGTGCAGGAAGGTGCTGTTTGCATTGCCCATTGCACTGGTATTGCTCAGCTATGAAAAAACCAGAATCACTATTTTACCAAAGGAGTGGTTGCTAGAAGGGAGGAGTCTCCCAAAGGTTGCTCTATTGCTAGAGTGCAACAAGTGGCAGTGCTATTTACCTAACACACATATGTAGGCTTTGGACTCATTTGCATTAAAAACATTTTGAAGGTCAGGAATAAAGCTGTGCGTGACTGCCGGTATGTATTTCTACTTTTCTTGCAACACACAAAAAGAAAAGAAAGTGATGCCTGGTTTTTGGTGTTTTTTCTGCATGAAGATTATTTTCTCTGAGGCTTTCGTGCATTGTCTTTTAGAGCTAATGGGCTGCTGCTGTGTAAAATTTCTTCAGAGGATACTCCAGAGGAGCCAGCTGCAATTAAAACCCAGAAGACCGTGTCCCAGTCCTTCTTTGACATCTCCTTCTTTGACTTCCATTATCTTTAAATCACATCCTTATTGCTATACTCTGTCAGAGTAGGACCACCCTTGCCTAGATCTTTGCCCATGGAAAGTTTAGTAAAGCCCTTAGTTAGGAATCTGAGGATTTCCGTCTCATTTCCTCGGGGTGTATTAAAATGGATTATCCTGACGTGAAAAGTATGAAATAGGCAGAAGTGAGGAAAAAAAAAAAAAAGGTTCAGGCTCTGAATGCCTAAGCTCCAAAGACCTCACAACCCTGAACCCAACTGGCAATAAAAAAATGCCTGTAAATGCAAAGTCTTATATCTCTGAAGTCTTCAGGTTTAACAAAAAAGGTGAACATATTGTCCCTCGGTTTCTGCAGTCCATCAGTGTCTTTAGCCCCAAATCTTTGCTCAATCTTTAGCTGGACAAAGCAGACAAGGAATTAAAAGTGAGTAAGAACATATCAGGACTTCTGAGTTTAGCGAAGTCTGTGTATAAAAATAATATTGTCTTAGAAAATGAAATGTCCGTGTCCTGCATCTGCTGAGCAAGGGGTTTCATGCCCGTGTGGTTTTTTGTATACTGGCAGATTCACAAAATGGGATGCATTCTGACTGTCTAAATAAGCAGCTGGAGGGCTGTTATCCCAGTGCAGAGACATGGGCCTGTTCCCTTTCTGTTTTCAGGCGCTCTGCCCATTCCCCCTCCTTTGTAGAGGCTGCAGCCTTCTGGGAGGGTGAGCACATTCACATACGTCACAGCGTTGGTGCTAGCTGAGACTGAGCTCAACAAATTGTTTCTGTCCCATTCCCCCAGAGGTGGTCAGTTAATGAATTCATACCTGGTATTCATACCTTTTGGTAAAGCCCTCTGAAACACCTGTCAGGCTGACTCGGACTTTGTGTAGCCCGTGATCATTCACACATCTCTGGCATTCAGCCATTTCGGAGCGATAAAATGTAAGCCATGCACAAAACTGGCAGCCCAAAACAGCTCAGGTCAGATTTGTTCGCTGTTGTAACCACCTCAACATCAGTATACCAGCAGTGTTTCCTCTCCATACAAGAGCAGGAGACCACCAAGGAATGAAGGCTGAATGCTGAAATATTTGGCATTCCCAGTGCTTTTTGCAAAGAAAGCCCCCAGCCATGAGCTGTTTGATAGCTTGGGTTCTGAGAAAGAGCTGTTCTGTGTCTTCCTTTATATGCCCATGTTGAACAGTTCAAAAAGGACAGGGATAAACAAATTCCGCTGTTCAGTCTAAGCAAAATGATAACACTGCTCTCTTGAAATGCAATTCTGCTTTATCTGGTTTTACTTTTGGTGGAAGGGGAGGAACATGGTATTCTCCGATTACCACCTGTTTCTGGCAATGCAGGACCTGCTTGGAAGTCACTTGGAAGTTCCCATAGCTAGTAATTACTTTGGATCTGGCTAATAGCAAACTGTGCTCTCAGCAAAATGGGAAGTAATTAAAAATATAAATAAAGTTCACATGTTTATAGAGCCCTTTCCACATCATTTAGCATTTCTAGTTGACAGAGTGTATTGTGTTTCTTACTCCTACAGGTAGAAGATGCTTGCATCACCTGTGGGGTGCTGAAGAGGGATGTTGTGCAGCTGCTGCCCTAAGTGCCACGGCTCTTTCCAGGGCTTTTATTCAGATCTCTTTCCAAGCCTGGCAGGACAAGTGAATTGCTGTGACAGCAGAACTGCAAGTGTCTTTTTTTGTTGTGTGAGTGATGCATAACCCTCTGCCTTCAGCACTGAACACCTTTGCTGTTTTTCACTTTCTTAGGCTGGTAGTTTCCGTCCTATTAAGAGGTGCTTAAGGAAATATCTGGAGTCACCAATCTGTGGCCTGTTGTTTCCAGCTCTCTCTTTTTTTTTAAAAAAACTTTAAACACAGGGTGTGTATGCGTGTGAAGGGGAGATCAGGCGTCTACATCTCAGTGTTTGGTAGAAAGCAAGTGTCCTCAATGTCCCTTTGTAAATATTGGAGCTAAGTCCTCTGGAAGACCATTCAGGGCATCAAAATTGTCTCTGCTAAATCATCCTCTGGAGAAGTGTCTCTCTTTGCACTGCCTATATAGGGAACCCGCAGAGACCAGACTGAATTACCACAGCTGAAATTAGATGCTGCAGAAGGTGGTATGAATACCCCTGCAGCTTCAGCTACTACTCACCCACTAAAAGGCTTCCAGTTTTCCCATTAATGTAGTCACTCAGCTGTCCTAAGCAAATAAAGCTGTCTTTGCAGAAAAATTGTGTATTAAGCATCAGTCTTTATTGCACCAAATAGCTCTTTTAAATCCTCACCCTGGGAAGCTGTTGACACATGTTCGAGTCACTCTACCACCTTCTCCCAATAAATGCGTGTGTAATTGTGTTTGTGTATACTAGTTACATGTTGCTGTGGAAGTTTTGGCATGCTGATATGTATCTGCATGCCAGCCGTCGCAGCCCGTGGCTTTGTGGCCGTATATGGAAGTTCACCTGTGAAGGTATTCCATCCAGAACTTCCCTTTGGATCTTTTTGAGGTCTAAACTAAGCAGCTCAGAAGAGGGCAGGTGGAGCTGCTACATGTCCAAGATGGGCGGGCGGTCTCTGGTGGTGAAAATTGTTGCCTCCTGTTTGAAACCTGGCTCACATCACTCTGAATGCCTTGAAGGATGTTTCTTACTGCCATGCCTGCTCCGGAACAAGATGTTCCCTGGGGAGTGGTATGCTCTGAGAAGCCTGATCTGGCTACTCCCTTCCAGCACTGGAGATAGAAAAAGATGGCTTGAACATAAAGGAAGCCACAAAAATTATCTTGGAGGCTGGCCAGAGGCAGGTTGGAACAGGCTGAGGTCCGTTTGGTCTGGTGGCATGACTATGTAGATGCAGTGTTTAAAATCCCTTGTGGGGAAAGAATGACATGGAAGCAGTGATTGCCTGCAGTTAACTGGGGCTGTTCCTGGAGGCCAGGTGTAGGAAAGCTTGAAAGCACACATTTCAGCATAATTAGAGGCTTTTCTGAAATGAAGATATAACTTAATATGCAAAGTCTGTACACTTGGATTTCACATTGCAGTACACCCCCTGGAGTAGGCCTTTATCTTACATCAGGATGTTAGGCAATATACCACCACCTGCAATTTGCTTTGACTGTGTTGACTGTTAATTCTTATATTGTGGATTCAAGCCATGTGCTAAAATGTTTTAGAAAAATTTCCAGTCTGGTATTTGGTCATTAGGTTAAAAAGGACTACGTACCTTGAAGAAGGTGGTAATAAACATGATGAAAGTGTATAGAAAGCTAAATGACACTGAGAAGGTCGTTTAGGGTCTTCTCTTTACTCATCATTAAGGGATAAAAGGACATATAATGAAACAGAAGAGTGGTATATTGAAGGCAGACAGAGGGGAATTTTCTTTGCATGGAGTATATTGCCATTCATGAACAATACCAGCATACGTAAACATAACAGGATTCCGCAAAAGATTAGGCATTTAATAGCCTCCAATACCAACATGTCCTATTGCAGTAATAAACATTCAAGACTATTGAAAAGGTTTCAGGCCAATTCTGCTCAAAGAGAATGGAAAGAAAAATCTATCTGGGGCAGGCTATGCTATAGCTGTTTGCCACAGCATCCCTTGTGCTGTCCTCCAAAACACATTCCAGTTAGCACAGCCAAAGACTGTCAACTATTTGGACTGCCAGTTTTGTCAAGTGTAATAGTCACCACGCTCCTGTGATGGCCTATGTTTATGAGTTTATTTATATTGAATACAGCAACAGTCTACTGGAAGATATCTGGCATGCTGACACCTACCTGAATGGCTGCTGAGTGCTTCAAGTGTACATTAGTTATTCTGCAAGTCAACCCATATTGCGCTCCACTTAGAGACACTTGGGTTGGCTCTTAGTGGAAAGGTTCAGACCTTGATTGGTCCTGTACAACTCCTGTCTAAACCAGGCCAATGACAAGACTGTTATTCTGGCTGATATTCCCAGGGAGTCTGAAATGACATCTTCTGCTTTACAAGACATATAAATGCTTTATGAGACGTATAAGTTCCAAACAGATGCTGCTGCACATCTATGCTGCACGGGCAGCTCCTGGTTACCTCCCAACTGATTTTTTTTTACAGGCAACTTGGCCCTACCAACTGTGTGTCCACATCCGAATGGTTTTGTGACCAGCAATAAGCCTTGCACTTCTGCAATCTTGATGAGGTTTAGTGAGCTGGGCACCTCTGCACCCTGCTCCGTTGTGCAACACAAGCACCCCTAATTTCATGTGTCATGGGACCAGGTAAGACAAGGAGAGAGATGGGCACTCTGGCCTGCAAATGCATCATCTCTTCATTCCAGAAAGTGAGATTCTGCTTTTTACCAGCTTCCCTTTCATGCTGGGCACTGTGAGCCCCACAGCTCTCTATGTACGCTCTTAGAGGTAAAAACACTGTGCTTGTCAGTTGTTGAACTTCTGAGCTGTTAATTCATGCCATTCCCTCCTACCCCCAAACAGTGAAATATTTGCTGGCACTGTCCAGGAATTCATCTGTTGGTGTTCTAATATGCAGATGTATGATCATCCCGTTGCTACAATTACACTGTGGGAATCTTTTTTCTAAAAATACACCACTCTACTGCTTTCCAACGCTAGCATGAGATAATGTATCATGTTCCCTAGTTGCCAGTGACACACAGGATGAAGGTAATCAATACAGCTGGTAATACGTAAAGACAGCAACTATTCTAATTACAACTGATTTCCCTTTCTCTTAAAAACATCATCTTCGAGCATGCGTTATCACAGCTTCAGCTGTAGAATGCATTAAAACTATCGTGTGCTTCCCTTTGCTAAATAGAATCCTGTTATTTTGCCTGAGAGCATCTTCTGAATAGCTCGAAGAGGTTGTGTTTATTATGGGAACCTTAAACCAGCTGATACTCCAGGAGGTGCTCAGTTGCTGTCAATCCACTGAAATCAAGAGAGATCTGCCTGTTTGCATCCCTCAGGATGTGATTGCTATATTTTGTCTAGGGAAGTGTGTGTGCACATTGTCTTTTGAATTCAAGGTCCAGCAAACAACTCTCTGCTAAGAAACATTGTCTTCCGTGTTCCAGCTTCTCTTCTGCATTATTTAAATTGCAGATGAAAGCATTGTGAGTCAGCAGAGGCTGCAAAAATTGACAAAATGCTGTTCAATTTTTACTATTTAAAAAGTAATATTTTGAAGGATATTGCATTACAAATAGCCCCTCTGATCCCAGAGGAGTTACCTGGTGCATGGCATTACTCAACCTTATTGTCGTATATTCTGGCCCAAAATAACATGGTTGCCTGGTGAGCAACAGAGGGGAATTGAACTACAATGTTGTAGCCAAAAGTCATGGTGATGAGCCATTAAGTGTGTGCAAATCAGTATATTCCAAATTACAGCACTGATTGCTGAGAAACTGTTGCTGCATCACTTGTTCTTCCCTCTCCCTGCCAATAGAATAACAGCAGTAATACTAGAAATGGCAAGGAGCATTCATGATTTAACACAAATTGTAAAGTTTGTCAGTGCTTTAAAGTTTTTCAGTGAGTGGTGCTTAATAAATACACCTAGGTTGGTGTCTGTAGAGGACACATAAAGCTCTGGAGCCACAGGAGAATTACTCTGGCTGTGGGGTTTCCAGCAACGGCTCTCTCTTGTGGAGAGGAATTGCCACCCCTGAGAAAAGGCGGTGGAGATGGAGGGGAATGGATGTGAAAGCTGTGGTCTGCACGCACGCCATAATCCAGACCTGCTCCCCGCTTTGCCCCTCAAAGTCTGTTTTGTAGCCAGGCTAGCTCATTGTATCTTTATTCCAAAGATGGGGTGTAAAAGGAGCACCACTATCCTTGTTGCAGTCTTTATGCTTTTAAATTAAAATATTTCCTTTTCCCTTGGAGATTGTAGTCAGTCTGTTTCTTCTCCAAGAATGTTTCTTCTACCTAAAGCCATCTCCTCTAGACAGTGATTATCTTTCCCATTGAACAGAAAATTTCTTAGAGAGCAGCCAGGAAAGAATCCTCTTTGCCTCTTCAAGCACGCAGTGCTGGAGCTGCTACTGTAGCTTGTCATACATTACACCGCTGTCAGCGCTGGCTTTCCTCCCATCGCAAGGGTTTTTGGAGCCAGACAAAGGCAAAGCCACTGAGCAGTCTGGGAAACCTCCAGTATCCCCGTCAGTGCTTGGCGAAGGCTGCTTCACGGCACGGAGCTCTGCCTCTGCTCCCTGTTCTGCAAAGCAGGAGTCAGCGTAGCTCTGTTTTGCTGTCGTTTCTGACCGCTGAGGGAGACTTCCAGGTCTCCTGCCAGGAAGAGAGCTGCTGAAAGACACCTCCTTCTCAGGGTCTTTCACAGAACAACCCCCCCAACATCACAGCCCTGGTCCAGCATGGTGCCAGTGTGGAAACTAAAGCCTCAAAACATGATGGAGAGATTTCAACCCAGGATGAGAAATGTGTAACCTTTGGCGAATGCTGGAGCCAATGTGATGTTTCGGAGCCAGCCTCTATTCTTAGAAGCATGCTGAAAGTCATAATTTAAAAATAAGATCCAGCTCAGTGCTAGCAAAGAGTCGTATTCGTGGTATTCCTGTGAGTAAATCCATCAACATGAATTGGCTTGACTTCAAGCTCAGAAACACTCCACTGAAATAAGGCCCAGCTGTGAGGCATCCGTAGTGCTGATCTGAATGGGAGAGAAGTGGCACTTGCCACATGAGGTGCTTCCAGTGGAGTGGGCAACCCCTTCTCCTCCTTCCTCCCAAAACTCTTGCCTGTGGTTTGCTCAGTGTTACGCGTCAAACAAGAGCTTTTCAAGGGCCTCTATAGGAGTTGCCCAAAGCAAGTGGTAAAATTTGATGTATATATTCCCCCTTTTGAAAATCCCCCAAGGCACTTATGCAGCTGCTGTTCTGCTATGTGGTGGGGACTAAATGCTGCCCTTACACTATTCACTGCCATTTCTGGTTTGCATCTGGGCTACCTAGTGCTGTGTTTTAACTCTGAATCTTTAGCTGCTCCTTTTTAGGGTCACGTGTAGTAAACAAAGGGCCAATTTCAGGCTGGCTTTGAGCAGGGATGGATACAGATCCTTGCTGATGGGTTAGACCTTGGATGAACTGCGTGGGGAGCACCTGATTCATAGTCAATTTATCAGGAGAAAAACCACAGAACTAGCTGTATTCAAATCCTGGTCATTGCTCTTTGGATTTTGAGGTTTCCCTCAGAAACCTCACGAATTTTTTACAGCCACGACTGGATGTAGGGCATACTCCTTTCTCATTTGGGTCATGCAGAATTTTCCTGATAGCTTTAACTGAAAGAAGCCGAGACCTTAAAGTTGCCTCTTCCACTTACTCAGGTCAGTGTGAACTTTAGTTCAGTTCGTGCCAACAAGTAAAACACTGGATCTCATAATAACATGTCTCTGGAGCTGATCTGGTGGTTTTACTCACCCTGTAACCCTCAGCCACGAATCCAGTCCCACCGGAGTGAACAGAAGCGCATGTGTGAGTTACGCTGCTGACGGGCTGTTTTATCCTATGCAAAAGTAATCAGCAATCTGTGTCTCATGGCCTGGCCGCAAGGTCTGAGTCGTGCCTGTTAACTTCTGATGTCAGCGGGAGTCTTGCATGAGTAAGCAAGATAGTCTTTCCTCTGAGGGAGCTGATTGTTCTGTATAGTGCATTTAAACTGTAAAAGTTTTACACAAGCCGCTACTAAAGCTGCACATCTCATTCTAAAGTTTCACACTACAGTTTTATGAGGGAAACAGCAACAGCTGAAAAACAGTCAGAAGATAAAGGAAGCCAGAAGTTAAAGGAGTCAAGAAGGTGTGTAATGAGTGTTAATAATTCAGATAAAAGACAGAACAACCTAAGTGAGGATTTCCTGTTTTATTGTTATTAAAAGTTCATTATGAAATTGGCACAACACATAAAAATAGATCTGTGGTGAATGATACATATTACTATTATTGCCCAGTCATTTTGTGCACACCCACACTTTTTAAAATCAGAAGGTAATGAATATAAGACATTTCATCAGCTGTGAAACCAGTGCTACTGCAGCAGAGAGAGGCTGTGCTTTCTGTTGACTCTGTCAAATGGATATTGCAGACAGAAATAGTCCTCTATTCATACTTAAAAATAAACTCAGTTTTAGAGTATGCCCCAGCTGAAAATAACTGGAGAGGGAGAGCTAGAAATACCCCTTTTCTTATGGACCTACTTCCATGAAAGTTAAAGAGATTTTTTCCACGGATTTTAGAAGCAGCAGGATATAGTTATTTGTTGACGGGCAGATGGAGAGGCCTAGCAACAGAAGCTAGGGAGGACCTGTGGCAAAGCATACGTTTATTATTTTAATTTTGCACATGCTGTTGAACTCCTTGTTGTAGTAATTGTGTATGTTCATAACAGCAGTGATTGCTGGGAGGAGCTGTGAGGGTGTATCAAAGCCAGATAACGAGTCTGCAGCTCATTTTTTCTCCCCGTTTGTGTTGACCTTGGTTCTAATCCCACACACCATTCATTGCAAAGTGACTTTTACCTGTATGCTTTCTGATCCACGTGAGAAAATCGGAACAATACCCATGATTACAAAAAAATCTCACCAGGTCACTAACTGGTCCTAGACTTGCGCAGCTTTTCTTCATAACTTCTGTGCTTATCACAGTGAGCATTTAGAGCTGCCCTCAGCCTGACTTTTGCTCCTCACACTGTCATATCAGTTCAGGGGGCGCCGGGAGGTTGCTTAGAGCTGCCACTAACTGGCTCAGCAGAATTGTGGTTCTGCAGTTTTCTGCATGGAAAGGTCACTGCACCCAGCCTCAGTGTGGAAAGCAGTGCTGTGGATTTCCGTGGGGGGCACATCTCGTGGATGGGAAGCAAGTTGAGCCCCATATCAGATACACCGCTTGAGTATCATTGGGGAAAAGAATATCTTAGTGGCATGGCAACTCCTAAATTTTCATACTATTTATTTGGGAGCCTCTTTTAAAGAAGGCGAGTAGGAACATGAACCCATTCATGCCTTCCAAACTTGTAAGCAGTGCTGGTTTTTTGCTGTGTGTCCTGGCATGGGGTTGCAGAAGGTGGTAGCTAACAACGTGGCAAATGCCCATCCCTGGGAAACGGTCACGAATCAACACAGCCTGTGCTCTTGGCTGGCTCTGAAATGCCCACTACCTCCCTCTGAACTCGTGCTCTGTTAGGACTACAACACATCAAGCTACCCCAGACCACTACCACACTTGAGAGCACCGTGGCTACTCCGTTTTTGTTTCCTCCATAGTGAATAGTTTTAAATCCTGGAAGATAAAAAAATCTCAGTGCTGCTCCCTTACATTAAAATCTCAGGGCTTCAGCCTCACAGCAGGAGAATGGCAGGGGTGGAAAGCTGGCACAGCAGAACGGTGAATCAGGCTCTCTCTTTGGTTTTCAGGATGTTTACTCAAAACAGCCCTTGAGAAAGATGCTATGCCTCAAGCAGATGTCACATTCAACCGGTTTAGCAATATTACGCCTATTTTTTCTCAGGCTAGTCAAGGAAGGGAGGGAGAATATAATATATGTTAGTGCAAGTTCACATAGACAACATATGAATATTTAGTACAAAATGTTCTTTCAAGGTGGGGCAAACATTTCTAATTGTGACACTAAAAAGAAGGTATTTTGTAACATTTTTAACAACTTGGCTGTGAAAAAGCATTTAGGTGAAATACGTTTAGACAGACTACCTCACGTGATACTGAAGTATTTCAAGGCTCTTTCTGAGTAGGCAATAACCTCCTTTTTTTTTTTTTTTCATTAAATCACCTTTATCACAGCCAATTCCAAACATAACTAAATAATTACTAAATAATTTGGTCTTTTTTTTTTCCTCTTTGGAAAAAATAAAGCTATGCTGAGTGATTCCACTCCACATGGGTTTTACCCATTCAAGGCTTCTTTCATTTCAGAATTAATTTCCTCATTCACAGGAAACCACGGAAATATTCAGCTAATAAATTCTAGCATAAGATTTCAAAAGTTGATTCACATGCTCAGTCCTGAAGAATTGCAGCTTCCAAGAAGCTCACAGACTGTGTGTCCCTACTGAAAACCGTTTTGAAAATGTGGCCCAATGTGGAAACAGTCTTATTTGAGGTCTAGTAGGGCTTATGTTGAAAACGACGATCTGAATAATCCCTAAATTGTGGAGACCAAATATAAATTTTGGAGCACAGTCTCTCATCTCAAACATTTGGATTTGGCTGAAAGTCCAACTGAACAGAAACATTTAAGGCCTCAGTTTTCTCTGGCTTGCACTGGACATAGAAGTGTTCAGTGGTTGCTTCTGAACATGATCAGTCAACATAAGCTCAGGACCTGTGGAACAGCCCTTGGTTACACAGACATTACCCTTCTTTTGCCTGCCATAGCCTGGTACTACCCAAGAGCAAAAGCAAAAGAAAAAGGCTACCAAACTGGTGTTAGGCAAACGTGGAAGCCATAACTGTGACTTTCTGCCCTTTCCCGAGCTCTCAGCCAAACCACAACCCATAAGAAGTGGGTTCACAGCCCTTACTGCCTCGAAGCCCAGCTCTGAAAGCACAACAGGGCAGAATCAGGTGGTGGGCGCTGCGGCTGGTGAAGTTATGCAAAGGCAAAACCAGAACCAGGTTCAAAAAGGCATTTTCCCGAGACAGAAGGCTGCTGGCGCAGGAATACATGGGAGTGCCCAGCGCGGCGGGTGGGAACTGAGGCAGGATCGCTGGGATCTCCTGACAGAGACGCCGCCGACACGCTGGGGCATCCAGTTCATCTCTGGCGCAGGCGCGAGGATGTGCTGAGCCTGAGCAGGACAGCAGAAGTCTAAAGGCTGTGCTAACCTTCCGGGAATCCCAGCTGAAAATGCAAATCAGCCTAATTGCTTTTTCTGGGCATCAGTAAAGGCATGGAGGGGAATTCTCTACTGGTGTGTTGTCAGAGAGATCCCTTTTGGTTTTGTGCTACTATAGGGTCACGGTGCTACTTCACTCTCTCCAGCCTCCTGTTTCTGGCCCACTGGGCTAGCAGGACAGCCTCAGGCAATGGCACTGCCTCAGCAAACCTCGCTTTACATATCCAGTTGGAAAAAGTGCTAGGCAGGGAGGGTGCTAAATATCTCTCCAAACAGAATTCATCTTCTGCCTGCATCTGCTTTGGAATCATAGAGCATTTCCAAGCTGGAGAAAAATCCAAACACCTCCGGTAGAAGCACCTTTCCCTTGGATTTTTATTATCATCATCATTTTTAAGAATATATTTTGTACCGAAACACTGTCAGCATCCTTTATACAACGGAAAATGACACAGTCATCATGTATCATGTAAAAGAGTAAAAACAGAGCAAGACAGGAACATTTCATATCAAGATTCAATCTGGAATACAAATAGAATCTGATGTACAACTTAAAAGCCATACGCCAGATAAAAAGATCATCTGGGAAACAATAGGTTCTCTCTTAATTTGGAAAAAGGAGGAAAAGTCAGGGAATGTCAATGTTAAGGCTAAAAATTCAATTTTTTACTTGTATTTTATAGGTAGGCAGCCTGATTCTGAACTTCTCTGCAGCAGCAGCAACATCCTCCTGGCTTTACAAAGAGATTTGCACTTGCATGAAATAAGAATCAGGCTTTTATGTTCGGAGGACTCTGATTGACCTCAACAGGCTTTGGACTAGAGCCACAGTTGGAATTTCAGCTTGAAGTCTAAGGCTTCTTAACTGCAGGCCAAATTAGCGCAAAATGAGGCTTTGCAACTGGCATTCTACCCTTAACTTTGGATATTCCAGTTCTAGTTGCTTTGAACCACAGCTTTATTGCAGGTTTAACATAGTTCAGTTTGTGAGATTCTTCTCTTTTTTTTAATACTGTGCTACAAAGGATGTTTTTGTATTTTGTGTCTTACAAAGTCCCTATATTACATGTTTTCAAAATTGCCTAAATACATGTTTATATCATGATTATAACTACTCAGAAAGACCTGCTATAGTCTATTGTGAGCAGCCAAGGAAAAAAGTGTATTTAGTCCTAAAGAAGTCAAGAAAAGTGGCTGTGTTCATTTATAGTGTAGCGCAATGACTGTGTTTATACAGATAGACCTACTATTTAAAAAGCTACTTGAAAAGTTATTATTCATGTGCAGTAGCTGATTTTCAAGCACTAATAACTTGGCTGTCTAGACAAGTTTTAATTGTCATATCAAAGGCCGAATATGTTTTCAAAGAAGTGCAAAAAATTTCCAATCTCCCTTGGAAAGAGGTGGGTCCTCTTTCTGAACTAAGAGACTGACAAATTTAACTTTTTCTCAGGTTATAAAAGCACAGTTAAACCTAAAAGTTTGCTGTTTTAAGTTTTTAAAACGGATTGACTGTAACTCAAACCTATCCTGTGCAGCAAAGTTAGTAAGCCCTGAAAAACAGTTTCCAGTGAATATGCAAAGATTCCCCCGCCCGCACCAACTACCATGCCCACATTTTCCCAGGGCCTAGAGGGCTCCATTAAAATGTAACTAAACGTTCAATAGGAAACATGATTTTTCAAGAACAATATGTAAAGTTTACCCAGAGAACCTAAGACATTTTGTACATTCAAAATGTTTACACTTTGCTGTTCTCAACCCATCAGATTGTTCATTTTTACTAATAATACATACAATGAGTATAAATAAATAAACTACAGATAAGCTTTAAAAATTGTATTAACAATACATTGTGCAAAAACTCGTAACGATCTACATTCTATGTAAATACCCTGACTAAAATATACAGGCTGTGTCCTCACACCCTCATTCCGTTTTTGCACAGTCCTTGGGCCAAATCAGCAGCTAGGAGCAATCAGCAAAATTCCATTGCAAGCCATGGATGTAATGCTGATTTACACCAGCAGAAGAGCTGGCCCCTGGTGTGTGCAAAAACCCCATAGAAATCAGTGGGAATTGTGCTTAACTAAGGACTAGACAGTTTGATTGTACCCCATTAAAGTGTGTGAGAGTTTTGCCACTGATTTCCATGGAACCAGGCTCAGGCCCTGGGTAAGGACATCAGCACGTGGCCCTGTGTTGTGCTACACTACTCCACTTCAGTGCAGAAACTATATTTGCAAAAGAAAAAGTCTTTTTTGTTGTTGTCACTGCTGATCAGTAACGGGTTTTAGCGGTGCATATCAGAAATTGCCTTTGTGAGTTTTGAGACAAGACTGCAAGTCTTTCTGAATCCATTCCAATTTGATTATCCAGCACAGGTGGGCTATTTTGATGCAAGAAAAATGTCTCAATGTCTATTAACCAACTATGTTCTTCATTAGGACAAACAACAGCCCGGTTCATCGGCACAGGAGCGAAGAACTGCATGCGGAAAAGGAACACGGCAGCCTTCCTACCATAGCTGTGTCCTGAGCTGGCTGTCACTTCTCCAAACGGACGATGGCACCTGAACCAGTTTGGAATTTGCAGTTCCAACAGGCTCAGCCAAGTTTTGTAAGCTGAAGATCTCCATTTATCTTTATCGTGTCAATTGCTGACAGTGTTTCAATACGGTGGTAAAAATCAAAGAGCTGATGTCCATCCACAAATATTCTAAACCGGGGATGCTCGCAAAGTATCTCAACCTGTAAAAATAAAATGATGAAGCATGTGTAACTGCGAAGTCATTTCACAGAATACAGAGAGCACTCCATTAGCCTTCAAGTAGCATTGGTGGGGTTACACATTTTGTTACTTATGTGCCACGTAACAGCCAGGGCTGAGAGGAGTTTGCCCCCATGACACCAGTTACACTGTGATGGATCTGCTCTTACTTCACTCAATCTTGCATTGTCGTGGCAGGAAGGACTCCGGAACCCAGTCCCACTGGCATCAGAGAGGTTTTGCCTCTTGGAATAATGCCAGAAACATTCTCAAACTGCTAATTAGAAGGGGGAGAAATTGTATCTCCAACCCAAATATTGCATTCCTTGCTACAGAATATTTTGCTGCAGAATGAGGAGGCAGTTCCCTCTGCAATGCTTTCCACACTTCCATTAAGGAAGGGAGCAAACACGACAGGAGGGATTGGTTTGCCCTCCCCTCCCACACATACAGAGCTGGTACAAAACTGAAAGCCTTCACTACTGTGGCTGCAGACAGCCCAGGACTCCCTGCTGGACTGGACTCCATACTGGGGCTGCAGTGAGGGAAATGCGGCGCAGGATGTCCTGAATTCAGCTAGATGTTTCGCACAAGGCACAAACAGGATCAGGGAGGGACGCGGCTCATCCCTCCTCCTACAGCCCTGCAGAAATGCTCTGGAAAAGCAACAAAGCCTGGAGCTGAACAGGCTTGGACAGGTTGGGAGATTCCTGATGTCAGGGGTGGCTTGAGAGGGTGCCCTGCAGTTAAACTTAGCTGGAGCTGCCGTGGCAGGAAGCAGAGATACAAGGGCACAGAACGTGTGCTTATTGTGCAAGCCCTCAGAGACCTCCAGGTCCAGACAGGCTAAGAAGAAAATCTGCAGGGAAGCCACGTATAAATCTTGGGTCATTTCAAGAGGCTGGTAGTCTGGAGTGAAGTGCTGCTTCCAGGCACTTGACTCTGCTGCTGTTATAGCGTATAAAAAATGGGAACGGGGCCAGTAATAAACTGAGTGAGCCAAAGCCCGACTGACTTCAGGCACATTATGGTAGGAGAAGTGGCAGCAGACAGCCCAGGAGAGCTTAAGCTCCTGGGGACCTGGTAGCGTCCCACGTAACAGAGAAGCACCCATGCTGCCACGTAGCTCCTGTGTCACTGTGGCAGGTGCATCCAGCCTTAGGCCTTGTTATGTAAAAGATATGGTTAGCCTCAACGCTGCTTACGATCCATTTTTTTCAGATCACCCTGGGCCACACCAGAGCAATAATAGGACTGGATCACAAGTAATTGGCAAGAACACTTAATAGTCTAATTTATTCACTACGAGGGAGACCATCAAAGGTACAAAAGTCATTTAGGAGCCTAAATTCCATTAGTGCATTTGGGGGAAAAAAAAAAAAAAGAGGAAAAAAAAAAAAAAGAAAAAGAACAACAACTCGCTTCCTACCGTATCTCATGCCAAACATGCAACATTGCTGTCCTCTAATATCAATTGTCATTAATTGGACGCCCACAAAACATGCTCTGGGTAATCTGTCTGGCTTGTCTGAGGGCCCAGCCACCACCCACTGCAGCAGGTATTGTAACGCTCTCAGCCAGAGCAGGACCAACCCTCCAAGCCCTTTCAAGTGCATTTCCCACATGCACCAAAGGGTGTTGTCAGTTCTGACGGGAGAGTTTGTAGAACCAAGTAGAGCGCAACCAATTCACGGCAAAACCAGTCATAAACACCCTCTGAAAGCTCAAGCATCTGGGGAGACAGCTTTTGGGGTTGGGGGAGATTATTTTAGGGCAAGAAGGATTAGGAGAGTTTGGCAGCTGGTCAGAGCATTGGCATTTAGCAGAGGGGCCAGTGAGGTTTCATAAGAGGGGAGGAGGAGGAGGCTTTTCTGGGTCAGCAGCATGAAGAAGACATGCAGCCTTTTTTCCTCAGTGTACTGAAGCTGCTGAGAGGGAGGCAGCCCTCTGCAGCTGCATACTTTGTTAGTCCTGATTCGCAAAGACATCTTCACATAACTATAAACACTACAGATGGGAATCTGGTTCTAGGTCAATCCAGTCCAGCCCTTGCCTCACAGCATTTCCACGTACACCATTTTCAAGGGACTACAGACTTAAATGTGACAGGAGATTTAATGCCAGGGTTCAGGAAAGAATACCCCTGTTGCTTAGCTGTTTAATCTGCTAACACGAAGGACTACGATCAACCCCTGCAGACAAAGGATGAACAAGATCCTTATTAGCTGCACTAAACTGCAAACACTATGTCCATTAAAAAACCCATCAAAACATACAGCATTCCCACAGAGTATTTACATTCTCCAGTAATAACTTGTAATGCAGTAATAACATAGAGGTACTTTTTAATTTACAGCTGTAAAACTAAGCTCAGGAAGTGCACATCATCACACAGTATTACAGCCTCCAACTTGTCATCATAGCACCCTGGTGAGGTGTCCACAGCCCCATCTGAACTGCCTGCAGTTGCACAAAGCAGTGAGATCTCCACGCAACTTCTGATCAATCCGGCAACCGGTGTGCCAACCGGAGAAGCGCGGGCTACACTGCGATTTCACAAGAGGCAAGTTGGGTTCTGCTGCGATTCTGATCGTATTACTCTTTATGAGATACGGCACGTGCCGCTGTCATCCTGCTACTCACCCTAAAAGGCTGGTCTGGTATAAATGGAAAGTAAGGAATAGACGATTGCTCTTCCCCCCATTCTCCGGCAACACAAGAGTTTCTGATGAACTGTCTGTCTGTAAACACAGCTTTCAGTTCAATAGCTACATCCGCAGGAGGATCTTCTGACTCGCCGCAAGTCAGACTGATGCCAAAGCTGCAACACAAACAGAACAGCTCTCACTCAGCCAGGAACAAGCAAATAAGCCCCAGATGCTGCTGGTCTCATTTCTCAGCTTATTAAAGCCATTGATGGTTTAGCAGCACCGGGCGTGACAGCTCAGCTCATTCAGGGAGTGCTCCGAAAGCACAGCAGGGACAAGAACATGGTTAAAGCACATATGTAAGTGTGTGCATGTGTGCATATATGTGTATATATATGTGTATATATATATGTACTCCTTTACTCCCAAGGCAAACGCTGGGAAACAGGATCTCTTAAAGAAATGCCCCCTCTATGGGTCAAAGGAGAAATCAGCACGCTATATTTAAAACGATAAAAATAATCCCTTTCCAGAAAGGAGGGATCCGTGTGTGTGTGTGTGTGTGTGGCCTCAGCCCCCTCCCCAGGCCCAGCGTCCCCGGGGCGGGCAGCCCGGCCCGGGTGTTACCTCTCGGGGTTCAGGTCCACTATGCCCATAACTAAGATCTTCTTTCCCGGCCTCATTCCTCCTTTGATGTGCCCACAGAAGGGGACGATCTGGAAAGGACAGGGAGGAGGGTGGCGAGGGGTCAACTCGGCATCAGTTGCGCAGCCGGGGGGAGAAGGGGATAAAAAAAAAAAAAAAAAAACCAAACCACACCGCCGCCCAAAACCCTAAAAGAAGGTGATTTACCAGGCGAGGGAAGTAGACATCAGCTTGCACCGGGGATCCCAGGGAGTTGTTTAAATGCCCGTCCTCTATTTTCTGCAGGTAAAGAGCAGAGCGCTGAGGCAGGGCCAGCCGGAGCCCCTCCCGCCCCGCCGCTCCGCAGGTGCCCCCGCGGGGTCCTGCCCTGCCCGCCGGCCCAGCCCGGCCCCGGAGCCCCGCGGAGGGGGCACAGCGGCCACTCACCAGCGCGTCCCGCTCGGCCACGGTCCCCGCCATCTTGTGCAAGCAGCGGCGGCGGCGCTGGGGACGGGGCGGGGGAGAGGGAGGGAGGGAGGGAAGGAGGGGGCCGTGCGGCAGCCGCGGCGGCTGAGGGGCAGCGGCGGAGCCGGTGCGGGAGCGGAGCCGGTGCAGAAGTAGGAAGGCGAGGAGGAGGAGTAGGAGGAGGAAGAGGAGGGGGAGGAGAGGGAGGAGAGGAGGTGGCCGGCTCTGCCTTGCCCGCCGGGGAGCCCAGCCCCTGGCCCGCGGGGAGCCAGGCAGGGCGGGAGCTGCTGCCGTTTCCTCCGCAGTCTGCCCGCGGCGGGGCCCGGCCCCGAGCGGGGACACCCGGGCCCGCCGAGGGGAGGCGGCGCCGGTGCTGGCAGCGGGGCAGGCCCCGGCGGGGCCCCCCCACCTGGGGCCTGCAGGTGGTGGGTGCCGGGAGAGGGGCCGTCAGAGCCCTGTGCCCCTGATTTCAGCGAACACCTTTATTTCTGATCTTGGACACCCCGTCTTGGGTAACTCCCCTTCTCCAGAGGAGGAGAGACGGCTCAGCCCCCCCCAGAATGAACCGTGACCCTCCGTGCTGTCCCCTGCCCCACAGCGAGGACCCTCGTGGGGTCGGTTCCCCGAGCGGCTGCTTTGGTGGGACGCGCGTCCCGCCAGACGCGGCCTGTGGCAGCAGGTGAATCGCGGCCCCTCGGCCGAGCCGGGCAGCAGCTCCTTTCGGCTCGTCCCCGCCAACCCACTAATGAGACACGGTAATTGCATAAGCCGGCCGGCCGCGGATGGCTCGTTACAGAGCGGGATCTCCTATTTACATGTTGTGTCTGTAGTTATGCAACGTGGCGAAGCTCCAGCCGAGGCCACCAGCCCTGCTCGCGGCTGCAGCGCAACGCCAGGAATTCCTCGCCCTTTACCACAGCAGGAGTGACTTGTCCCAGCAAGCACGCTGTAATGATCCTGTTGACGAGTTTAGGGTCCTGGGGAGCGGGGGGGAGCGAGGAAGGCTTTCTTCTGGCATCCTCGCTACTGGGATTTGGTGGCATGAACATCCCTTTGGCAATGTGACACAGCAACGGGGCTTGGCGTGCTTTTTGCAGGACCTCACATGGGTTGCTTGGCTTTTCGTGGCTCTTACCTTGGTGAATGTCACTGCCTTTCCTCCTCTGAGGTGCTCTGAGGATTAATTACCCATGTTGTGCAAAGTGGAGTGGAAGAACCTAAGCCACTGCAATATTTAGGGTTTCAATATGACAGCATGTTGGGAAATGCTTGCAATCAGTAGGTGATGGCATTTGAGAAATCAAGAGCTACTGAGAGTAAGTAAAGATTGTGCAAGTGTTTAGACGCTTGGTTATTTTTTCAGTAATGCCCACTAATTCGGGGGTGTTTTCATCTCTGGATGCCCAGCTGGAGATGGCTCATAGAAGCTTATGTTTGTACATGCAGCTTTGCTGAAAGTCACCTGCTGAAGTCATGGCTTCTCCAGGTGTACCAGCACAGCTGGACACGAAGGCAGCGGCCATCCTGGTGGCCCAGGTCGTGGTATGGGAAAACCACTGGACTATTTTCTTCATGGCAAAACATTGGGTGTCAGCTGTCACTGTATGGAAAAAGAACCTTCCTCCAATACTGCCAGGAGACTTGAGTCGTAAACAGTGCAGTGACATGAAACCATCACACGTTAGAAATAGTTGGCTTTCGAGCAGTGAGTTGAGTGCATCCATAAGTTCACCACGAAGAGGAACTGGAGTTAGCTTGATGGTTTTATCAGCTCCTGTGTGCTGCTCCCCTCTGTCTTCACCAGTGCTGACACCAGTTGCATTATGCTTTTTTTTTTTCCTGCTGGCCCAAGAGAGAACAGAAATAGCCCAAAGCTTTTTATTTTTATTTGGTGGTGCAGTGTTTTATGATGCCCAAAGAGCTCTTTATAGAACACATCATCTTTTCCTCTGCTGTACAAGGAGGCACTTTATTGGATAAGAGTAAGTTTGTTGCATATAAAATCAGGCCAGCCACTCCTTTTTGCCAAAGCATGAATTCTTGTGAGGAGAGAGGTCCTCATTATGTCTTTGTTTTCTAGCTGGTTTTAATTGAACTTTTGCATTTCGAAATAAATAGCAAGTCTTGGCTATTTGGCTAGCTGCTTTGCCTCGTGTTTGCCTTTTTTGGTGTGCTTTCTGAAAACTAGCACAAATGCAACATTTGTTCTGTTGACCATGGAAAGACTGACTGGAACAACCTGCAGTATGAAGTTATAATGGGGGAGGATGCTCATGTGTTTTTAAAGCATTGATGATTTGTGCCTCTCTGTTTCTGTGCCACATTATCCTCTTGCCCTATAGCACCCAAGGAAGACTTTGAAAATCCTGTTTGCACCGCAAATGAGGTGAGGCAGGCAGAGCAGGAGCTCTGCCTCTGTGTGCTGCTGTTCCTCTGAAAAAGGGAGAGGTCTGAGCCAAAACTGTTCCCTCACCTGTGCAGTTCTTGTTAAATCATCTGCACAAAATAGGCCCCGTTCAGTATTTCTACCAGTCTTCACGACATGGAAGGTCTTGAGTTTTCATGCTTGAGGGCTTGAGCTTGCAGACCTTGTGGTAGTACACAATAAATATCTGTGCTCCGCTGAAATAATGCTGAGGTACAAGCAACTGAACGTGGCTGGTTGACCAAGTACAAAAAACCTCGTGGGTAGGTATTGTCCTCTGTTTCTGAGTTCATACAGCCCTTTGCTCAGTGGGAGCTTGGGACTCTTGAAATACTGAGAATTGCATAAAGATTAAAAAGAAATGGCATGGCGTGAAAACCATTTGGGAAACAGTTAATGACTTGCCCAGCCCATCCACCAAAGCCATTGCTGAGAACTTGCAGACCCAGAACATCATCTTAATCCCTGCACCTTGTATCTTGCAGCCACTCCCTTTGATGATTTAAAAAGGTGTATCTAATTCTTAGCTGGCCTTCACTGGAAAGGAATGCAGAACGATCGCAATTTTGGTGTGGTGTAATTACCCTGCCTTTCTTGCCCTGTTACCACTGACATTGCGCTCCTCACGCCTGGCTTTATAGGCTGACTTGTACAACCTCTCTGGTTTGTTTTGCTATTTTAATGACATCGGTGAGAAGATGGGAGGTGTTTGCTGGTTTCGTGGAAGCTTCTTTTGGTTTCTGGGTGGCAAGGCACTGAAGTCCTGGTTTTTGTAAGACCTGGAAAAAGCTGAGTAATACAATAAAGGAGAAAGTCTGGGAATAAGTTTGATTCCATGCTTGGAGGCAAGTCTATAACAGTTCAGAGGAATTCCTCCTTTTAAGAATTATAGCAATAAAACTGCAGTGCTGATAAACAGTTGGGTTGGGTGGTTTTTTTTGACCTTTGTAGCTTTGCTGCTGCAAATCCTCATGCAGAGGTCTGGGAGACCAAACCTGACGTTGCACAGATTTGCCATGGGTGGGTGCCCAAGGCTTCAGCGAGGATGATGCTGACCACGTGTCACAAGGGGCCGGAGAGCAGGGTGGGAGATGTTGTACTTGCTCTCTTGCTGTGTGGCTTTGGAGTGTCCTGAGGATGACTCCTCTGGCACTGCGTACCGAGACTAAAGTGCAGGGTGCCACGTACCTGCAGAAATGTTCATAATCCTGCCGTCCCACGCTCACCCGTGGGAAAGACAAATGACGGTTATCAGTATGGACAGGGTATTTAGCACGCCTGTGCACTTTCACAGGCTAGTGCTGTCACATCTTCATGGGCGGACGAAGGAATCCAGGGCCAGGAGCAGCATCCCCCTCTTGACATTTATTTCAGGTGGCTTCCTTGCTTTTTGTTGCCCCCTGAATTACTCTGGTCTGAGTCTTGCACTTAGGGGTTCCAGCTCTGGCTGTGCATGAATCCAGTGCAGAATTCAGTTTTCTGGGGCTCTCAGTAACAGAGATTGTGTAAACCAGTGTTTAAGGAGATAGTCCTGGTGACTGAGTCACTTGGTCACACACAGAACTGCTGCACGTCTGGTGTATAGTACGTGTGTATCAGAAATATTTGTCTTGCAGATTGTTTTTGCCAGGAAAGGTTGGACCAGATGATCCTTCTTTACTGAATTATTGTTTCATGAAATCTGCACCAGGAACCAAGGGTATGTACATAAAGGAATGTCAGATAAGGCATTAGTTACTGGTTGAAGGCTGTTCATGTTTGGGATCCTTCAGCTCTTCCAGTCCCTTCCATGGAGAACTGAGGTCCAAAGGCATGGGGCAGGCAGAGGTAATACCTGCGAAGTTGTGGCGGGAGCTGCAGGCATCCACAGGAGACAGACTATATTTATATAACTCGGAGGTTGGTCTTTTGTGATGCTTCTTGTTTCGGGCTCCTTTAGTATTATTGATATCCTATCTCAATAATTTTATAGTAAATCTCATGATGTTGGCTCTTTTTCCTTTCAGTTTCAGTTTGGAGGACCTTATCCTGTCATAAGTACCTGGCTTTTATTTTGTTAATGCATTTGTTTTTAAAGAGGCAATTTCTAGCTTTTTTTAAAATGAGGAAAATTCTAGCAATTTCCGAATGTGTCTACTAAAAACTGAAATATAGTGGCAAATAAAAATGACTGTAATATGTTTTTTTTTTTAATATTATGATTTTCACGTCAACTTCATGAATTTAAAGATGGAGATCCATGACCATGATGCATTGTGCCTGTATACATCTACCAGAGGATGTGGAAGAAGACTGGAAAATGGCATTTTTTTAAGGTATCAAAATGTGAAAAAGGTCTTTCTAGGTACATTTTAAATTATTAGTGACTGCTTCTCATCCTCTTTCTCCCTGTCCTCTGACAAGGGGTAGCCTTCCCATTTTGGAAAGAGGGAAGATGCACTTGTCATCCTCACGGCAGCGGCCCAGGGAGAGCTGCAGACAGCGGGAGGGACTGACTGTGGGTGCCCCATGCACGGGGAAAGCCACGCACAGCCCTGAACAAGGCACAGGGCCTTAGGGACCTCCTTGCTAAGCAGATGGCAACACTGCCTTCGTGCTGATTGGAAACCTTGGATGCTGCTTTCCCACAAAAATGTTGACAGAGAAGTGAAGCCCATGGCTGTTGAGCACTGTAACACAGGACTGAGCACAGGAAAACACAACGCGAACAGCTGAAATGCCAAGTTCCCCATGGCAACGAGAACTCATCTTACAGTCACATTTTTGTACGTATTTTCTTCTGTCTTAAATCTCTTCTGACCTTTACTAGGCTATGCCAGCACTTCAGGCTGTACCAGGTTCTGCCAAACCTCCTGGGGCATGATAGTCCTAGCAAGTCCATCCTTCAGCCATCCCAGGCCCTGGAGACCTGTTGGAGAGACTGGAGCAAAGAAGAGGTACCCTTAGTGCAAGGGGATCTGGTGGGATCAGGTGGAAGAGGATGCGATTAGGCCACACTCGAGCAAAATGGAGATGCCCAAGTCCCTGATGGGCCTTGCTGGGGTGCACCCTCAAGTGCTGAGGGAGCTGGCAGAACAGTTTGCGAGGCCAATCTTGCAAGGGAAAAAAGGGAGATGTGCCTGGAGACTAGGAAGAAAGCAAACACCACATGGGCTAATGGATGGAAAACGGTCAGAGTGTCTGGGCACAGATGTTGCTGTCCAGTGGCATCAAGTGCAGCTGGGGTCCAGGAACCAGCAGAGAACCCCAAGTGGCTCATGGACTGGGAATGATATAGGGAAATTTACTTTGATATTAAAAGCCCGACTGCTCTAGAAGTTGACTCTTTTTTCCTCAAGTTCTTTTTTTTTTTTTTTTTTTTTTTTTAAGAAGGGGTCATGAGGAGGGGCATGAACGATTTATCTTCATGGCTTCTAAAACATGGATTGTAGCGGTGTCATGGTTTAACCCAAGCTAGCAATATAACCATGATTGTTGCTTGCTCACTCCCCTCCGCCCCCAACTAGGGCAGAGAATCAAATGGGAAGAGAGAAGCTTGAATTGAGATAAACAAAGTTTAAAAAAAAATAACAAAATACTAATACACTACTAGTAAATATATATATATATGTAATAGAAATAGAATATAAAATAAAAGATACTCAAAGCAATTCCTCACGAGCTACATCCACAACAAACAGCTGATCCTGGAGAGAGAAAAGGGGAAAAAGACAGAAAGGCCCAGAGGCCTCTGCAAAACAGCAGGATGGCAAAAAGCCAAACTAAAGAAAGTCCTGAACAGAACTCCCCCGAACAGGTCTCTGCCCTGGATCTGACAGAGAGTGAATGAAGAGAGAAACTGGAAGATCCCGACTCTCCTTAAATATAGAGCATGACACTAATGGGATGGAATATTCTTATCGATCAGTCTGGATGTCAGTCAAGCTTTGCCCCATCCATGCCGCCCTTCCTTGCTGTCTCACACCTGTGAGTAGAGCACTCAGAACATCCTTGGCTCTCAGACCAGAGCAATTAAAAACATTAGCTCTGTCCTGGGGAGTTATTTCTTGTGCTCAAACTAAATTCAAACAATGACAGCACTAGCTACAAAAAAGAAAGGTTTCTAACTGAATGAAGAAAATTAACTTATTTTCAGTCAAACCATCACAAGTGGTCAAGATAGATTATGCCTTTCTCATGGAAGTTTTCATGTTTGACCAGTCTGCTGATCCATAGCCCATGAAGTTCAATAGACACCTCTGACTTTTCTCCTTTGATTCAAGAGCTCGATGCAACCTCCTCTCACTGGGGTTAGCACAAGTACTGCAGATAATGTGCTCTCTACCATGTCATAATCTAGGCTGCCTCCTATCTAATGATCTATCACACAGAATCACAGAATCACAGAATCACAGAATGTTAGGGATTGGAAGGGACCTCGAAAGATCATCTAGTCCAATCCCCCTGCCAGAGCAGGAACACCTAGGTGAGGTTACACAGGAAGGCATCCAGGCGGGTTTTGAATGTCTCCAGAGAAGGAGAATCCACAATCCCCCTGGGCAGCCTGTTCCAGTGTTCCGTCACCCTCACTGAGAAGAAGTTTCTTCTCACATTTAAGTGGAACCTCTTGTGTTCCAGCTTGAACCCATTACCCCTCGTCTTACTGTTGGTTGTCACTGAGAAGAGCCTGGCTCCATCCTCGTGACACCCACCCTTTATATATTTATAAACATTGATGAGGTCACCCCTCAGTCTCCTCTTCTCCAAGCTAAAGAGCCCCAGCTCCCTCAGCCTTTCCTCATAAGGGAGATGCTCCACTCCCTTCATCATCTTTGTGGCCCTGCGCTGGACTCTCTCCAGCAGTTCCCTGTCCTTCTTGAACTGAGGGGCCCAGAACTGGACACAATATTCCAGATGAGGTCTCACCAGGGCAGAGTAGAGGGGAAGGAGAACCTCTCTGGACCTACTAACCACTCCCCTTCTAATACACCCCAGGATGCCATTGGCCTTCTTGGCCACAAGGGCACAGTGCTGGCTCATGGTCATCCTGCTGTCCACCAGGACCCCCAGGTCCCTTTCCCCTACACTGCTCTCTAATAGGTCATTCCCCAACCTGTACTGGAACCTGGGGTTGTTCCTGCCCAGATGCAAGACTCTACATTTCCCCTTGTTATATTTCATTAAATTTTTCCCCGCCCAACTCTCCAGCCTGTCCAGATCTCGCTGGATGGCAGCACAGCCCTCTGGCGTGTCAGCCACTCCTCCCAGCTTGGTGTCATCAGCAAACTTGCTGATAGTACACTCAATTCCCTCATCCAAGTCATTGATGAATATATTGAACAGTATTGGTCCCAGAACTGACCCTTGAGGCACTCCACTAGATACAGGCCTCCAACCAGACTCCGCCCCATTGATCACAACTCTCTGGCTTCTCTCCTTCAGCCAGTTTGCAGTCCACCTCACTACCCGATCATCCAGTCCACACTTCCTCAGTTTTGCCGTGAGGATACTGTGGGAGACGGTGTCAAATGCTTTGCTGAAGTCAAGGTAGACCACATCCACTGCTCTGCCATCGTCAATCCACCTTGTTACGTCTTCATAAAAGGCTATGAGGTCGGTCAAACACGACTTCCCCTTGGTGAAGCCATGTTGACTGTCCCTGATGACCCTCTTATCCTTGATATGTCTTAAGATGGCACCAAGGATAAGGTGTTCCATCACTTTCCCAGGGATGGAGGTGAGGCTGACCGGTCTATAGTTGCCCGGGTCCTCCTTCTTGCCCTTTTTGAAGACCGGAGTGACATTTGCTTTCCTCCAGTCCTCAGGCACCTCTCCCGTTTCCCAAGACTTGGCAAAGATGATGGAGAGCGGTCCAGCAATGACTTCAGCCAGCTCCCTCAGCACCCGCGGGTGCATCCCATCTGGACCCATGGATTTATGGATGTCCAGATTGCTTAATTGCTCCCTAACCCAGTCCTCATTAACTGAGGCAGACTCCTCCATTGTCCTGCCTTCCTCTGGGGCCTCAGTGGTACGGGGCTCCTCAGGACAGCCTCCGGCAGAGTAGACAGAGACAAAGAAGGCATTCAGTAATTCTGCCTTCTCTGTATCTTCTGTCACCAGGGCACCCACCCCGTTCATCAGTGGGCCTACATTGCCTCTGGTGTTAGTTTTATCTGCCATGTATTTGAAGAAGCTCTTCCTGTTGTCCTTGACCCCTCTCGCCAGCTTTAACTCTAAGGAGGCCTTAGCTTTCCTAGTTGCCTCCCTACATCCTCTGACAACAGCCTTATATTCTTCCCAAGTGGCCAGCCCCTCCTTCCATGATTTGTAAACCCTCCTCTTCCACTTGAGTTTGCCCAGCAGTTCCCTGTTTAACCACGCAGGTCTCCTGGCTCCCTTCCTTGACTTCCTGCGCGTCGGGATGCTCTGATCTTGAGCTTGGTAGAAGCAGTCCCTGAAAGTTAACCAACTATCTTGGGCCCCTTTACCTTCAAGCAGCCTTGCCCACGGGATTTCCTCCAGCAACTGTTTGAAAAGGCCGAAGTCGGCCCTGCTGAAGTCCAGGGTTGCAATTCTGCTCGGTATTCTGCTCCCACCACAGGAGATTCTGAACTCCACCATCTCATGGTCACTGCAACCAAGGCAGCCCCCCACCTTTACTGCTTCGACCAGACCCTCCTTGTTAGTGAGGATGAGATCCAGCAGCGCACCTCTCCTAGTCGGCTCCTCCACCATTTGCATCAGAAAGTTGTCATCAATGCACTGGAGGAACCTCCTAGACTGAGGCTGACTGGCTGAGTAGTCCTTCCAGCAAACATCAGGGTAGTTAAAATCCCCCATAACAACCAGAGCCTGTGACTGTGAGGCCACGCTCAGCTGCCCGTAGAAGGCCTCATCAACTTCCTCACCCTGATCTGGTGGCCTGTAATAGACTCCCACAACAGTGTCACCCCTGCCAGCCTGCCCCTTAATTCTCACCCACAGACTCTCAACTCACTCCTCAACCGCACCTGGACAGTACTCTATACATTGTAGTTGCTCTCTCACGTAAAGAGCAACTCCACCACCACGCCTGGCTGGCCTGTCTTTCCTGAGAAGGACATAGCCATCCATGACCACATTCCAGTCATGTGAGCTGTCCCACCATGTCTCTGTAATTGCCACCAGATCATAATCTCCTGACCGAATGCAGGTTTCTAACTCCTCCTGCTTATTCCCCATGCTGCGCGCATTGGTGTACAGGCACTTCAGGGAGCGAGCCGAGTACACCGATTTCACCCTAGGGGCCTGAGGGGCCTCCCGGTCTTTATGGATTCCAGCATGCTGCCCCACTGATGCAAGCCCAGCTACAACCCCATCCCCCTTCGAATCTAGTTTAAAGCCCTGCAAATGAGCCCTGCTAATTCCTGTCCCAGCATCTTTTTACCCCTGTGGGATAAACCTTTCCCACATATCACTGACCGGACTGGTGTCTTATAAAACCAGCCGTTATCAAAGAACCCAAAGCCCTGCCTGTAGCACCAGTCCCAAAGCCAATCATTTACGGACTCAATTTTTCTATTCCGTCCCACATCATCATCCGAAAATGGAAGGAGGGAAGAGAAGATAACTTGAGCCCCAGACTCTTTCACCATTTGTCCCAAGGCCTTGAAGTCTCTCTTCATTCCCCTCAGACTACGGGATGCCGCTTCCTCCCCATCTGTCTGGAAGATCAGTAGGGGGTAATAGTCCGTTGGGCGCACCAGTTTGGGGAGGGCCCTGGCGATCTATCTGAGAATACAACCAAATGTTACACATCACACGAACATTATGAAGATATGTGATGTTCAAATGAAAAAAGTTTGAACAGCTTTTAATAACTTGCAGGAATAGAAAGGGGAGGCTCTCTATATAATACAAAACAAGAATGCAGATTTTCCGCATTGATTTCTACACCTTCTGTGATGATTTATGTCAAATAAAAGCTCACGTCTGCAAGGCCCTGGCTGCACTCTGCAGATCCTCTTCCCATTCAGTGACCTGCATGGTGGGGCAGAGCGTCCCCTCAGACAGCTGGCAGGTGGCACACAAGTGCGGGCAGAGGGTGGTGCTGCCAAGCAGAAGGACCCGGACAGGCTGGAGAAAGGGGCTGACGGGAATGTCCTGCCTTTTAGCACGGGAAGAGCAAGGGCCTGCACGTGGGGAGGAAAAGCCCTTGTCCCAGGCTACGCTGGGGGACACCCATCTGGACAGCAGCTGTGCAGAGCCCCGGGGTCATGGTGGAGCCCCAGGGCAGGGATTTGGAGGCAGCAAAGTGCCCTTGGGGCAAAGGCGGCTCCTGGGCTGCAGTAGGCAAAGCATGGGCAGCAGGTGGAGGGAGGTGGTCCTTCCCCTGGGCTGTGTCCTGCTCGGGGCTCCCCAGTGCAAGGCAGCCATGGCCATAGTGGAGAGAACCCCCAGGCCAGTGCCCCCCAGGCCCCTCCCACTTTCCGTTGGGCTGGGGCTGTTGGGCAGTTGGAGCCACCAGCCAGAAGAGACGGCAGGACGGAGCTGTGCTGGCACCCAGCAGCGCTGCCAGGAGGCAGAGTCTGGCCCCGCAGCGCTGCCCCGGCACCGGCACCAGCACCAGCACCAGCACCCGCGTCGCGTCCTCGCTGTGGCCGTCTGCGCCGCGTCCTTGGTGCACGGCCAGGGTCCTCCTGTCCCGGGCGGGATGGGCCAGGCCAACTGCTGCTGCGGCTCCAGGTGGGCTCCCCCCGCGGCTCGGGGACACGCGGGCACGGCCGGGCCCCGCAGCAGCGGCATTTCTCATGCCCGCCGCTCTCTGCTGGGCAGGGAGGCTCTCAGCGACGCCGAGCCGGTGCTGAGCGCGGACGTGCGGCTGACCCGGGGCCGCAAGAGGAGCGAGAGGCGCCTTCTCCTCCTCCAGGAGGAACTGCTCATCGCCAAGTTGCAGTAAGAGCCTCAGAGCCCAGCTGCCTTTCCCCCATCCCTGGCCCTGGGAGCCGGGCAGGGCCACCCTGGCACCAGCCCCAGGTGCTGGATGCACCAATGGCCGTGCCAAGGGCAGGGGGAGACAGGGCTGTGCCCGGGGGGACCCCAAGGCGGGAGGCCACCCGCAGCTCACTGCCTGCATCTCCTCTCTGCAGACGCGGCACCACCCTGCGCCCACAGCTCCGCCTGGCCCTGGACCAGCTGTGGGTGCTGAGCGGCGGGAAGGAAGCGGCGCGGGAGGAAGAAGAGGAGGGAGAGGAGGGCAGCGATGAGGACGGGAGCTGCCTCATCTTCATCTGGCCCAGCGGCTCCTGCGTTGCCCATTTCGGGTGAGTCGTGGTGCCACTTTCTGTGGCCAGGCAGGAGAGGCTCCCAACTGTGCCCATGAGCTGGGGAGCAGCAGGGCCTGATGCTCTTTCTCCTCTCTTTCTGCAGCTCGCGGGCGCTGAAGGAGCTGTGGCTGGACACACTGCTGGGGTAAGGGAGGGGGATGCTCCAGGTGTAGCCAGATGGGGGAACACAGCTCCCCAGCTGGGGAGAGGTGACCCCGCGGCTGCGGGCAGCTCTCGGGCAGAGCTGCCTGATGAGAGAGAAGAGGTGGCTCGGGGTTCACTCGGCTGTCTCCCTCTCCCCTTCTGGTGCACAGGACACCAGAAGGAGTGAAGAGACCCCGAGTGACCCACCTGCCATCGCTGAAGCTCGTGGAGAAGGAGCTAAGCCGCCGCCATGCCGTGAGTGTCTGTCTGTCCTGGGCTCTGTCCCCGAGCGCTGCTCCTCCAGCCCAGCAGCAGAGCCATGGCTGCTCACCTGCTTCCCCTCCTTCTCTCTGGCCCAGTGGAGGACCTTCAACGCCAGGAGCCTGGAGAGGCTGATGGAGCGCCAGGCAAAGGTGCGAATGGCTGCCTTTCACCTGCCTCTGGCTGTGCTGGGGGGCCAGGGATGAGCGGCAAGGGGGGTGAGGTTGTGGTTGAGGCGGGGAGGGTGCTGCGGTGCCACTCGGGAAGCAGAGAGGGTTGGGGAGCCCCCAGGAACACCAGTACATCCTTGCTGGCACTGCTGGGAGGAAACCTGCTGTGTGAGGCAGAGAACCCGGGAGGGCAGAGGGTCCCAGCTGTGCTGCGCTCAGGCTGCTGGTGCCGGTGGCAGCTCGCCGGTGGCCCTTTGTGCTGCGGGGCTGCTCTCAGCGCAACCTGGTTCTTGCAGGTTGATCCCAAACAAGGGCCTCCACTGGCCCCATCTGAGAATGGAGGGAGACTTGGTCGCTCAGCAGGTGAGTTTTGTCAAGAAAGGCATCCTCCTGCAAGCGGTGGAGCTGCACTCACTTGTCCCTTGAGTGTCACCATGCAGGATGGGCAGCCCAAGGGAGGATGTCAGCTGGAGGAGCAAGGACACCCGCTGTCCAGGGGCCGATGGACGTGGTTCTGCGGGGACACGCAGCCTCTGGTGCTGCCCACAGCTTGGAGGAGAGCAGGGCCGGGGCTGCCCCAGGCTGTCCCGCTGGCACGCCGGCTCTCAGGAGCCTCCAAACCGGAGCCGCTGAGCCAGAGCCGCGGCTGCAGCTGCCGCTCCCTGCCTGTCCTGCTGCAGCGCTCACACATGGCGCTGCAGGCAGGGCAGGCAGGGCAGGGCAGGCAGGCTCCATTGACGGGCTCTTGCTCTGTTTTCCTTTGCAGCAGGAGGGAGCAGCAGCAGCAGGAGGAGGGGGCTGCCCTGGCCCTTTGCTCTGCGGCGCAGCCCGGCCGCTGCCCAGGCGCCAGGGCAGGCGGGCTCCGGCTGCAGCAGGGCGCTCTTTGGCCAGCCCCTGGCAGCCCTCTGCGGGGAGGACGGCACGCTGCCCCAGCCCATCCAGGTAAGCAGCCTGGACAGGGGCTCCCCAGCCCTCCCTCCAGATGCTGCACAGAGATGCTGGGTGTCCCCAGGGTTTCCCAACATAGAGAACGGTGCTTTTGTGCTATGGCTCTCAGTTCTGCTCCCAGTCCCTTTGCGAGAGGAGGTGGCATTGTCTAGGGTAGAGCTCTGGCTCTGGACAGCACAGCTGGAAGGCCTCTCTTCAGCCAAACATCTGTTCTCCTGCCTATCCTGCAGGAGCTGCTGGCTGTCCTACATCGCGAAGGACCATCAACGGAGGGGATATTCCGAAGAGCTGCCAGTGGGACACAACTTCGGGAGCTGCGCGAGGCCCTGGACCATGGCCTGGACATCGATATGGAAAGCCAACCTGCAGATCTGTTGGCTGTCGTCTTGAAGGTGAGCGCTTCTGACCTGCAGATGGAGGAGCTCCTGGCTGGCCTGGCATGTTCTAGGGCTCACCTGGAGCTCTTGCCATTGCAGGACTTCCTCAGAAACATCCCCTCCAAGCTCCTTATGATCAACCTGTACGAGGAGTGGATGGCAGCCATGGAGAAGACCAGCACGGAGGAGAAGATAGAGGAGCTTAAAGCGTAAGTGCAGGCAGCAGTGTGCCTGTTGAGGAGAAGCCCTGTCTGCTGGTCGGGAGCACCTGGAAACTGAGGGCAACATGTGCTTTATTCACCTTATGTTCCCGTTTCTTCAGGGTGGCCGAGAAGTTGCCCGCAGCCAATCTCCTCCTCCTGAAGGAGCTGCTGTCCCTCCTGCAGCACATCGGCCACAACGCAGCCACCAGCAAGATGAGCCTTAACAACCTGGCCATCTGCGTTGGGCCCAACCTGCTGAGCCCACCCGAGGAGGAGCTGCTCCCGCTGGAGGCCATGCTGGAGGTCACGCAGAAGGTACGCTGTCTGGAGCAGCCGGCTGCAGCCTTCCCGGCCCATCAGAGCTTGGCTGCTCGCAGCTCTCGGGATGCCTTCTCCTCCCTGGAGCCAATGCTGGTGGGGTGGCTGCCTGGAAGAGCAGCCCCACAGCCACAGCCTTCTGCGCAGAGGCGAGGCTCGGGAGCGGGAAAGGCTGCTTGGTGCCTTTTCAGGCAGCTGGGTTGAGACCAAGGCTTTGACGTGTGCAGGTGAACGTGCTGGTGGAGTTTCTGATTGAGTACTTCGGTGACATCTTTGTGGAGGAGACGGCTGGTCTCTCCTGTCCATCTGCCAAGGAGTCACCGGCACCCATGGACAGATCGGCAGGTAAAGGGAGAAACTCATGGTTGTCCCATACTGGTGTTGGGACATAGGAAATTTCAGTGTCAAGAAGACAACTGGTGTAGGGCTTTGGCATGGCTTTTTTTTATGTGCTGCTTCATTCCAAAAAGTCACTTTGCAGTACATGCTTTTTCTTTCTAGATGGGCATTTGGAAGAGCAAAGTGGCCCTGCAGGCAGAGCAGACGAGAACCATCAGGTAAAATCCTTTCTGGATGCCCCCCTCTCTGCTGGACAACCTCAAAGAAGCTGGGGGAGACACAGTGCTGGAGGGGAAATGGCAGAGGTATGGCAGCTCCCCAGACACCGGGACAACGTGTCTCGGGTCGGAGGTTTGTTTCTGATGAGGCCAAGGAGCTGCTGTGCCTCCTCCTGGCAGCTGTTCCCTGTTGCGTTTGGGATTCCTGCTCCCCATGGAATTATACATTGTAAGGAAAACAAAGTGTGGGCAATGCAAACCAGCATCTTCTCTGTACAGCTAACGTGGCGATTTGGCAGTAAGTCACTTACTACTCTATGTTGTCTCTTGCCAACCTGTTAACTTCCAAATTTCTGCTTTAGGCACCTCCATCTTTCCCTCCAACCACCATCGAGAGTGTGGCAGAGTCCCTGGGGCTCCGAGAAGAGCAGAGGAGCCTTTCAGAGGATAGAAGGTAAAATGAGCTCGTTTTAGTTGCAAGAACTGTCTCCAGTGGATCGTGGCTTTCCATATCTAATCACACTGTGGGATGGAAAGGTTTGAAGGCTCTCCCCAGGATGAGGGAAAGAGAAGAAACTGGAAAAGAAAACACACCTGTGGAGATGACAGTGACAATGATATGGAAAAGAAGAGGAGGAAGAGAAACAACATGTTTGGGGATGGAAAACTAAGAAGACGCAGTAAGGTCCAGAGGCTCCGGAAGCCCAGGTGCGTACCAGGCTCTGCTGCCCATCTTTCCCAGCTCTCAGCACTGCTCTCAGTCTGTCCAACTTGATGGCAGGGGGTGGTGAGGGATGGTGGTTTGCAGGGTTTCTAAATAACTGGGTTGCATCGGGAGCAATGCTGCACAGGCACAGGTCTCTCAGGGCATCACCCACGGGGATGAGGCGCCAGAGCCATCCCGGAGCCACTGCAGCCACAGCTCTCTCTGCTGGGCTGTCCACAATTCCTTGTAAACGCTGTTCCCCAAGGAAAGGGGAACCAAGTCTTGCCTGTTCCTGCCTTTGTGCATTTATCAGTGCTTCCTGACTCTCTCGTTGCAGGTCCCGTTTTCCTATGACCAGTTGTACGCTGTGATTCTTGGTGTTGAAGTTTGCAATAAAGTGTTTTGGAAGTTACAAGAAAGTGTTTTTAAAATGTTCACTCACCCGCGGTTGATGTTCTCAATAAAGTGGTTTTTTTCTCTGTTCTGACTATGTCTGCTGGGAGTTTTTTTGGACTGGGGAGATGTGATTTGGCGATGCATGCTCGGGCAGGAGGTTGGGACCATCCCTTGTGCCAGCATCCTTGCCAGCGGCATCAGGGCTGAGTTCAGGTGCCTGAGGAGTCAAACCGCAGCACAGTCACACAGGGGGTGGAGGCCGGACAGGACCTCTGGAGGTGGGAGTGTTCCCTCAGCTCCTGCTGGCATTGTGGGCACCACACAGCTCCTGCTAAGGCCTGACGTGTGCTGGGAGCAGCGCCGTGAGCTCAGGGCGAGGGCAACACGTCGGCACACACGGTGGCCAGGAAGGGCTGAAGGTCCTTGTGCAGCCACCGTCACCTGCAGCTTGCTGTCCTCTGCAGCCGCCGTCCTTGCATCCTGATTGTCGGGCAGTTTCTTCACAATCCATCCCTCATGGCAATGGGATAAAGCAAACCACCCCGCTGGGCAGCACAAGTTCATTTGCTGATGGGGCAGCCTGGGGAACAGAAAAGCCCGCGGTGCTGTGCAAGCCCTGCTTAGCAATAAGTAGCACATCCCGCGGTTAGCGACACTGCTCAGAGTGCAAATGCAAAACGCAGCCCCGTACAGGCTCCTAGGCTGAATTTTAAGTGTCTCAGCCAAAAGCAGTACACAGGGGTAGGAGTTCCAAGTTGTGAGTCAGCAATGAGAGAGCTTGTCAGTCAGAAACCTCAGGAACTGAGTGGTGGATGAGGGAAATCCCGTGTTAGACTGCTCTGTGTAAAGGGGACGGAGCCCTTGTTTGCTGTGGTTGGTTGTTTTCTTTCCTAATGAGCCAGAGCCATCCCACAGCCAGTGCCAGCCACAGCTCCCTCTTCTCCCCAAAGAAAGGGGAACAAAATCCTGCCTCTTCCTGACTTCAGGGATTTCTCAGATCTCTCTGACTCTGTGGTTGCAGGTGCTGATTCATCACACTCTGGCTGAACTTCTTGTCGCCCATAGCCGATGTTTGCAACAAAGTGGTTTTTTCTGTCTTCTGACTGTGCCTGCCGGTGGAGAGGGCTGTGTCCTTGAGTGCGGAGCAGGTTTTTTGTGATGGATGCTTGGGAGGAGTCTGGGATAGTCCCTCGTCCCAGCATCCTCTCAAGTGGGCATCTGGGCTGATTTGAGGTGCTTTAGGAGTGCAGCCAAAGCACAGAATCACACAGAACAGCTGAGCTTTGGAGGGACCTGTGGAAGTCACCTGGTCCAACCCCTCTGCTCAAGCAGGCACACCTGGAGCCACTAAAATCTATGACCCCAACAGCAAAATACTGGTTTCTCACGTGCAGCCGCAATATCGCACGTTTTAAGTTGTGCCTGTTTCCTCTGGTCCTCTCAGCACACACTCTGGAGAAGAGCCTGGCTCCCTCAGCTTCTGTCCTTCTCAGCAGCTTTTTATACACATTGGTCAGACACACACCCCCTGCACCTCACAGTCTTCTCCCAGCTGAAGAGTGCCAGCTCTCTCAGCCTCTCCTCACGTGGAAATAAGAAGGAGAATTTCCACTGGACCTCTCTTGGATTTTTTCCGAAGTCGTCCATCTCAAATAAGAAGTTTGAGGCATTAGTCTTCAGCCAGGTTACCTCATGAGCTGTGCGTTGCAGTTTGGTGTAGAACTGCCAGAGCGCTTATTAACAGGTTGTGAATTTGGCAGTTCTGGCCAGGAAGGTCCTGGGAGCACTAAGGTGGCACCTGGAGATACCCCTGTGTTATATGTGAAACCGTATGCCAATCTTAATTATGCAATTAGAATTTATTAAGCAAGCAGTAAACAGGCAAAACAGCGCTGGGCGGCCGGGGAGTCTCATCTCTACCAACGGCATGCACTCCGCCCCACCAGAGTCCCTCTTTTATAACTTTCCGGTCTCCAGGTAGGTTTCCAGGCTGGCGTGGCTTGGTCCGATGTCTTCTGCGGCTGTGCGTCCTGTTGCTAGGGGGTCGTGGGATGAAGGCAATAGTTTTCCTCCACACCGCGGGCTGCGACCCCGCTCCCTCGGACATGCGCAGCACACTTCGCCCATATAACTCCATTACATTTCTTCCCCCGCTACCAGGCAATCATGCCAACATATTTTGTTCACCCGGTTTGATCAACAAATTTACAATATGAGTCTATTACAATCCCCCCTTTCTGTTTTTATCATTTTGTTGAGCAAACCATGCAATAGCCTCCCGGGCTAGAGAAAGTATGGGGGTTTCCTTTTCGGCAACACCGCCTTCTTCTAAGAGTTCGTACTGTTTTCTTAACAACATTAGATGCGCTGCTTCTAATCGACTCTTTACTCACCTGATGATTCTATTTAATATACAGGGCCCGAAGGTTAAGATTAACATCAATACTATAGTTGGAGATACCCCCTTAGACCCCTTAAGCACTGAATTAGGGCCTATAGCTTGTACATGCGTTATCTCTTCTCTTCTGATAAAAATAAGACCTCCACGGTCGGTACCAGGCTCCCAATACCTCATTCTCCAGGTTTTTCCCATTTGCCAAGCGGAATCTAGTGGGTTGGATATGTTAATGTATATATAATGACAATTCCCTTCTGTCACTATGCCTCCACTGGAGTCTCGTTTCGGAGGTTTACATCCGTAGGGTCCCCACTCCACAGATAAAAATTTATCTCGGTCTCCCCCTGGGGTCAATTCTGAGGCTACAGTCTCGCACCCCCAATAAGCACAATAGTAAGAATTGGGGTAATTACAGTACCCTTTCCCAGGATTAGAACTGGGACAAAAATAGAAGCCCTTTTTGTTTAAACATGGGCTTATAGGTACTAACTGACATAGGGTTGGAGTAAAGCTCGGGCTTCCCGTTCCACTTATTTGTTGAATAACTTTTTCATCTTCCCACCTAGAGAGCGTCCATTTATAAGGTTGATGGAGGCTCTCTTTTCCTTGGGCTATTCCCATTGTCAATAGTAATATCCATATACTTAATTTTAGGTTTAAGAAAAGTGGTGTGACTTTGCCCTTGCGACAGGTATCCCGAGGGCCCAGATAATCATTTTGGTTTTTATCTCTATCCCTTAAGGGAGATGGGAGGCTTTGGAGAAGCCCTGTGGTCGCTTGGTTTGGGGGTTGTAAGTCAAGGGGCCCCATGAGCCATTCCTGGAGGTGGTTCAGCAACCCCAATCCCCACAGCAGTACGCCTCTGCCTTCTCCTCTGCCTACTCTGTTGCTTAGAGCAGGGAGGTGTACCATCTTCTCGGCAGCAGTCGTATTCTTCAGGGGAACCCCCTTCATATTGAGTCATCCTTGACTTATATGCCTCCCAGTTTTTATTCTTCACTTCCCAAGCTCCAGACTTCACTCTGGCTAGACTCCTTTATAATTTTCCCAGTTGCCACTCCCACTCGTAATGCCTATTCAGTTAATTATAACATTCGTGGCAAATACCGCTAGGGGAATACCCATAGGATCAATGGACCCACCACTTTTCTTTACAAAGTTTGCACCTATAGCATACAAAGGGATAACATATACAGTTAGAATTTTTACAAAAGATAGCTTCACTCATCCGCTTTTCTCCGGAAGGTAAGTTTCAAGTTGCCAGGGTTCCCGGTTGCCTCCCAGTGAGAACTCCGAATTGGTCCCTTGATTCTGCTTGCATGAGTCCACCCTCTTTCAGCGGTCTGGATCGCGGTATCTGTGGTAGATAGAACAAGAAAAGGTCCTTCCCGACAGGGAGTTAGAGATGATTCTTTCCAAGTTCTGATTAATACTTTCTCTCCCGGTTTAATTTTGTGTATTGCCATGTCTAGGGGCGGCCTGTGTACTATCAGTCCCTTCTTTATTAGTTCTTGCCTTCTTTTCGTGAGCCCCACAATATATTCCTGCAATAATTTTTCTTCTACCTTTGGGTGCTCAGTTGGTATTTCTAAATCATAAGGCATTCCATATAACATTTCAAAGGGAGAAATTCCAGTGTCTGCTCTGGGTTGCGTTCTCACATTTAGTAGAGCTAATGGCAAACATTTTACCCAGCTCATTTTGGTTTCGATTATTAATTTGGTCAAATGCTTTTTAGTTTCACCATTCATTCTTTCTACCCTTCCCGAGCTTTGTGGATGCCATGGGGTGTGATATTCCCACTTAGTCCCCAAGGGACCTAGGACTTCTTCGATTACCTTGGAGGTGAAGTGGGGCCCCTGGTCTGAGTCAATCACTGCTATGTTTCCGTACCGAGGTATAATGTTTTCTAATAATATTTTGACTACAGTTTTCGCGGTGGCTCGGGCCACCGGAAAAGCCTCTACAAAATGGGTCAAGTGGTCCACTAGGACCAGGAGGTATTTGTGTTTACCAACCTTCGGTAGTTCGGTAAAATCAATTTGTATCTTTTCAAAGGGTCTTTTGGCGAATTCGCGCCCTCCATATACCCTTTCTCTGAGTTGTTGTTTATTTACCCTCTGACATGTCAGGCATTCTCCAACTATTCTCTTGGCTATATCATATATTCCCATGCACATATATTTTGTTCCAAATTGGTCTACTAATGCCTGTGCTCCCCAGTGGGTTTGCCTGTGAAATTCTCCCATTATTCTCCATGCCGCCCCCTTTGGGATCACTTCCCTTCCATCAGGGAGTAACCATTTCCCTTCCTTTTCAGTGATCCCTGCTTGTGCAAGTTTCTCTTTCTCCTGAATAGTGAAACTCACGGTATTATTTGTTTTAGTTTTCGTCTGTTCTGCCTCCTTTATTACCAATAAAGCAGCCCTCCGTGCTTCCTCGTCAGCTAGATTATTCCCCCTTACTTGTATCGAGGTGCCTCTTTGGTGGCCTTTTACGTGTACTGTCGTGATTTGTTTGGGTCCTCTTAGAGCTTTCAGAGTTTGTTTTATCAAGGCCTCATGTACCAGGCCTTTTCCTTGAGAGTTTATTAACCCTCGTTCTTCCCAGATTTTTCCAAATGTATGGACTACCCCAAATGCACATTTGGAATCTGTAAACACGGTCCCCTCCTTATTTTTCAACAATTGCAGAGCCCTTAATACTGCGTATAATTCACAAGCCTGAGCGGACCAAGTTGCATCGAGGGGACCGGATTCCCTTACCCTTAGGGTGGTTCCATCTATTATGGAATATCCTGACTTCCGCCTCCCATCTATTACTCGAGACGACCCATCTACAAATAATTTTTCTCCGTTTGGTAGTTCTTCTTCCTCTAAATCTTCTCTAATCTTGGTCTGATACTCTATCAATTGGACACAATCGTGAGCTAAGTTTTCACTTGGTTCCCCATATAAGAATTGGGGCGGGTTTTGTAAGCTCATTGTTTCAAGCTCCAGCTTAGGGGAATGGATCAGGATACCCTCATATTTTAATAATCTGGCATCCGTAATCCATTTGTCTGCCTTTTGTTGTAATACCCCCCCGTATATTATGGGGCGTATATACCTTTAATTCTCCCCCCAAGGTTATCTTCCCGGCTTCTTCGACTAAAAGGGCCGTAGCCACTATAGCTTGCCAGCAAGTGGGCCATCCTCTACTAACTGGGTCTAGTAGTTTTGACAAATAACCTATGGGTTTCTTTTTCCCTGCCCACTCTTGAGTTAGCACTCCAAAGGCTGTTCCTCCCTCCGTATTTATGAATAAATAGAAGGGCCTTCTGATATCGGGTAAACTTAGTACTGGAGCATTTACTAAGTCTGTCTTTCAGTTTTCTAAGCTTTGCTCATCTTCTTGGCTCCATTTCATTAGACCTCCCCTCACTAATTTCTGATACAAGAGCTTCACTTTACTACTGTAATTCTCAATCCACTGCCTGCAATAACCTAAGAGTCCTAACAACTGCTTTACTTTCTCTTGTTCTTAGGCGCTTGGAGTGATAAGATACCATTCACTCGCTCAGGGTCTAATTTCTTAGTCCCTTTGCTTAACCAGTGTCCCAAGTATTGTTCGCTAAATGCTTTATTAATATTCTGTCCTCGGGGAACAGATTCTTTAATGCCTTGAACAATTATAGTGTGCAGATCCGCCATATGGGTCCTATGTTCGGCATTCTGGTTATCCCAGTTTGGCCGCTGTAGTGGCCATTTAATGTCTGCGCCCGGACCCTGTTGGTGCTGCTGATCCCAAACTCTCATCCCGGCTCTACGGATCATTTCCCTCTCTTCCACCGTGAACCATATACCTAAAATCGCCTGCAACTCCTCCCAGGTGTATACATTAGGTCCCAAAAATTGGTCCAGCCATTCGGATACTCCCAAGGGGTCCTCTAAAAGGTTCCCCATCTCTTTCTTAAATTCCCTGACATCCCCTGAATTCAGAGGTACTGACACAAAACCCAAGCCAGGCTGCGGACCTCCCATAGCTATTTCCCTTAAGGGGTATAGTCCCTTTTCTGACTGCTTCTTTCTCCTAGCCTGACTCCTCGTAGTTCTCCGAGTCTCCTCAGGGGAACTAGGAGAGTCTGAATCTGGGTCTGGGGCTGTCGGGAGACGGGGAGGAGAAGGGGTTGGGTCTGGCACGGGTGCAGGAGGAACATAAGGAGGGGGAGGAGCGGGAAGTTCTTTGCGGTGTTTGGTCTTCTTCTTAGGGTTCTTTTCGCTTAAAGCGAACACATGGACTCTGGTATCTGATCTTATCCATAAACCAGCATATTCACTCTCTTCTAAGCTGAAGGGTTCTTTAGAATTTACATATATGTTTAAGGCTTGACATATCCAGTCCTCAAATGATTTAGGGTTCGGAGGTAAAGATCTCGGAAAGGATATCATTACTCCGGGGCCATCCGAGGATGGGGCGCCCTCCCAGAGTTCTGCCTGTGGTCCCGCGTGTCTTCCTTGCCCACTTGGAGGCAGATTGCCCGAGACTCGGTTATCCTTCCCTTTCTGTAGTCATTTACAATGATGGCGGCTTTTGAAAGTTTTCTCATGGTGCAAGTTCCCTTTGTCCTTCCCGCTCTCCCCAGCTTTCACAGCACATTGCTGTTAGGAAAACACTTTGGCTCACAGGCTGTCGTGGTTGAAGGCTGGCCGGCAGCTGAGCACCACACGGCCGCTCGCTCCCTCCCCACCACGGGGATGGTGGGGAGAATGGGAGGGCAAAATGAAGAAAACTCCTGGAATGAGGTAACAACAGTTTAGTCATTAAATTACAAACGATCAACTAGAAAAAAGCCAGCCAAGAAGACCATTAAACACTGAACCCCAAGCCCTTGCTCCCTGGAATGTCAAATAGACAAAAGATCCCTTTGGAAATGTCTCTGATTTCCTGCATATTTCCTGAAAAGAGCCGTTTTTTCACTTTCTTAATGGCTTCTCTTTGAATCAAGGTGTTGTGATATAACCCAAGCTGGCAGTATAACCACGATAGCCGCTCACTCACTCTCCTCCTCCCACCCGTAAATACAGGAGACAATCAAAAGGGAAGGGAGAAACTTGTGGATTAAGATAAACACAGTGTAATAATGTAAAAAAGTACCAGTACTATACTACTAATAATAATCTCTATAGAATTGAAAGAGAATGTAAAATAAGAAATACTCAATGCAATTCCTCACAAACTCTGTCCCCACCAAGCAGCCAGTCCCAGGAAGCTGCACCTGGTCCTGAACAGCCGATTCTGGAGACAGAAGAGACGAAAAGGCAGAAAGGCCCAGAGCAACTAAAAACATTAACTCGATCCCAAGGTGTTATCTTCTTGTTCTCTAACTTAGCCCAAATATTGACTGTGCTAGCTATGAAAAAGAAAGTTTACTAACTGCATGAAGAAAATGAACTCACTTTCAGTCAAACCAGCACACAAGCCATTGCTCCGTGTTAACAGTTCAACCAGACTCACGGCATCCATTTTTCCTGAAATAGCAGGTTTTTCACTTTCTTAATGGCTTCTCTTTGAATCAAGGTGTCGTAATGTAACCCAGGCTGGCAGTATAACCACGATAGCCGCTCACTCACTCTCCCCCTCCCACCCGTAAATACGGGAGACAATCGAAAGGGAAGGATAAACTTGTGGATTAAGATAAACACAGTGTAATAATGTAAAAAAGTAACACTAATATGCTACTGCTACTACCCATGTCTACAAAATTGAAAGAGAATATAAAATAAGAAATACTCTATGCAATTCCTCACAACCTCTGTCCCCACCGAGCAGACACTCTCCGGAAGCTGCACCTGGTCCCGACCAGCCGATCCCGGAGACAGAAGAGAGAAAAAGGAAGAAAAGCTCTGTGGTGGGTGCACTGAACCCCTCCCCAGCCAAACCAGCAGCAGTTTGGTCCAGGCTCCAGAGGAGGGAAGGGCCTGAGCCGCAGCCAGGCCAAGAACTCCTTCCAGGAGACCCACGGGGAAGCACAACGGCACACTGAACGCCGCTGGCTTGTGGGCGCAGGGAGGCTCGTGCAGACTTTTCCTACTGTATGCAATTTGACTATGTGTCGACCACTTCATTCGATAAATACGACAGCCTGGATGAGCCCACTTTGAGCTCTCCCTGCCAAATAAGTGAGCTGTATGGCAATGGTTTCACTCCTCCGAGGTCAGTGGATGAGCCCAATTCAACTTCAATATTGATCATTCAGCTTAGGTAGATGCACACCAAATGTAATAGATTATTTAGAGATACAAGGCTGTATGATTTCTAATATACTCTTTGATTCATGTTACCTGGTAAACTTGATTTGCTAAAATTTTAAGGTCGTATTTACCAAAAGCAACTGCAGACTCCACTAAACGCCTGCAAGATAAAGCCTAGCTTGCATTTTGCTGGGAAAAATAGAACCGACTGGGAAAACAACGATCCAAGGCTAACGCAGTGACATCACAGACATCTGCAAAGTGGGGCCTATTTTGCACTTCTCTGAGAAGAAAGGATTTATCCAGGCAAAACGGCACCTTCGAGGATATGCACCAAAACCAATTTCTACAACTGAACAAAACAGAGGCCCACGTGGAGTTAGGGAAAAAGGGTCCAATGGGGAGCAAAGGACGTGGTGGTGAAATATTGCTATTGGGCTGAATCCTGGTGTGAACGGTCTGCAAAGATATAAAAATTTGTGGTTTTCTATGCCTGGGCGTTTTCTTTTCCTAAGAAATTTGTCTCCTGAAAGTCTGCTCTGCATACGGTTATTGGGCAACTGCAAGTTTGCTGCTGGAGTTCTAACACATAGACTCAGCAGCAAACAGTTATCAGGGGAAGAAGAATCCTGACAGTTTGCACCGTGACGGATACTGGCCTCACCTGAAAGTTTGTCTCCGGAGCCCCAGGACACAGACTCTGGAGTGACCGGTTATCAGGGAGGGGAAGACAGATACAGGCACCTGGAGGGAAGGTAAGCAGAGTTTGCCTTGGCATATTTCCCCCATGCAGTAAATAATAGAGTGAACCCGCTACCGAATTCTTTTAAGTCGCGCTTCTCTTTAAGAAACCTAAATATTGTTCTGCAGCAAGCAGAACCCTAAATTACTCCCCTGCGACAGACTCAGAGCAATTAAAAACACTAACTCCGTCCCGAGGTGTTACCTTCTTGTTCTCTAAATAAGCCCAAATACTGACCGTGCTAGCTATGAAAAAGAAAGATTTCTAACTGCATGAGGAAAATGAACTCACTTTGAGTCAAACCAGCACACAAGCCATTGCTCAGTGTCAACAGTTCAACCAGACACAGGCCATCCAAAGCTGACTTTGTATCCTTTATTTGCCATCAGGAGGGCCTTGCACACAAACTTGTCCCTGGCTCTGTTGGCCGCTCGGTGGGTGAAGGTCATGGGTCCCAGGGCAGGACTCCTTTCTGGTGCTCCTCCAGCCGGATTCGCCAAGGATAAAGCCTTGACACCCAAGTGTGATAAAGCCTGAACGCCCAAGTGTGCTCCTCTACGGACATGAGTGTTCCTGCCTCAGCTCAACACACATTTTGTTTCCTGTTGGACCTGCCTTATTTCAACATCTTGGGGGTTGAAAGCTGGCACAGCAGCACGTGTGCCATTGACAGTCTCCCAGCTTGGCAGGTGTCCACCAAGAGGCATGTGTCTTTATTCTCGACGGCCATTTCCAGGGAAAACAGCTTGTTTGATTGATCAGGCCCCTGCAGGGAGAACAGAAGAGCTGGGATGCAGACACAACATTTGCCACGAGTCCCGTGGAGCAGGTTGCTCACACGCAGCCCACTGTGAGTTCCCCTGCTGCTGAGCCTGTGGGGATGGTTGGTGGATAAGGGATGAGACCTGAACTACCTGTCTGAAATACAGCTGTCGCCAGCCTCGGTGCAAGTGGAGCCAGGAGCTGGTCCTGCAAACCATCCATCCAGGACACAGGAAGTTTTCAGCAGCTGTGGCTGTTCTGGAACAGGCTGTGCCATGTGCATCCCTGCCTATGAACATCTCTTCTCCTAGAGCTTGAGAAGGAGTTTGAGATCTTGGCGATGGCGATAGGAGGATGGTGGCTTCGGGCGGTGGCTGAGGCTTGGGGCTTGCGTTGCCCACGACCAGCGATGGCCACGGGGTGACAGAGGAAGGACTTTCCCTGGGGAAGAGGCACCAGGCAGTGGTTGAGATGGAGGGCGACTTCACCACAGCTTTGGCTGTAGGTGGAAAGTTGTGGGTGAGACAGGAATTGTGCGTCTTCCACAGCACAGCACAGCACAGGTAAATGGCAGAACATCACGTTTTTCTCTTTGTTTACTGTTTCTTAGAAAAGTCCTGTTTTGGTAGCAAGTACAGGCAGAATGTCAGACAAAGTGTCTGATTGCATGGGAAGATATAGGGACATTTAGTTGGCTATGTAAAGCCTGACTGCTCTAGAAGCTGAGTCCTTTTTTCTCTTCCCTTTTTTTTTTTTTTAGAGAAGGTCTCAGGGGGAGGGACACGGATGATTTATGTTCATAGATCCTAAAATATACATTGTAGCCGTCAAGAGAGAATATGCCTTTGTCATGTATCTATTCATTTTGGAACACGATGAATCCAATCTGCTGATCCATAGCCCATGGAGTTCAATAGACACCTTTGGCTTTTCTCCTTTGGCTCAAGAGCTCGATGACACCTCCTGTCACTGGGGTTGGCATCATTAATGCCGATAATCTGCTCTCTACCGTCTCCTAATCTCCGCTGCCTCCTCTCTAATGATCTGTGCGACAATCCAATCCCATCCCATGGTACAGAGAACATCAGCACCGTGTAGAGGGGTGACGTCCAAATGAAGAATGAGAGAGTTTGAAGAGCTTTTCATAACCTGCAGGAACAAAACGGGGAAGCAGTGACCTGGAAGCTGGGGCAGAGCGTCCCCTCAGACAGCTGGCAGGTGGCACACAAGTGCGGGCAGAGGGTGGTGCTGCCAAGCAGAAGGACCCGGACAGGCTGGAGAAAGGGGCTGACGGGAATGTCCTGCCTTTTAGCACGGGAAGAGCAAGGGCCTGCACGTGGGGAGGAAAAGCCCTTGTCCCAGGCTACGCTGGGGGACACCCATCTGGACAGCAGCTGTGCAGAGCCCCGGGGTCATGGTGGAGCCCCAGGGCAGGGATTTGGAGGCAGCAAAGTGCCCTTGGGGCAAAGGCGGCTCCTGGGCTGCAGTAGGCAAAGCATGGGCAGCAGGTGGAGGGAGGTGGTCCTTCCCCTGGGCTGTGTCCTGCTCGGGGCTCCCCAGTGCAAGGCAGCCATGGCCATAGTGGAGAGAACCCCCAGGCCAGTGCCCCCCAGGCCCCTCCCACTTTCCGTTGGGCTGGGGCTGTTGGGCAGTTGGAGCCACCAGCCAGAAGAGACGGCAGGACGGAGCTGTGCTGGCACCCAGCAGCGCTGCCAGGAGGCAGAGTCTGGCCCCGCAGCGCTGCCCCGGCACCGGCACCAGCACCAGCACCAGCACCCGCGTCGCGTCCTCGCTGTGGCCGTCTGCGCCGCGTCCTTGGTGCACGGCCAGGGTCCTCCTGTCCCGGGCGGGATGGGCCAGGCCAACTGCTGCTGCGGCTCCAGGTGGGCTCCCCCCGCGGCTCGGGGACACGCGGGCACGGCCGGGCCCCGCAGCAGCGGCATTTCTCATGCCCGCCGCTCTCTGCTGGGCAGGGAGGCTCTCAGCGACGCCGAGCCGGTGCTGAGCGCGGACGTGCGGCTGACCCGGGGCCGCAAGAGGAGCGAGAGGCGCCTTCTCCTCCTCCAGGAGGAACTGCTCATCGCCAAGTTGCAGTAAGAGCCTCAGAGCCCAGCTGCCTTTCCCCCATCCCTGGCCCTGGGAGCCGGGCAGGGCCACCCTGGCACCAGCCCCAGGTGCTGGATGCACCAATGGCCGTGCCAAGGGCAGGGGGAGACAGGGCTGTGCCCGGGGGGACCCCAAGGCGGGAGGCCACCCGCAGCTCACTGCCTGCATCTCCTCTCTGCAGACGCGGCACCACCCTGCGCCCACAGCTCCGCCTGGCCCTGGACCAGCTGTGGGTGCTGAGCGGCGGGAAGGAAGCGGCGCGGGAGGAAGAAGAGGAGGGAGAGGAGGGCAGCGATGAGGACGGGAGCTGCCTCATCTTCATCTGGCCCAGCGGCTCCTGCGTTGCCCATTTCGGGTGAGTTGTGGTGCCACTTTCTGTGGCCAGGCAGGAGAGGCTCCCAACTGTGCCCACGAGCTGAGGAGCAGCAGGGTCTGACACTCTTTCTCCTCTCTTTCTGCAGCTCGCGGGCGCTGAAGGAGCTGTGGCTGGACACACTGCTGGGGTAAGGCGGGGGGATGCTCCAGGTGTAGCCAGATGGGGGAACACAGCTCCCCAGCTGGGGAGAGGTGACCCCGCGGCTGCGGGCAGCTCTCGGGCAGAGCTGCCTGATGAGAGAGAAGAGGTGGCTCGGGGTTCACCCGCCTGTCTCCCTCTCCCCTTCTGGTGCACAGGACACCAGAAGGAGCAAAGAGACCCCGCGTGGAACGGCTGCCATCGCTGAAGCTCGTGGAGAAGGAGCTAAGCCGCCGCCATGCCGTGAGTGTCTGTCTGTCCTGGGCTCTGTCCCCGAGCGCTGCTCCTCCAGCCCAGCAGCAGAGCCATGGCTGCTCACCTGCTTCCCCTCCTTCTCTCTCACCCAGTGGAGGACCTTCAACGCCAGGAGCCTGGAGAGGCTGATGGAGCGCCAGGCAAAGGTGCGAATGGCTGCCTTTCACCTGCCTCTGGCTGTGCTGGGGGGCCAGGGATGAGCGGCAAGGGGGGTGAGGGTGTGGTTGAGGCGGGGAGGGTGCTGCGGTGCCACTCGGGAAGCAGAGAAGGTTGGGGAGCCCCCAGGAACACCAGTACATCCTTGCTGGCACTGCTGGGAGGAAACCTGCTGTGTGAGGCAGAGAACCCGGGAGGGCAGAGGGTCCCAGCTGTGCTGCGCTCAGGCTGCTGGTGCCGGTGGCAGCTCGCCGGTGGCCGTTTGTGCTGCGGGGCTGCTGTCAGCACAGCCTGTTCTTGCAGGTTGATCCCAAGCAAGGGCCTCCGCCAGCCCCATCTGGAAATGGAGGGGAACTTGGTCACTCAGCAGGTGAGTTTTGTCAAGAAAGGCATCCTCCTGCAAGCGGTGGAGCTGCACTCACTTGTCCCTTGAGTGTCACCATGCAGGATGGGCAGCCCAAGGGAGGATGTCAGCTGGAGGAGCAAGGACACCCGCTGTCCAGGGCCGATGGACGTGGTTCTGCGGGGACACGCAGCCTCCGGTGCTGCCCACAGCTTGGAGGAGAGCAGGGCTGGGGCTGTCCCAGGCTGTCCCGCTGGCACGCCGGCTCTCAGGAGCCTCCAAACCGGAGCCGCTGAGCCAGAGCCGCGGCTGCAGCTGCCGCTCCCTGCCTGTCCTGCTGCAGCGCTCACACATGGCGCTGCAGGCAGGGCAGGCAGGGCAGGGCAGGCAGGCTCCATTGACGGGCTCTTGCTCTGTTTTCCTTTGCAGCAGGAGGGAGCAGCAGCAGCAGGAGGAGGGGGCTGCCCTGGCCCTTTGCTCTGCGGCGCAGCCCGGCCGCTGCCCAGGCGCCAGGGCAGGCGGGCTCCGGCTGCAGCAGGGCGCTCTTTGGCCAGCCCCTGGCAGCCCTCTGCGGGGAGGACGGCACGCTGCCCCAGCCCATCCAGGTAAGCAGCCTGGACAGGGGCTCCCCAGCCCTCCCTCCAGATGCTGCACAGAGATGCTGGGTGTCCCCAGGGGCTCCCAGATTGAGGAGTGGGCTCTTCAGCCCTGGCTCACACTTCTATTCCCAGTCCAGTTGGGGATAGAGCTCTGGCTCTGGCCACTGCTGTTGAAAGCATCTCTTCAGCCAAACATCTGTTCCCCTGCCTCTCCTGCAGGAGCTGCTGGCTGTCCTACGTCGGGAAGGACCATCAACGGAAGGGATATTCCGCAGAGCTGCCAGCGGGACAGCGCTTCGGGAGCTGCGCGAGGCCCTGGACCGTGGCCTGGACGTCGACATGGGAAGCCAACCTGCAGATCTGTTGGCCGTCATCTTGAAGGTGAGCGCTTCTGACCTGCAGATGGAGGAGCTCCTGGCTGGGCTGGCATGTTCTAGGGCTCACCTGGAGCCCTTGCCATTGCAGGACTTCCTCAGAAACATCCCCTCCAAGCTCCTCGTGATCGATCTGTACGCGGAGTGGATGTCAGCCATGGAGAAGACCAGCACGGAGGAGAAGATAGAGGGGCTGAAAGCGTAAGTGCAGGCAGCAGTCTGCCTGTTGAGCAGGAGCCCTGACCGCTGGACTAGACCACCTGGAAAACGGTGGGAGAGATCTGCTTTATTCACCTTGTGTTCCTTTTTCCTTAGGGTGGCCAAGAACTTACCTGCGGCCAATCTCCTCCTCCTGAAGGAGCTGCTGTCCCTCCTGCAGCACATCGGCCACAATGCAGCCACCAGCAAGATGAGCTTTAACAACCTGGCCATCTGCGTTGGGCCCAACCTGCTGAGCCCACCCGAGGAGGAGCTGCTCCCGCTGGAGGCCATGCTGGAGGTCACGCAGAAGGTACGCTGTCTGGAGCAGCCGGCTGCAGCCTTCCCGGCCCATCAGAGCTTGGCTGCTCGCAGCTCTCGGGATGCCTTCTCCTCCCTGGAGCCAATGCTGGTGGGGTGGCTGCCTGGAAGAGCAGCCCCACAGCCACAGCCTTCTGCGCAGAGGCGAGGCTCGGGAGCGGGAAAGGCTGCTTGGTGCCTTTTCAGGCAGCTGGGTTGAGACCAAGGCTTTGACGTGTGCAGGTGAACGTGCTGGTGGAGTTTATGATCGACAACTACGGTGACATCTTTGGGGAGGAGGCAGCTGGTCCATCTGCCAAGGAGTCACCGGCACCCATGGACAGATCGGCAGGTAAGGGGAGAGACTGAGGGCTGTCAGAGACTGGGGTTGAGACACAAGAAGATTCAGCATCATGGGGACAACTGCTGTAGGGCTTTGGCATGGCTTTGCTTTATGTGCTGCTTCATTCCAAAAAGACACTTTGCGGTACATGCTTTTTCTTTCTAGATGGGCATGTGGAAGAGCAAAGTGGCCCTGCAGGCAGAGCAGACGAGGACCATCAGGTAAAATCCTTTCTGGATGCCCCCCTCTCTGCTGGACAACCTCAAAGAAGCTGGGGGAGACACAGTGCTGGAGGGGAAACGGCAGAGGTATGGCAGCTCCTCAAACACCGGGACAACGTGTCTCGGGTCAGAGGTTTGTTTCTGATGAGGCCAAGGAGCTGCCGTGCCTCCTCCTGGCAGCTGATTCCTGATGCGTTTAGGATTCCTGATCCCCATGGAATTATACATTGTAAGGAAAACAAACTGTGAATGATGTAAACCAGCATCTCCTTGGTAGAGCTAAGGTGGAAATTTGGCAGTAAGTCACTTCCTACTCCAAGTCACCTCTTGCCACATTTTAACTCCCAAATTTCTGCTTTAGGCACCTCCATCTTTCCCTCCAACCACCGTCGAGAGTGCGGCAGAGTCCCTGGGGCGCCCGGAACAGCTGCGGAGCCTTTCAGAGGAAAGAAGGTAAAATGAGCTCCCTTTAGTTCAAATAAGAACTGTCTCCAGTGGATCACGGCTTGCCCTATCTCATCACACTGTGCGATGGAAAGGTCTGCAGGGTCTCCCCAAGATGAGGGAAAGAGACGAAACCAGAAGAGAAAACAGGCCTGCGGAGATGAGAGTGACAGCCACATGGAGGTGAAGAGGAGAAGGAGAAATAACATGTTTGGGGATAGAAAACTAAGAAGACGCAGGAAGGTGCAGAGGCTCCGGAAGCCCAGGTGCGTACCAGGCTCTGCTGCCCATCTTTCCCAGCTCTCAGCACTTCTCTCAGTCTGTCCAACTTGATGGCAGGGGGTGGTGAGGGATGGTGGTTTGCAGGGTTTCTAAATAACTGGGTTGCATCGGGAGCAATGCTGCACAGGCACAGGTCTCTCAGGGCATCACCCACGGGGATGAGGCGCCAGAGCCATCCCGGAGCCACTGCAGCCACAGCTCTCTCTGCTGGGCTGTCCACAATTCCTTGTAAACGCTGTTCCCAAGGAAAGGAGAACCAAGTCTTGCCTGTTCCTGCCTTTGTGCATTTATCAGTGCTTCCTGACTCTCTCGTTGCAGGTCCCGTTTTCCTGTTAAGAGTTGAAATCCTGTGACTGGTGTTGTTGGTGTTCACAATAAAGTGTTTTGGAAGTTACAAGAAAGTGTTTTTAAAATGTTCACTCACCCGCGGTTGATGTTCTCAATAAAGTGGTTTTTTTCTCTGTTCTGACTATGTCTGCTGGGAGTTTTTTTGGACTGGGGAGATGTGATTTGGCGATGCATGCTCAGGGAGGAGGTTGGGACCATCCCTTGTGCCAGCATCCTTGCCAGCGGCATCAGGGCTGAGTTCAGGTGCCTGAGGAGTCAAACCGCAGCACAGTCACACAGGGGGTGGAGGCCGGACAGGACCTCTGGAGGTGGGAGTGTTCCCTCAGCTCCTGCTGGCATTGTGGGCACCACACAGCTCCTGCTAAGGCCTGACGTGTGCTGGGAGCAGCGCCGTGAGCTCAGGGCGAGGGCAACACGTCGGCACACACGGTGGCCACGAAGGGCTGAAGGTCCTTGTGCAGCCACCGTCACCTGCAGCTTGCTGTCCTCTGCAGCCGCCGTCCTTGCATCCTGATTGTCGGGCAGTTTCTTCACAATCCATCCCTCATGGCAATGGGATAAAGCAAACCACCCCGCTGGGCAGCACAAGTTCATTTGCTGATGGGGCAGCCTGGGGAACAGAAAAGCCCTCGGTGCTGTGCAAGCCCTGCTTAGCAATAAGTAGCACATCCCGCGGTTAGCGACACTGCTCACAGTGCAAATGCAAAACACAGCCCCGTACAGGCTCCTAGGCTGAATTTTAAGTGTCTCAGCCAAAAGCAGTACACAGGGGTAGGAGTTCCAAGTTGTGAGTCAGCAATGAGAGAGCTTATCAGTCAGAAACCTCAGGAACTGAGTGGTGGATGAGGGAAATCCCGTGTTAGACTGCTCTGTGTAAAGGGGACGGAGCCCTTGTTTGCTGTGGTTGGTTGTTTTCTGTCCTAATGAGCCAGAGCCATCCCACAGCCAGTGCCAGCCACAGCTCCCTCTTCTCCCCAAAGAAAGGGGAACAAAATCCTGCCTCTTCCTGACTTCAGGGATTTCTCAGATCTCTCTGACTCTGTGGTTGCAGGTGCTGATTCATCACACACCGGCTGAACTTCTTGTCGCCCATAGCCGATGTTTGCAACAAAGTGGTTTTTTCTGTCTTCTGACTGTGCCTGCCGGTGGAGAGGGCTGTGTCCTTGAGTGCGGAGCAGGTTTTTTGTGATGGATCCTCGGCAGGAGTCTGGGATAGTCCCTCGTCCCAGCATCCTCTCAAGTGGGCATCTGGGCTGATTTGAGGTGCTTTAGGAGTGCAACCAAAGCACAGAATCACACAGAACAGCTGAGGTTTGGAGGGACCTGTGGAAGTCACCTGGTCCAACCCCTCTGCTCAAGCAGGCACACCTGGAGCCACTAAAATCTATGATCCCAACAGCAAAATACTGGTTTCTTATGTGCAGCTGCAATATCGCACGTTTTAAGTTGTGCCTGTTTCCTCTGGTCCTCTCAGCACACACTCTGGAGAAGAGCCTGGCTCCCTCAGCTTCTGTCCTTCTCAGCAGCTTTTTATACACATTGGTCAGACACACACCCCCTGCACCTCACAGTCTTCTCCCAGCTGAAGAGTGCCAGCTCTCTCAGCCTCTCCTCACGTGGAAATAAGAAGGAGAATTTCCACTGGACCTCTCTTGGATTTTTTCCGAAGTCGTCCATCTCAAATAAGAAGTTTGAGACATTAGTCTTCAGCCAGGTTACCTCATGAGCTGTGCGTTGCAGTTTGGTGTAGAAGTGCCAGAGCGCTTATTAACAGGTTGTGAATTTGGCAGTTCTGGCCAGGAAGGTCCTGGGAGCACTAAGGTGGCACCTGGAGATACCCCTGTGTTATATGTGAAACCGTATGCCAATCTTAATTATGCAATTAGAATTTATTAAGCAAGCAGTAAACAGGCAAAACAGCGCTGGGCGGCCGGGGAGTCTCATCTCTACCAACGGCACGCACTCCGCCCCACCAGAGTCCCTCTTTTATAACTTTCCGGTCTCCAGGTAGGTTTCCAGGCTGGCGTGGCTTGGTCCGATGTCTTCTGCGGCTGCGCGTCCTGTTGCTAGGGGGTCGTGGGATGAAGGCAATAGTTTTCCTCCACACCGCCGGCTGCAACCCCGCTCCCTCGGACATGCGCAGCACACTTCGCCCATATAACTCCATTACATTTCTCCCCCCGCTACCAGGCAGTCATGCCAACATATTTTGTTCACCCGGTTTGATCAACAAATTTACAATATGAGTCTATTACAATCCCCCCTTTCTGTTTTTATCATTTTGTTGAGCAAACCATGCAATAGCCTCCCGGGCTAGAGAAAGTATGGGGGTTTCCTTTTCGGCAACACCGCCTTCTTCTAAGAGTTCGTACTGTTTTCTTAACAACATTAGATGCGCTGCTTCTAATCGACTCTTTACTCACCTGATGATTCTATTTAATATACAGGGCCCGAAGGTTAAGATTAACATCAATACTACAGTTGGAGATACCCCCTTAGACCCCTTAAGCACTGAATTAGGGCCTATAGCTTGTACATGCGTTATCTCTTCTCTTCTGATAAAAATAAGACCTCCACGGTCGGTACCAGGCTCCCAATACCTCATTCTCCAGGTTTTCCCCATTTGCCAAGCGGAATCTAGGGGGTTGGATATGTTAATGTATATATAATGACAATTCCCTTCCGTCACTATGCCTCCACTGGAGTCTCGTTTCGGAGGTTTACATCCGTAGGGTCCCCACTCCACAGATAAAAATTTATCTCGGTCTCCCCCTGGGGTCCATTCTGAGGCTACAGTCTCACACCCCCAATAAGCGCAATAGTAAGAATTGGTGTAATTACAGTACCCTTTCCCAGGAGTAGACCTGGGACAAAAATAGAAGCCCTTTTTGTTTAAACATGGGCTTATAGGTACTAACTGACATAGGGTTGGAGTAAAGCTCGGGCTTCCCATTCCACTTATTTGTTGAATAATTTTTTCATCTTCCCACCCAGAGAGCATCCATTTATAAGGTTGATGGGGGCTCTCTTTAACTTGGGCTATTCCCATTGTCGATAGTAATATCCATATACTTAATTTTAGGTTTAAGAAAAGTGGTGTGACTTTGCCCTTGCGACAGGTATCCCGAGAGCGCAGATAATCATTTTGGTTTTTATCTCTATCCCTTAAGGGAGATGGGAGGCTTTGGAGAAGCCCTGTGGTCACTTGGTTTGGGGGTTGTAAGTCAAGGGGCCCCATGAGCCATTCCTGGAGGTGGTTCAGCAACCCCAATCCCCACAGCAGTACGCCTCTGCCTTCTCCTCTGCCTACTCTGTTGCTTAGAGCAGCGAGGTGCACCATCTTCTCGGCAGCAGTCGTATTCTTCAGGGGAACCTCCTTCATATTGAGTCAACCGTGACTTATATGCCTCCCAGTTTTTATTCTTCACTTCCCAAGCTCCAGACTTCACTCTGGCTAGACCCCTTTATAATTTTCCCCGTTGCCACTCCCACTCGTAATGCCTATTCAGTTAATTATAACATTCGTGGCAAATATCGCTAGGGAAATACCCATAGGATCAATGGACCCACCACTTTTCTTTACAAAGTTTGCACCTATAGCATACAAAGGGGTAACATATACAGTTAGGATTTTTACAAAAGATAGCTTCACTCATCCGCTTTTCTCCGGAAGGTAAGTTTCAAGTTGCCAGGGTTCCCGGTTGCTTCCCAGTGAGAACTCCGAATTGGTCCCTTGATTCTGCTTGCATGAGTCCACCCTCTTTCAGCGGTCCGGATCGCGGTATCTGTGGTAAGTAGAACAAGAAAAGGTCCTTCCCGACAGGGAGTTAGAGATGATTCTTTCCAAGTTCTGATTAATACTTTCTCTCCCGGTTTAATTTTGTGTATTGCCATGTCTAGGGGCGGCCTCTGTACTATCAGTCCCTTCTTTATTAGTTCTTGCCTTCTTTTCGTGAGCCCCACAATATATTCCTGCAATAATTTTTCTTCTACCTTTGGGTGCTCAGTTGGTATTTCTAAATCATAAGGCATTCCATATAACATTTCAAAGGGAGAAATTCCAGTGTCTGCTCTGGGTTGCGTTCTCACATTTAGTAGAGCTAATGGCAAACATTTTACCCAGCTCGTTTTGGTTTCGATTATTAATTTGGCCAAATGCTTTTTAGTTTCACCATTCATTCTTTCTACCCTTCCCGAGCTTTGTGGATGCCATGGGGTGTGATGTTCCCACTTAGTCCCCAAGGGACCTAAGACTTCTTTGATTACCTTGGAGGTGAAGTGGGGCCCCTGGTCTGAGTCAATCACTGCTATGTTTCCGTACCGAGGTATAATGTTTTCTAATAATATTTTGACTACAGTTTTCGCGGTGGCTCGGGCCACCGGAAAAGCCTCTACAAAATGGGTCAAGTGGTCCACTAGGACCAGGAGGTATTTGTGTTTACCAACCTTCGGTAGTTCGGTAAAATCAATTTGTATCTTTTCAAAGGGTCTTTTGGCGAATTCACGCCCTCCATATACCCTTTCTCTGAGTTGTTGTTTATTTACCCTCTGACATGTCAGGCATTCTCCAACTATTCGCTTGGCTATATCACATATTCCTATGCACATATATTTTGTTCCAAATTGGTCTACTAATGCCTGTGCTCCCCAGTGGGTTTGCCTGTGAAATTCTCTCATTATTCTCCATGCCGCCCGCTTTGGGATTACTTCCCTTCCATCAGGGAGTAACCATTTCCCTTCCTTTTCAGTGATCCCTGCTTGTGCAAGTTTCTCTTTCTCCTGAATAGTGAAACTCACGGTATTATTTGTTTTAGTTTTCGTCTGTTCTGCCTCCTTTATTACCAATAAAGCAGCCCTCCGTGCTTCCTCGTCAGCTAGATTATTCCCCCTTACTTGTATCGAGGCGCCTCTTTGGTGGCCTTTTACGTGTACTATCACGATTTGTTTGGGTCCTCTTAGAGCTTTCAGAGTTTGTTTTATCAAGGCCTCATGTACCAGGCCTTTTCCTCGAGAGTTTATTAACCCTCGTTCTTCCCAGATTTTTCCAAATGTATGGACTACCCCAAATGCATATTTGGAATCTGTAAACACGGTCCCCTCCTTATTTTTCAGCAATTGCAGAGCCCTTAATACTGTGTATAATTCACAAGCCTGAGCGGACCAAGTTGCATCGAGGGGACCGGATTCCCTTACCCTTAGGGTGGTTCCATCTATTATGGAATATCCTGACTTCCGCCTCCCATCTATTACTCGAGACGACCCATCTACAAATAATTTTTCCCCGTTTGGTAGTTCTTCTTCCTCTAAATCTTCTCTAACCTTGGTCTGATACTCTATCAATTGGACACAATCGTGAGCTAAGTTTTCAGTTGGTTCCCCATATAAGAATTGGGGCGGGTTTTGTAAGCTCGTTGTTTCAAGCTCCAGCTTAGGGGAATGGATCAGGATACCCTCATATTTTAATAATCTGGCATCCGTAATCCATTTGTCTGCCTTTTGTTGTAATACCCCCCCGTATATTATGGGGCGTATATACCTTTAATTCTCCCCCCAAGGTTATCTTCCCGGCTTCTTCAACTAAAAGGGCCGTAGCCACTACAGCTTGCCAGCAAGTGGGCCATCTTCTACTAACTGGGTCTAGTAGTTTTGACAAATAACCTATGGGTTTCTTTTTCCCTGCCCACTCTTGAGTTAGCACTCCAAAGGCTGTTCCTCCCTCCGTATTTATGAATAAATAGAAGGGCCTTCTGATATCGGGTAAACTTAGTACTGGAGCATTTACTAAGTCTGTCTTTCAGTTTTCTAAGCTTTGCTCATCTTCTTGGCTCCATTTCATTAGACCTCCCCTCACTAATTTCTGATACAAGAGCTTCACTTTACTACTGTAATTCTCAATCCACTGCCTGCAATAACCTAAGAGTCCTAACAACTGCCTTACTTGTCTCTTGTTCTTAGGCGCTTGGAGTGATAAGATACCATTCACTCGCTCAGGGTCTAATTTCTTAGTCCCTTTGCTTAACCAGTGTCCCAAGTATTGTTTGCTAAATGCTTTATTAATATTCTGTCCTCGGGGAACAGATTCTTTAATGCCTTGAACAATTATAGTGCGCAGATCCGCCATATGGGTCCTATGTTTGGCATTCTGGTTATCCCAGTTTGGCCGCTGTAGTGGCCATTTAATGTCTGCGCCCGGACCCTGTTGGTACTGCTGATCCCAAACTCTCATCCTGGCTCTACGGATCATTTCCCTCTCTTCCACCGTGAACAATATACCTAAAATCGCCTGCAACTCCTCCCAGGTGTATACATTAGGTCCCCAAAATTGGTCCAGCCATTCGGATACTCCCAAGGGGTCCTCTAAAAGGTTCCCCATCTCTTTCTTAAATTCCCTGACATCCCCTGAATTCAGAGGTACTGACACAAAACCCACGCCAGGCTGCGGACCTCCCATAGCTATTTCCCTTAAGGGGTATAGTCCCTTTTCTGACTGCTTCTTTCTCCTAGCCTGACTCCTCGTAGTTCTCCGAGTCTCCTCAGGGGAACTAGGAGAGTCTGAATCTGGGTCTGGGGCTGTCGGGAGACGGGGAGGAGAAGGGGTTGGGTCTGGCACGGGTGCAGGAGGAACACAAGGAGGGGGAGGAGCGGGAAGTTCTTTGCGGTGTTTGGTCTTTTTCTTAGGGTTCTTTTCGCTTCAAGCGAACACATGGACTCTGGTATCTGATCTTATCCATAAACCAGCATATTCACTCTCTTCTAAGCTGAAGGGTTCTTTAGAATTTACATATATGTTTAAGGCTTGACATATCCAGTCCTCAAATGATCCAAAAACGGGCCAAAACAAGAGATCTCTTCTTATCTGTTTACCACCCCATACCTGCATACAATAATATGCCATTTTTTCTCTACTTTTACCTCGCCTAGATAGCCTATCATCCCAATGGGCTAGCATTAAACCTAAAGGACTATCTGGCGGTATACCGGGCAACCCCACCTTAGGGCCCCCCATGGAGTCAGAAGGCTTGCTTTTCTTCTGCCCCGTCTTCCAAAGTGCCTTCTCACACACACACACGCGCCCCTCGTTCGTGGCTCACGCCCTCGCGGGCAATGAGAACCGCACTACAAGAGGGTCCGTATGCCAATCTTAATTATCCAATTAGAATTTATTAAGCAAGCAGTAAACAGGCAAAACAGCGCTGGGCGGCCGGGGAGTCTCAACTCTACCAACGGCACGCACCCCGCCCCACCAGAGTCCCTCTTTTATAACTTTCCAGTCTCCAGGTAGGTTTCCAGGCTGGCGTGGCTTGGTCCGATGTCTTCTGTGGCTGCGCGTCCTGTTGCTAGGGGGTCGTGGGATGAAGGCAATAGCTTTCCTCCACACCACGGGCTGCAACCCTGCTCCCTCGGACATGCGCAGCACACTTCGCCCACATAACTCCATTACATTTCTCCCCCCCGCTACCAGACAATCATGCCAACATGTTTTGTTTTTATTTTACAATATGAGTCTATTACACCCTGTGTGTCAGCCAGGCTGGATGCTCCGTGTTCCGCACAGCAGCGGCACAGCAGGACCGCAGCCACCGCTCGACCTGTGTGTGCGCTGACAACCTGCACTGAGTGTCCTCCTGTCCTGGGCTTTCGGGTCTCTCAGGTCACGTTGACACAAAGTCATTGACAAAGGTATGAAGATGGCGCAAGTTCACAACTGTTGGAAGAGTCCACCACAGTCCTTGTCTTGGTGGGAAGGTGTTGGCGGTGAGAGCTGCGTAATGGGGGACATGACTTATGGGTGGTGCAGCAACCAAGGGAGGAAGGTGCTGCCACTTGTCACCTGCCATGAAGGTGGGCTGTAATGGAGAGGATGCACTGCTTTCCTTCAGTATCTGCCTGTGGTCCCGCGTGTCTTCCTTGCCCACTTGGAGGCAGATTGCCCGAGACTCGGTTATCCTTCCCTTTCTGTAGTCATTCACAATGATGGCGGCTTTTGAAAGTTTTCTCATGGTGCAAGTGCCCTTTGTCCTTCCCGCTCTCCCCAGCTTTCACAGCACATTGCTGTTAGGAAAACACTTTGGCTCACAGGCTGTCGTGGTTGAAGGCTGGCCGGCAGCTGAGCACCACATGGCCGCTCGCTCCCTCCCCACCACGGGGATGGTGGGGAGAATGGGAGGGCAAAATGAAGAAAACTCCTGGAATGAGGTAACAACAGTTTAGTCATTAAATTACAAACGATCAACTAGAAAAAAGCCAGCCAAGAAGACCATTCACCCCTGAACCCCAAACCCTTGCTCCCTGGAATGTCAAATAGACAGAAGATCCTTTCGGAAACGTCTCTGATTTAATGCATATTTCCTGAAAAGAGCTGTTTTTTCACTTTCTTAATGGCTTCTCTTTGAATCAAGGTGTTGTGATATAACCCAAGCTGGCAGTATAACCACGATAGCCGCTCACTCACTCTCCTCCTCCCACCCGTAAATACGGGAGACAATCGAAAGGGAAGGGAGAAACTTGTGGATTAAGATAAACACAGTGTAATAATGTAAAAAAGTAACACTAATAGACTACTGCTACTACCCATGTCTATAAAATTGAAAGAGAATATAAAATAAGAAATACTCTATGCAATTCCTCACAACCTCTGTCCCCACCGAGCAGACACTCTCCGGAAGCAGCACCTGGTCCCGACCAGCCGATCCCGGAGACAGAAGAGAGAAAAAGGAAGAAAAGCTCTGTGGTGGGTGCACTGAACCCCTCCCCAGCCAAACCAGCAGCAGTTTGGTCCAGGCTCCAGAGGAGGGAAGGGCCTGAGCCGCAGCCAGGCCAAGAACTCCTTCCAGGAGACCCACGGGGAAGCACAACGGCACACTGAACGCCGCTGGCTTGTGGGCGCAGGGAGGCTCGTGCAGACTTTTCCTACTGTATGCAATTTGACTATGTGTCGACCACTTCATTCGATAAATACGACAGCCTGGATGAGCCCACTTTGAGCTCTCCCTGCTAAATAAGTGAGCTGTATGGCAATGGTTTCACTCCTCCGAGGTCAGTGGACGAGCCCAGTTCAACTTCAATATTGATCATTTAGCTTAGGTAGATGCACACCAAATGTAATAGATTATTTAGAGATACAAGGTTGTATGATTTCTAATATACTCTTTGATTCATGTTACCTGGTAAACTTGATTTGCTAAAATTTTAAGCTCGTATTTACCAAAAGCGACTGCAGGCTACACTAAACGCCTGCAAGATAAAGCCTAGCTTGCATTTTGCTGGGAAAAATGGAACCGAGTGGGAAAACAACGATCCAAGGCTAACGCAGAGACATCACAGACATCTGCAAAGTGGGGCCTATTTTGCACTTCTCTGAGAAGAAAGGATTTATCCAGGCAAAACGGCACCTTCGAGGATATGCACCAAACCCAATTTCTACAACTGAACAAAACAGAGGCCCACGTGGAGTTAGGGAAAAAGGGTCCAATGGGGAGCAAAGGACGTGGTGGTGAAATATTGCTATTGGGCTGAATCCTAGTGTGAACGGTCTGCAAAGATATAAAAATTTGTGGTTTTCTATGCTTGGGCGCAGGTACCCAGCTTGAGCCAGCCCTTCTGCTATTCTACTCCATTACATTTTTTGTTTTCCTAAGAAATTTGTCTCCTGAAAGTCTGCTCTGCATACGGTTATTGGGCAACTGCAAGTTTACTGCTGGAGTTCTAACACATAGACTCAGCAGCAAACAGTTATCAGGGGAAGAAGAATCCCGACAGTTTGCACCGTGACGGATACTGGCCTCACCTGAAAGTTTGTCTCCGGAGCCCCAGGACACAGACTCTGGAGTGACCGGTTATCAGGGAGGGGAAGACAGATACAGGCACCTGGAGGGAAGGTAAGCAGAGTTTGCCTTGGCATATTTCCCCCATGCAGTAAATAATAGAGTGAACCCGCTACCGAACTCTTTTAAGTCGCGCTTCTCTTTAAGAAACCTAAATATTGTTCTGCAGCAAGCAGAACCCTAAATTACTCCCCTGCGACAGACTCAGAGCAATTAAAAACACTAACTCCGTCCCGAGGTGTTACCTTCTTGTTCTCTAAATAAGCCCAAATACTGACCGTGCTAGCTATGAAAAAGAAAGATTTCTAACTGCATGAGGAAAATGAACTCACTTTCAGTCAAACCAGCACACAAGCCGTTGCTCAGTGTCAACAGTTCAACCAGACACAGGCCATCCAAAGCTGACTTTGTATCCTTTATTTGCCATCAGGAGGGCCTTGCACACAAACTTGTCCCTGGCTCTGTTGGCCGCTCGGTGGGTGAAGGTCATGGGTCCCAGGGCAGGACTCCTTTCTGGTGCTCCTCCAGCCGGATTCGCCAAGGATAAAGCCTTGACACCCAAGTGTGATAAAGCCTGAACGCCCAAGTGTGCTCCTCTGTGGACATGAGTGTTCCTGCCTCAGCTCAACACACATTTCGTTTCCTGTTGGACCTGCCTTATTTCAAAGTCTTGGGGGTTGAAAGCTGGCACAGCAGCACGTGTGCCATTGACAGTCTCCCAGCTTGCCTTGTGTCCAACAAGAGGCATGTGTCTTTATTCTCGACGGCCATTTCCAGGGAAAACAGCTTGTTTGATTGATCAGGCCCCTGCAGGGAGAACAGAAGAGCTGGGATGCAGACACAACATTTTCCACGAGTCCCATGGAGCAGGTTGCTCACACGCAGCCCACTGTGAGTTCCCCTGCTGCTGAGCCTGTAGGGATGGTTGGTGGATAAGGGATGAGACCTGAACTACCTGTCTGAAATACAGCTGTCGCCAGCCTCGGTGCAAGTGGAGCCAGGAGCTGGTCCTGCAAACCATCCATCCAGGACACAGGAAGTTTTCAGCAGCTGTGGCTGTTCTGGAACAGGCTGTGCCATGTGCATCCCTGCCTATGAACATCCCTTCTCCTAGAGCTTGGAGTTTGAGATCTTGCCGATGGCGATAGGAGGATGGTGGCTTCGGGCGGTGGCTGAGGCTTGGGGCTTGCGTTGCCCACGACCAGCGATGGCCACGGGGTGACAGGGGAAGGACTTTCCCTGGGGAAGAGGCACCAGGCAGTGGCTGAGATGGAGGGCGACTTCACCACAGCTTTGGCTGTAGGTGGAAAGTTGTGGGTGAGACAGGAATTATGCGTCTTCCACAGCTCAGCCCAGCACAGCCCAGCCCAGCACAGCACATGTAAATGGCAGAACAGCATGATTTTCTCTTTGTTTACTGTTTCTTAGAAAAGTCCTGTTTTGGTAGCAAGTACAGGCAGAATGTCAGACAAAGTGTCTGACTGCATGGGAAGATATAGGGACATTTACTTGGCTATGTAAAGCCTGACTGCTCTAGAAGTTGAGTCTTTTTTTCTCTTCCCTTTTTTTTTTTTTTTTTAGAGAAGGTCTCAGGGGCAGGGACATGGATGATTTATGTTCATAGATCCTAAAATATACATTGTAGCTGTCAAGAGAGAATATGCCTTTGTCATGTATCTATTCCTTTTGGAACCTGGTGAATCCAATCTGCTGATCCATAGCCCATGGAGTTCAATAGACACCTTTGGCTTTTCTCCTTTGGCTCAAGAGCTCGATGACACCTCCTGTCACTGGGGTTGGCATCATTAATGCCGATAATCTGCTCTCTACCGTCTCCTAATCTCCGCTGCCTCCTCTCTAATGATCTGTGCGACAATCCAATCCCATCCCATGGTACAGAGAACATCAGCACCGTGTAGAGGGGTGACGTCCAAATGAAAGATGAGAGAGTTTGAAGAGCTTTTCATAACCTGCAGGAACGAAACGGGGAAGCAGTGACCTGGAAGCTGGGGCAGAGTGTCCCCTCAGACAGCTGGCAGGTGGCACACAAGTGCGGGCAGAGGGTGGTGCTGCCAAGCAGAAGGACCCGGACAGGCTGGAGAAAGGGGCTGACGGGAATGTCCTGCCTTTTAGCACGGGAAGAGCAAGGGCCTGCACGTGGGGAGGAAAAGCCCTTGTCCCAGGCTACGCTGGGGGACACCCATCTGGACAGCAGCTGTGCAGAGCCCCGGGGTCATGGTGGAGCCCCAGGGCAGGGATTTGGAGGCAGCAAAGTGCCCTTGGGGCAAAGGCGGCTCCTGGGCTGCAGTAGGCAAAGCATGGGCAGCAGGTGGAGGGAGGTGGTCCTTCCCCTGGGCTGTGTCCTGCTCGGGGCTCCCCAGTGCAAGGCAGCCATGGCCATAGTGGAGAGAACCCCCAGGCCAGTGCCCCCCAGGCCCCTCCCACTTTCCGTTGGGCTGGGGCTGTTGGGCAGTTGGAGCCACCAGCCAGAAGAGACGGCAGGACGGAGCTGTGCTGGCACCCAGCAGCGCTGCCAGGAGGCAGAGTCTGGCCCCGCAGCGCTGCCCCGGCACCGGCACCAGCACCAGCACCAGCACCCGCGTCGCGTCCTCGCTGTGGCCGTCTGCGCCGCGTCCTTGGTGCACGGCCAGGGTCCTCCTGTCCCGGGCGGGATGGGCCAGGCCAACTGCTGCTGCGGCTCCAGGTGGGCTCCCCCCGCGGCTCGGGGACACGCGGGCACGGCCGGGCCCCGCAGCAGCGGCATTTCTCATGCCCGCCGCTCTCTGCTGGGCAGGGAGGCTCTCAGCGACGCCGAGCCGGTGCTGAGCGCGGACGTGCGGCTGACCCGGGGCCGCAAGAGGAGCGAGAGGCGCCTTCTCCTCCTCCAGGAGGAACTGCTCATCGCCAAGTTGCAGTAAGAGCCTCAGAGCCCAGCTGCCTTTCCCCCATCCCTGGCCCTGGGAGCCGGGCAGGGCCACCCTGGCACCAGCCCCAGGTGCTGGATGCACCAATGGCCGTGCCAAGGGCAGGGGGAGACAGGGCTGTGCCCGGGGGGACCCCAAGGCGGGAGGCCACCCGCAGCTCACTGCCTGCATCTCCTCTCTGCAGACGCGGCACCACCCTGCGCCCACAGCTCCGCCTGGCCCTGGACCAGCTGTGGGTGCTGAGCGGCGGGAAGGAAGCGGCGCGGGAGGAAGAAGAGGAGGGAGAGGAGGGCAGCGATGAGGACGGGAGCTGCCTCATCTTCATCTGGCCCAGCGGCTCCTGCGTTGCCCATTTCGGGTGAGTTGTGGTGCCACTTTCTGTGGCCAGGCAGGAGAGGCTCCCAACTGTGCCCACGAGCTGAGGAGCAGCAGGGTCTGACACTCTTTCTCCTCTCTTTCTGCAGCTCGCGGGCGCTGAAGGAGCTGTGGCTGGACACACTGCTGGGGTAAGGCGGGGGGATGCTCCAGGTGTAGCCAGATGGGGGAACACAGCTCCCCAGCTGGGGAGAGGTGACCCCGCGGCTGCGGGCAGCTCTCGGGCAGAGCTGCCTGATGAGAGAGAAGAGGTGGCTCGGGGTTCACTCGGCTGTCTCCCTCTCCCCTTCTGGTGCACAGGACACCAGAAGGAGTGAAGAGACCCCGAGTGACCCACCTGCCATCGCTGAAGCTTGTGGAGAAGGAGCTAAGCCGCCGCCATGCCGTGAGTGTCTGTCTGTCTCTCCTGGGCTCTGTCCCCGAGCGCTGCTCCTCCAGCCCAGCAGCAGAGCCATGGCTGCTCACCTGCTTCCCCTCCTTCTCTCTCGCCCAGTGGAGGACCTTGAACGCCAGGAGCCTGGAGAGGCTGATGGAGCGCCAGGCAAAGGTGCGAATGGCTGCCTTTCTCCTCCCCCTGGCTGTGCTGGGGGGCCAGGGATGAGCGGCAAGGGGGGTGAGGTTGTGGTTCAGGGAGGGAGCATCCTGGGGGTCCCCTTAGGGAGTGGATAGGGTTGGGGAGCCCCCAGGAACACCAGCACGTCGTTGCTGGCACTGCTGGGAGGAAACCTGCTGTGTGAGGCAGAGAACCTGGGAGGGCAGAGGGTCCCAGCTGTGCTGCGCTCAGGCTGCTGGTGCCGGTGGCAGCTCGCCGGTGGCCCTTTGTGCTGCGGGGCTGCTCTGTCAGCACAGTCTGGTTCTTGCAGGCTGATCCCAAGCAAGGGCCTCCGCTGGCCCCATCTGGAAATGGAGGGGAATTTGGTCACTCAGCAGGTGAGTTTTGTCAAGAAAGGCATCCTCCTGCAAGTGGTGGAGCTGCACTCACTTGTCCCTTGAGTGTCACCATGCAGGATGGGTAGCCCAAGGGAGGATGTCAGCTGGAGGAGCAAGGACACCCGCTGTCCAGGGGCCGATGGACGTGGTTCTGCGGGGACACGCAGCCTCTGGTGCTGCCCACAGCTTGGAGGAGAGCAGGGCTGGGGCTGCCCCAGGCTGTCCCGCTGGCACGCCGGCTCTCAGGAGCCTCCAAACCGGAGCCGCTGAGCCAGAGCCGCGGCTGCAGCTGCCGCTCCCTGCCTGTCCTGCTGCAGCGCTCACACATGGCGCTGCAGGCAGGGCAGGCAGGGCAGGGCAGGCAGGCTCCATTGACGGGCTCTTGCTCTGTTTTCCTTTGCAGCAGGAGGGAGCAGCAGCAGCAGGAGGAGGGGGCTGCCCTGGCCCTTTGCTCTGCGGCGCAGCCCGGCCGCTGCCCAGGCGCCAGGGCAGGCGGGCTCCGGCTGCAGCAGGGCGCTCTTTGGCCAGCCCCTGGCAGCCCTCTGCGGGGAGGACGGCACGCTGCCCCAGCCCATCCAGGTAAGCAGCCTGGACAGGGGCTCCCCAGCCCTCCCTCCAGATGCTGCACAGAGATGCTGGGTGTCCCCAGGGTCTCCCGAGATGGGGAACTGGGCCCTTCAGCTGCAGCTCATGTTTCTGCTCCCAACCCCTTTGCGAGAGGAGGGAGTCTAGCCTGGGTTAGAGCTCCGGCTCTGGCCAGCACAGTTTAAAGTCATCTCCTCGGCTGAACATCTGTTCCCCTGCCTCTTCTGCAGGAGCTCCTGGCTGTCCTACGTCGGGAAGGACCATCAACGGAGGGGATATTCCGCAGAGCTGCCAGCGGAACAGCGCTTCGGGAGCTGCGCGAGGCCCTGGACCGTGGCCTGGACGTCACCATGGGAAGCCAACCTGCAGATCTGTTGGCCGTCGTCTTGAAGGTGAGCGCTTCTGACCTGCAGATGGAGGAGCACCTGGCTGGGCTGGCATGTTCTAGGGCTCACCTGGAGCCCTTGCCATTGCAGGACTTCCTCAGAAACATCCCCTCCAAGCTCCTCGTGATCGACCTGTACGCGGAGTGGATGTCAGCCATGGAGAAGACCAGCACGGAGGAGAAGATAGAGGAGCTGAAAGTGTAAGTGCAGGCAGCAGTCTGCCTGTTGAGCAGGAGCCCTGACCGCTGGACTAGACCACCTGGAAAACTGTGGGAAAGATCTGCTTTATTCACCTTGTGTTCCTTTTTCCTTAGGGTGGCCAAGAAATTGCCTGCGGCTCATCTCCTACTCCTGAAGGAGCTGCTGTCCCTCCTGCAGCACATCGGCCACAACGCAGCCACCAGCAAGATGAGCCTTAACAACCTGGCCATCTGCGTTGGGCCCAACCTGCTGAGCCCACCCGAGGAGGAGCTGCTCCCGCTGGAGGCCATGCTGGAGGTCACGCAGAAGGTACGCTGTCTGGAGCAGCCGGCTGCAGCCTTCCCGGCCCATCAGAGCTTGGCTGCTCGCAGCTCTCGGGATGCCTTCTCCTCCCTGGAGCCAATGCTGGTGGGGTGGCTGCCTGGAAGAGCAGCCCCACAGCCACAGCCTTCTGCGCAGAGGCGAGGCTCGGGAGCGGGAAAGGCTGCTTGGTGCCTTTTCAGGCAGCTGGGTTGAGACCAAGGCTTTGACGTGTGCAGGTGAACGTGCTGGTGGAGTTTCTGATTGAGTACTTCGGTGACATCTTTGTGGAGGAGACGGCTGGTCTCTCCTGTCCATCTGCCAAGGAGTCATCAGTACCCATGGACAGATCTACAGGTAAGGGGAAGGACTCATGGTTGTCACAGACTGGTGTCGGGACATGAGAAATTTCAGCATCAAGAAGACACTGGTGTAAGGGCTTTGGCATGGCTTTGTTTTATGTGCTGCTTCATTCGAAAAAGTCACATTGCGGTACATGCTTTTTCTTTCTAGATGGGCATGTGGAAGAGCAAAGTTGCCCTGCAGGCAGAGTAGACAAGGACCATCAGGTAAAAACCTTTCTGGATGCCCCCCCCTCTCTGCTGGACAACCTCAAAGAAGCTGGGTGAAGCACAGTGGTGGAGGGTGAAACGGCAGAGGTATGACCACTCCACAAAAATCGGGACAACGTGTCTCGGGTCGGAGGTTTGTTTCTGATGAGGCCAAGGAGCTGCTGTGCCTCCTCCTGGCAGCTGATCCCTGGTGCATTTGGGATTCCTCTTCCTCGTGGAATTATACATTGTAAGAAAAACCAACTGTGAATGATGTGAAACAGCATCTTCTCTGTAGAGTTAAGGTGTTGATTTGGCAGTCTGTCACCTACTACTCCATGTCTTCTCTTGCCACATTTTAACTCTCATATTTCTCATTTAGGCACCTCCAACTTTTCCTCCAAGCGCCGTCAAGAGTGTGGCAGAGTCCCTGGGATGCCCGGAACAGCTGAGGACTCTTTCAGAGGATAGAAGGTAAAATGAGCTCACATTTCTTAAAATCAGTACTGACCAAATGTGGCTTTAATTGAAATAAGATCTTCTCCAGTGGATTGTGTCTTTCCCTGTCTAATCATCACACTGTGGGATGGACAGGTTTGCAGGCTCTCCCCAGGAAAAGGAAATAAGAAGAAACTGCAAGAGAAAACATGCTTGTGGAGATGAGAGTAACAACGACCTGGAAAAGAAGAGGAGGAAGAGAAACAACATGTTTTGGGGAAGAAGACGCAAGAAGATCCAGAGGCTCAGGAAGCCCAGGTGGGTACCAGCCTCTCCTGCCCATCTTTCCCAGCTCTCAGCATGGCTCTTAGTGAGTCCAACTCGCTGGCAAGGGGCAGCAAGGGATGGTGGTGTGCGGGCTTGTAAATAAGTGGGTGTCAGCTCCCCAGGGGCTCCTGATGGAGCCCTGTGGTGTGCCACAGGGGCACTGGGCATCTCTGCACAGGCACAGGTCTCTCAGGGCATCACCCACGGGGATGAGGCGCCAGAGCCATCCCGGAGCCACTGCAGCCACAGCTCTCTCTGCTGGGCTGTCCACAATTCCTTGTAAACGCTGTTCCCAAGGAAAGGGGAACCAAGTCTTGCCTGTTCCTGCCTTTGTGCGTTTATCAGTGCTTCCTGACTCTCTCGTTGCAGGTCCCGTTTTCCTATGACCAGTTGTACCCTGTGATTCTTGGTGTTGAAGTTTGCAATAAAGTGTTTTGGAAGTTACAAGAAAGTGTTTTTAAAATGTTCACTCACCCGCGGTTGATGTTCGCAATAAAGTGGTTTTTTTCTCTGTTCTGACTATGTCTGCTGTATGATTTTTTTGGACCGGGGAGATGTTATTTGGCGATGAATCCTCGGGGAGAAGGTTGGGACCATCCCTTGTGCCAGCATCCTTGCCAGCGGCATCAGGGCTGAGTTCAGGTGCCTGAGGAGTCAAACCGCAGCACAGTCACACAGGGGGTGGAGGCCGGACAGGACCTCTGGAGGTGGGAGTGTTCCCTCAGCTCCTGCTGGCATTGTGGGCACCACACAGCTCCTGCTAAGGCCTGACGTGTGCTGGGAGCAGCGCCGTGAGCTCAGGGCGAGGGCAACACGTCGGCACACACGGTGGCCAGGAAGGGCTGAAGGTCCTTGTGCAGCCACCGTCACCTGCAGCTTGCTGTCCTCTGCAGCCGCCGTCCTTGCATCCTGATTGTCGGGCAGTTTCTTCACAATCCATCCCTCATGGCAACGGGATAAAGCAAACCACCCCGCTGGGCAGCACAAGTTCATTTGCTGATGGGGCAGCCTGGGGAACAGAAAAGCCCTCGGTGCTGTGCAAGCCCTGCTTAGCAAGAAGTAGCACATCCCGCGGTTAGCGACACTGCTCACAGTGCAAATGCAAAACACAGCCCCGTACAGGCTCCTAGGTTGAATTTTAAGTGTCTCAGCCAAAAGCAGTACACAGGGGTAGGAGTTCCAAGTTGTGAGTCAGCAATGAGAGAGCTTGTCAGTCAGAAACCTCAGGAACTGAGTGGTGGATGAGGGAAATCCCGTGTTAGACTGCTCTGTGTAAAGGGGACGACGGAGCCCTTGTTTGCTGTGGTTGGTTGTTTTCTTTCCTAATGAGCCAGAGCCATCCCACAGCCAGTGCCAGCCACAGCTCCCTCTTCTCCCCAGAGATAGGGGAACAAAATCCTGCCTCTTCCTGACTTCAGGGATTTCTCAGATCTCTCTGACTCTGTGGTTGCAGGTGCTGATTCATCACACACCGGCTGAACTTCTTGCCGCCCATAGCCGATGTTTGCAACAAAGTGGTTTTTTCTGTCTTCTGACTGTGCCTGCCGGTGGAGAGGGCTGTGTCCTTGAGTGCGGAGCAGGTTTTTTGTGATGGATGCTTGGGAGGAGTCTGGGATAGTCCCTCGTCCCAGCATCCTCTCAAGTGGGCATCTGGGCTGATTTGAGGTGCTTTAGGAGTGCAACCAAAGCACAGAATCACACAGAACAGCTGAGGTTTGGAGGGACCTGTGGGAGTCACCTGGTCCAACCCCTCTGCTCAAGCAGGCACACCTGGAGCCACTAAAATCTATGACCCCAACAGTAAAATACTGGTTTCTCATGTGCAGCTGCAATATCGCGCGTTTTAAGTTGTGCCTGTTTCCTCCGGTCCTCTCAGCACACACTCTGGAGAAGAGCCTGGCTCCCTCAGCTTCTTTCCTTCTCAGCAGCTTTTTATACACATTGGTCAGACACACACCCCCTGCACCTCACAGTCTTCTCCCAGCTGAAGAGTGCCAGCTCTCTCAGCCTCTCCTCACGTGGAAATAAGAAGGAGAATTTCCACTGGACCTCTCTTGGATTTTTTCCGAAGTCGTCCATGTCAAATAAGAAGTTTGAGACATTAGTCTTCAGCCAGGTTACCTCATGAGCTGTGCGTTGCAGTTTGGTGTAGAAGTGCCAGAGCGCTTATTAACAGGTTGTGAATTTGGCAGTTCTGGCCAGGAAGGTCCTGGGAGCACTAAGGTGGCACCTGGAGATGCCCCTGTGTTAGATGCGAAACCGTATGCCAATCTTAATTATCCAATTAGAATTTATTAAGCAAGCAGTAAACAGGCAAAACAGCGCTGGGCGGCCGGGGAGTCTCAGCTCTACCAACAGCACGCACCCCGCCCCACCAGAGTCCCTGTTTTATAACTTTCCGGTCTCCAGGTAGGTTTCCAGGCTGGCGTGGCTTGGTCCGATGTCTTCTGCGGCTGCGCGTCCTGTTGCTAGGGGGTCGTGGGATGAAGGCAATAGTTTTCCTCCACACCGCGGGCTGCGACCCCGCTCCCTTGGACATGCGCAGCACACTTCGCCCACATAACTCCATTACATTTCTCCTCTCCTGCTACCAGGCAATCATGCCAACATATTTTGTTCACCCGGTTTGATCAACAAATTTACAATATGAGTCTATTACAATCCCCCCTTTCTGTTTTTATCATTTTGTTGAGCAAACCGTGCAATAGCCTCCCGGGCTAGAGAAAGTATGGGGGTTTCCTTTTCGGCAACACCGCCTTCTTCTAAGAGTTCGTACTGTTTTCTTAACAACATTAGATGCGCTGCTTCTAATCGACTCTTTACTCACCTGATGATTCTATTTAATATACAGGGCCCGAAGGTTAAGATTAACATCAATACTACAGTTGGAGATACCCCCTTAGACCCCTTAAGCACTGAATTAGGGCCTATAGCTTGTACATGCGTTATCTCTTCTCTTCTGATAAAAATAAGACCTCCACGGTCGGTACCAGGCTCCCAATACCTCATTCTCCAGGTTTTCCCCATTTGCCAAGCGGAATCTAGGGGGTTGGATATGTTAATGTATATATAATGACAATTCCCTTCCGTCACTATGCCTCCACTGGAGTCTCGTTTAGGAGGTTTACATCCATAGGGTCCCCACTCCACAGATAAAAATTTATCTCGGTCTCCCCCTGTGGTCCATTCTGAGGCTACCGTCTCGCACCCCCAATAAGCGCAATAGTAAGAATTGGGGTAATTACAGTACCCTTTCCCAGGATTAGAACTGGGACAAAAATAGAAGCCCTTTTTGTTTAAACATGGGCTTATAGGTACTAATTGACATAGGGTTGGAGTAAAGCTCGGGCTTCCCGTTCCACTTATTTGTTGAATAATTTTTTCATCTTCCCACCTAGAGAGCGTCCATTTATAAGGTTGATGGGGGCTCTCTTTTCCTTGGGCTATTCCCATTGTCAATAGTAATATCCATATACTTAATTTTAGGTTTAAGAAAAGTGGTGTGACTTTGCCCTTGCGACAGGTATCCCGAGAGTGCAGATAATCATTTTGGTTTTTATCTCTATCCCTTAAGGGAGATGGGAGACTTCGGAGAAGCCCTGTGGTCGCTTGGTTTGGGGGTTGTAAGTCAAGGGGCCCCATGAGCCATTCCTGGAGGTGGTTCAGCAACCCCAATCCCCACAGCAGTACGCCTCTGCCTTCTCCTCTGCCTACTCTGTTGCTTAGAGCAGCGAGGTGTACCATCTTCTCGGCAGCAGTCGTATTCTTCAGGGGAACCTCCTTCACATTGAGTCATCCTTGACTTATATGCCTCCCAGTTTTTATTCTTCACTTCCCAAGCTCCACACTTCACTCTGGCTAGACTCCTTTATAATTTTCCCCGTTGCCACTCCCACTCGTAATGCCTATTCAGTTAATTATAACATTCGTGGCAAATACCGCTAGGGGAATACCCATAGGATCAATGGACCCACCACTTTTCTTTACAAAGTTTGCACCTATAGCATACAAAGGGGTAACATATACAGTTAGGATTTTTACAAAAGATAGCTTCACTCATCCGATTTTCTCCGGAAGGTAAGTTTCAAGTTGCCAGGGTTCCCGGTTGCCTCCCAGTGAGAACTCCGAATTGGTCCCTTGATTCTGCTTGCATGAGTCCACCCTCTTTCAGCGGTCTGGATCGCGGTATCTGTGGTAGATAGAACAAGAAAAGGTCCTTCCCGACAGGGAGTTAGAGATGATTCTTTCCAAGTTCTGATTAAGACTTTCTCTCCCGGTTTAATTTTGTGTATTGCCATGTCTAGGGGTGGCCTCTGTACTATCAGTCCCTTCTTTATTAGTTCTTGCCTTCTTCTCGTGAGCCCCACAATATATTCCTGCAATAATTTTTCTTCTACCTTTGGGTGCTCAGTTGGTATTTCTAAATCATAAGGCATTCCATATAACATTTCAAAGGGAGAAATTCCAGTGTCTGCTCTGGGTTGCGTTCTCACATTTAGTAGAGCTAATGGCAAACATTTTACCCAGCTCGTTTTGGTTTCGATTATTAATTTGGTCAAATGATTTTTAGTTTCACCATTCATTCTTTCTACCCTTCCCGAGCTTTGTGGATGCCATGGGGTGTGATGTTCCCACTTAGTCCCCAAGGGACCTAGGACTTCTTTGATTACCTTGGAGGTGAAGTGGGGCCCCTGGTCTGAGTCAATCACTGCTATGTTTCCGTACTGAGGTATAATGTTTTCTAATAATATTTTGACTACAGTTTTCGCGGTGGCTCGGGCCACCGGAAAAGCCTCTACAAAATGGGTCAAGTGGTCCACTAGGACCAGGAGGTATTTGTGTTTACCAACCTTCGGTAGTTCGGTAAAATCAATTTGTATCTTTTCAAAGGGTCTTTTGGCAAATAAGCGCCCTCCATATTCCCTTTCTCTGAGTTGTTGTTTATTTACCCTCTGACATGTCAGGCATTCTCCAACTATTCTCTTGGCTATATCATATATTCCTATGCACATATATTTTGTTCCAAATTGGTCTACTAATGCCTGTGCTCCCCAGTGGGTTTGCCTGTGAAATTCTCTCATTATTCTCCATGCCACCCCCTTTGGGATCACTTCCCTTCCATCAGGGAGTAACCATTTCCCTTCCTTTTCAGTGATCCCTGCTTGTGCAAGTTTCTCTTTCTCCTGAATAGTGAAACTCACGGTATTATTTGTTTTAGTTTTCGTCTGTTCTGCCTCCTTTATTACCAATAAAGCAGCCCTCCGTGCTTCCTCGTCAGCTAGATTATTCCCCCTTACTTGTATCGAGGTGCCTCTTTGGTGGCCTTTTACGTGTACTATCACGATTTGTTTGGGTCCTCTTAGAGCTTTCAGAGTTTGTTTTATCAAGGCCTCATGTACCAGGCCTTTTCCTCGAGAGTTTATTAACCCTCGTTTTTCCCAGATTTTTCCAAATGTATGGACTACCCCAAATGCATATTTGGAATCTGTAAACACGGTCCCCTCCTTATTTTTCAACAATTGCAGAGCCCTTAATACTGCGTATAATTCACAAGCCTGAGCGGACCAAGTTGCATCGAGGGGACCGGATTCCCTTACCCTTAGGGTGGTTCCATCTATTATGGAATATCCTGACTTCCGCCTCCCATCTATTACTCGAGACAACCCATCTACAAATAATTTTTCCCCGTTTGGTAGTTCTTCTTCCTCTAAATCTTCTCTAACCTTGGTCTGATACTCTATCAATTGGACACAATCGTGAGCTAAGTTTTCAGTTGGTTCCCCATATAAGAATTGGGGCGGGTTTTGTAAGCTTGTTGTTTCAAGCTCCAGCTTAGGGGAATGGATCAGGATACCCTCATATTTTAATAATCTGGCATCCGTAATCCATTTGTCTGCCTTTTGTTGTAATACCCCCCCGTATATTATGGGGCGTATATACCTTTAATTCTCCCCCCAAGGTTATCTTCCCGGCTTCTTCAACTAAAAGGGCCGTAGCCACTATAGCTTGCCAGCAAGTGGGCCATCTTCTACTAACTGGGTCTAGTAGTTTTGAAAAATAACCTATGGGTTTCTTTTTCCCTGCCCACTCTTGAGTTAGCACTCCAAAGGCTGTTCCTCCCCCCGTATTTATGAATAAATAGAAGGGCCTTCTGATATCGGGTAAACTTAGTACTGGAGCATTTACTAAGTCTGTCTTTCAGTTTTCTAAGCTTTGCTCATCTTCTTGGCTCCATTTCATTAGACCTCCCCTCACTAATTTCTGATACAAGAGCTTCACTTTACTACTGTAATTCTCAATCCACTGCCTGCAATAACCTAAGAGTCACAGAATCACAGAATCACAGAATGTTAGGGATTGGAAGGGACCTCAAAAGATCATCTAGTCCAATCCCCCTGCCAGAGCAGGAACACCTAGGTGAGGTTACACAGGAAGGCGTCCAGGCGGGTTTTGAATGTCTTCAGAGAAGGAGAATCCACAACCTCCCTGGGCAGCCTGTTCCAGTGTTCCGTCACCCTCACTGAGAAGAAGTTTCTTCTCACATTTAAGTGGAACCTCTTGTGTTCCAGCTTGAACCCATTACCCCTTGTCTTACTGTTGGTTGTCACCGAGAAGAGCCTGGCTCCATCCTCGTGACACCCACCCTTTATATATTTATAAACATTGATGAGGTCACCCCTCAGTCTCCTCTTCTCCAAGCTAAAGAGACCCAGCTCCCTCAGCCTTTCCTCATAAGGGAGATGCTCCAATCCCTTCATCATCTTTGTGGCCCTGCGCTGGACTCTCTCCAGCAGTTCCCTGTCCTTCTTGAACTGAGGGGCCCAGAACTGGACGCAATATTCCAGATGAGGTCTCACCAGGGCAGAGTAGAGGGGAAGGAGAACCTCTCTACACCTACTAACCACCCCCCTTCTAATACACCCCAGGATGCCATCGGCCTTCTTGGCCACAAGGGCACAGTGCTGGCTCATGGTCATCCTGCTGTCCACCAGGACCCCCAGGTCCCTTTCCCCTACACTGCTCTCTAATAGGTCATTCCCCAACCTGTACTGGAACCTGGGGTTGTTCTTGCCCAGATGCAAGACTCTACATTTCCCCTTGTTATATTTCATTAAATTTTTCCCCGCCCAACTCTCCAGCCTGTCCAGATCTCGCTGGATGGCAGCACAGCCTTCTGGTGTGTCAGCCACTCCTCCCAGCTTGGTGTCATCAGCAAACTTACTGATAATACACTCAATTCCCTCATCCAAGTCATTGATGAATATATTGAACAGTATTGGTCCCAGAACTGACCCTTGAGGCACTCCACTAGATACAGGCCTCCAACCAGACTCCGCCCCATTGATCACAACTCTCTGGCTTCTCTCCTTCAGCCAGTTTGCAGTCCACCTCACTACCCGATCATCCAGTCCACACTTCCTCAGTTTTGCCGTGAGGATGCTGTGGGAGACGGTGTCAAATGCTTTGCTGAAGTCAAGGTAGACCACATCCACTGCTCTGCCATCGTCAATCCACCTTGTTACGTCTTCATAAAAGGCTATGAGGTTGGTCAAACACGACTTCCCCTTGGTGAAGCCATGTTGACTGCCCTGATGACCCTCTTATCCTTGATATGTCTTAAGATGGCACCAAGGATAAGGTGTTCCATCACTTTCCCAGGGATGGAGGTGAGGCTGACCGGTCTATAGTTGCCCGGGTCCTCCTTCTTGCCCTTTTTGAAGACCGGAGTGACATTTGCTTTCCTCCAGTCCTCAGGCACCTCTCCCGTTTCCCAAGACTTGGCAAAGATGATGGAGAGCGGTCCAGCAATGACTTCAGCCAGCTCCCTCAGCACCCGCGGGTGCATCCCATCTGGACCCATGGATTTATGGATGTCCAGATTGCTTAATTGCTCCCTAACCCAGTCCTCATCAACTGAGGCAGACTCCTCCATTGCCCTGCCTTCCTCTGGAGCCTCAGGGGTACGGGGCTCCTCAGGACAGCCTCCAGCAGAGTAGACAGAGACAAAGAAGGCATTCAGCAACTCCACCTTCTCTGTATCTTCTGTCACCAGGGCACCCACCCCGTTCATCAGTGGGCCTACATTGCCTCTGGTGTTAGTTTTATCTGCCATGTATTTGAAGAAGCTCTTCCCGTTGTCCTTGACCCCTCTCGCCAGGTTTAACTCTAAGGAGGCCTTAGCTTTCCTAGTTGCCTCCCTACATCCTCTGACAACAGCCTTATATTCTTCCCACGTGGCCAGCCCCTCCTTCCATGATTTGTAAACTCTCCTCTTCCACTTGAGTTTGCCCAGCAGTTCCCTGTTTAACCACGCAGGTCTCCTGGCTCCCTTCCTTGACTTCCTGCGCGTCGGGATGCACTGATCTTGAGCTTGGTAGAAGCAGTCCCTGAAAGTTAACCAACTATCTTGGGCGCCTCTACCTTCAAGCAGCCTTGCCCACGGGATTTCCTCCAGCAACTGTTTGAAAAGGCCAAAGTCGGCCCTGCTGAAGTCCAGGGTTGCAATTCTGCTCGGTATTCTGCTCCCACCACAGGAGATTCTGAACTCCACCATCTCGTGGTCACTACAACCAAGGCAGCCCCCCACCTTTACTACTTCGACCAGACCCTCCTTGTTAGCGAGGACGAGATCCAGCAGCGCACCTCTTCTAGTTGGCTCCTCCACCATTTGCATGAGAAAGTTATCGTCAATGCACTGGAGGAACCTCCTAGACTGAGGCTGACTGGCTGAGTAGTTCTTCCAGCAAACATCAGGGTAGTTAAAATCCCCCACAACAACCAGGGCCTGTGACTGTGAGGCCGCTCTCAGCTGCCCGTAGAAGGCCTCATCAACTTCCTCACCCTGATCTGGTGGCCTGTAATAGACTCCCACAACAGTGTCACCCCTGCCAGCCTGCCCCTTAATTCTCACCCACAGACTCTCAACTCGCTCCTCAACCGCACCTGGACAGTACTCTATACATTGTAGTTGCTCTCTCACGTAAAGAGCAACTCCACCACCACGCTTGGCTGGCCTGTCTTTCCTGAGAAGGACATAGCCATCCATGACCACATTCCAGTCATGTGAGCTGTCCCACCATGTCTCTGTAATTGCCACCAGATCATAATCTCCTGACCGAACGCAGGTTTCTAACTCCTCCTGCTTATTCCCCATGCTGCGCGCATTGGTGTACAGGCACTTCAGGGAGCGAGCCGAGTACACCGATTTCACCCTAGGGGCCTGGGGGGCCTCCCGGTCTTTATGTATTCCGGCATGCTGCCCCACTGATGCAAGCCCAGCTACAACCCCATCCCCCTTCGAATCTAGTTTAAAGCCCTGCAAATGAGCCCTGCTAATTCCTGTCCCAGCATCTTTTTACCCCTGTGGGATAAACCTTTCCCACATATCACTGACCGGACTGGTGTCTTATAAAACCAGCCGTTATCAAAGAACCCAAAGCCCTGCCTGTAGCACCAGTCCCAAAGCCAATCATTTACGGACTCAATTTTTCTATTCCGTCCCACATCATCATCCGAAAATGGAAGGAGGGAAGAGAAGATAACTTGAGCCCCAGACTCTTTCACCATTTGTCCCAAGGCCTTGAAGTCTCTCTTCATTCCCCTCAGACTACGGGATGCCGCTTCCTCCCCATCTGTCTGGAAGATCAGTAGGGGGTAATAGTCCGTTGGGCGCACCAGTTTGGGGAGCGCCCTGGCGATCTATCTGAGAATACAACCAAATGTTACACATCACACGAACATTATGAAGATATGTGATGTTCAAATGAAAAAAGTTTGAACAGCTTTTAATAACTTGCAGGAATAGAAAGGGGAGGCTCTCTATATAATACAAAACAAGAATGCAGATTTTCCGCATTGATTTCTACACCTTCTGTGATGATTTATGTCAAATAAAAGCTCACGTCTGCGAGGCCCTGGCTGCACTCTGCAGGTCCTCTTCCCATTCAGTGACCTGCATGGTGGGGCAGAGCGTCCCCTCAGACAGCTGGCAGGTGGCACACAAGTGCGGGCAGAGGGTGGTGCTGCCAAGCAGAAGGACCCGGACAGGCTGGAGAAAGGGGCTGACGGGAATGTCCTGCCTTTTAGCACGGGAAGAGCAAGGGCCTGCACGTGGGGAGGAAAAGCCCTTGTCCCAGGCTACGCTGGGGGACACCCATCTGGACAGCAGCTGTGCAGAGCCCCGGGGTCATGGTGGAGCCCCAGGGCAGGGATTTGGAGGCAGCAAAGTGCCCTTGGGGCAAAGGCGGCTCCTGGGCTGCAGTAGGCAAAGCATGGGCAGCAGGTGGAGGGAGGTGGTCCTTCCCCTGGGCTGTGTCCTGCTCGGGGCTCCCCAGTGCAAGGCAGCCATGGCCATAGTGGAGAGAACCCCCAGGCCAGTGCCCCCCAGGCCCCTCCCACTTTCCGTTGGGCTGGGGCTGTTGGGCAGTTGGAGCCACCAGCCAGAAGAGACGGCAGGACGGAGCTGTGCTGGCACCCAGCAGCGCTGCCAGGAGGCAGAGTCTGGCCCCGCAGCGCTGCCCCGGCACCGGCACCAGCACCAGCACCAGCACCCGCGTCGCGTCCTCGCTGTGGCCGTCTGCGCCGCGTCCTTGGTGCACGGCCAGGGTCCTCCTGTCCCGGGCGGGATGGGCCAGGCCAACTGCTGCTGCGGCTCCAGGTGGGCTCCCCCCGCGGCTCGGGGACACGCGGGCACGGCCGGGCCCCGCAGCAGCGGCATTTCTCATGCCCGCCGCTCTCTGCTGGGCAGGGAGGCTCTCAGCGACGCCGAGCCGGTGCTGAGCGCGGATGTGCGGCTGACCCGGGGCCGCAAGAGGAGCGAGAGGCGCCTTCTCCTCCTCCAGGAGGAACTGCTCATCGCCAAGTTGCAGTAAGAGCCTCAGAGCCCAGCTGCCTTTCCCCCATCCCTGGCCCTGGGAGCCGGGCAGGGCCACCCTGGCACCAGCCCCAGGTGCTGGATGCACCAATGGCCGTGCCAAGGGCAGGGGGAGACAGGGCTGTGCCCGGGGGGACCCCAAGGCGGGAGGCCACCCGCAGCTCACTGCCTGCATCTCCTCTCTGCAGACGCGGCACCACCCTGCGCCCACAGCTCCGCCTGGCCCTGGACCAGCTGTGGGTGCTGAGCGGCGGGAAGGAAGCGGCGCGGGAGGAAGAAGAGGAGGGAGAGGAGGGCAGCGATGAGGACGGGAGCTGCCTCATCTTCATCTGGCCCAGCGGCTCCTGCGTTGCCCATTTCGGGTGAGTTGTGGTGCCACTTTCTGTGGCCGGGCAGGAGAGGCTTCCAACTGTGCCCACGAGCTGGGGAGCAGCAGGGCCTGATGCTCTTTCTCCTCTCTTTCTGCAGCTCGTGGGCGCTGAAGGAGCTGTGGCTGGACACACTGCTGGGGTAAGGGAGGGGGATGCTCCAGGTGTAGCCAGATGGGGGAACACAGCTCCCCAGCTGGGGAGAGGTGACCCCGCGGCTGCGGGCAGCTCTCGGGCAGAGCTGCCTGATGAGAAGAGGTGGCTCGGGGTTCACTCGGCTGTCTCCCTCTCCCCTTCTGGTGCACAGGACACCAGAAGGAGCGAAGAGACCCCGCGTGGAACGGCTGCCATCACTGAAGCTCGTGGAGAAGGAGCTAAGCCGCCGCCATGCCGTGAGTGTCTGTCTGTCCTGGGCTCTGTCCCCGAGTGCTGCTCCTCCAGCCCAGCAGCAGAGCCATGGCTGCTCACCTGCTTCCCCTCCTTCTCTCTGGCCCAGTGGAGGACCTTCAACGCCAGGAGCCTGGAGAGGCTGATGGAGCGCCAGGCAAAGGTGCGAATGGCTGCCTTTCACCTGCCTCTGGCTGTGCTGGGGGGCCAGGGATGAGCGGCAAGGGGGGTGAGGGTGTGGTTGAGGCGGGGAGGGTGCTGCGGTGCCACTCGGGAAGCAGAGAGGGTTGGGGAGCCCCCAGGAACACCAGTACATCCTTGCTGGCACTGCTGGGAGGAAACCTGCTGTGTGAGGCAGAGAACCCGGGAGGGCAGAGGGTCCCAGCTTTGCTGCGCTCAGGCTGCTGGTGCCGGTGGCAGCTCGCCGGTGGCCCTTTGTGCTGCGGGGCTGCTCTCAGCGCAACCTGGTTCTTGCAGGCTGATCCCAAGCAAGGGCCTCCGCCGGCCCCATCTGGAAATGGAGGGAGACTTGGTCACTCAGCAGGTGAGTTTTGTCAAGAAAGGCATCCTCCTGCAAGCGGTGGAGCTGCACTCACTTGTCCCTTGAGTGTCACCATGCAGGATGGGCAGCCCAAGGGAGGATGTCAGCTGGAGGAGCAAGGACACCCGCTGTCCAGGGGCCGATGGACGTGGTTCTGCGGGGACACGCAGCCTCTGGTGCTGCCCACAGCTTGGAGGAGAGCAGGGCCGGGGCTGCCCCAGGCTGTCCCGCTGGCACGCCGGCTCTCAGGAGCCTCCAAACCGGAGCCGCTGAGCCAGAGCCGCGGCTGCAGCTGCCGCTCCCTGCCTGTCCTGCTGCAGCGCTCACACATGGCGCTGCAGGCAGGGCAGGCAGGGCAGGGCAGGCAGGCTCCATTGACGGGCTCTTGCTCTGTTTTCCTTTGCAGCAGGAGGGAGCAGCAGCAGCAGGAGGAGGGGGCTGCCCTGGCCCTTTGCTCTGCGGCGCAGCCCGGCTGCTGCCCAGGCGCCAGGGCAGGCGGGCTCCGGCTGCAGCAGGGCGCTCTTTGGCCAGCCCCTGGCAGCCCTCTGCGGGGAGGACGGCACGCTGCCCCAGCCCATCCAGGTAAGCAGCCTGGACAGGGGCTCCCCAGCCCTCCCTCCAGATGCTGCACAGAGATGCTGGGTGTCCCCAGGGGCTCCCGAGATGGGGAACTGGGCCCTTCAGCTGCAGCTCATGTTTCTGCTCCCAACCCCTTTGCGAGAGGAGGGAGTCTAGCCTGGGTTAGAGCTCCGGCTCTGGCCAGCACAGTTTAAAGTCAGCTCCTCGGCCGAACATCTGTTCCCCTGCCTCTCCTGCAGGAGCTGCTGGCTGTCCTACATCACGAAGGACCATCAACAGAGGGGATATTCCGCAGAGCTGCCAGCGGGACAGCACTTCGGGAGCTGCGCGAGGCCCTGGACCGTGGCCTGGACATTGATCTGGAAAGCCAACCTGCAGATCTGTTGGCCGTCGTCTTGAAGGTGAGCGCTTCTGACCTGCAGATGGAGGAGCTCCTGGCTGGGCTGGCATGTTCTAGGGCTCACCTGGAGCCCTTGCCATTGCAGGACTTCCTCAGAAACATCCCCTCCAAGCTCCTCGTGATCGATCTGTACGCGGAGTGGATGTCAGCCATGGAGAAGACCAGCACGGAGGAGAAGATAGAGGAGCTGAAAGTGTAAGTGCAGGCAGCAGTCTGCCTGTTGAGCAGGAGCCCTGACTGCTGGACTAGACCACCTGGAAAACTGTGGGAAAGATCTGCTTTATTCACCTTGTGTTCCTTTTTCCTTAGGGTGGCCAAGAAATTGCCTGCGGCCCATCTCCTCCTCCTGAAGGAGCTGCTGTCCCTCCTGCAGCACATCGGCCACAACGCAGCCACCAGCAAGATGAGCCTTAACAACCTGGCCATCTGCGTTGGGCCCAACCTGCTGAGCCCACCCGAGGAGGAGCTGCTCCCGCTGGAGGCCATGCTGGAGGTCACGCAGAAGGTACGCTGTCTGGAGCAGCCGGCTGCAGCCTTCCCGGCCCATCAGAGCATGGCTGCTCGCAGCTCTCGGGATGCCTTCTCCTCCCTGGAGCCAATGCTGGTGGGGTGGCTGCCTGGAAGAGCAGCCCCACAGCCACAGCCTTCTGCGCAGAGGCGAGGCTCGGGAGCGGGAAAGGCTGCTTGGTGCCTTTTCAGGCAGCTGGGTTGAGACCAAGGCTTTCACGTGTGCAGGTGAACGTGCTGGTGCAGTTTCTGATAGAGAACTTCAGTGACATCTTTGGGGAGAAGACGGCTGGTCACTCCTTTCCATCAGCCAAGAAAGCACCGGCACCCCTGGAGAGATCGGCAGGTAATGGGAAGGTCTCATGGTTGTCACAGATTGGTGTTGGGACATGAGAAATTTCAGCATCAGGAAGACATCTGGAATAAGTCTTTGGCAGGGGTTTGCTATATGTGCCGCTTCATTCCAAAAAGTCACTTTGCGGTACATGCTTTTTCTTTCTAGATGGGCATATGGAAGAGCCAAGTGGCCCTGCAGGCAGAGCAGACGAGGACCATCAGGTAAAATCCTTTCTGGATGCCCCCCTCTCTGCTGGACAACCTGAAAGAAGCTGGGGGAGTCACAGTGCTGGAGGGCGAAACTGCAGAGGTATGGCAGCTCCTCAAACACCGGGACAACGTGTCTCAGGTCAGAGGTTTGTTTCTGGTGATGCCAAGGAGCTGTTGTGCCTTCCTCACCTGGCAGCTGATCTCTTGTGTATTTGGGATTCCTACTCTATGGAATGATACATTGTAAGGAAAAAAACCTGTGAATGGTGGAAACCAGCACCATCTATGTAGAGCGAGGCTGGCGATTTGGCAATGTGTCACGTACCACTCCAAGTCGTGACTTGCCACCTGTTCACTCCCAAAATTTCTGGTTTAGGTATCTCCATCTTCAACTGCAATGACCTGCAAGAGTGTGGCAGAGTCCCTAGTGAAGCTGGAAGAGCTGAGGAGCCCTTCAGAGGAAAGAAGGTAAAATGAGATCCATTTGCTTTAAATCAGTACGGACCAGTTGTGGCTTTCCCTAACTCATAGCACTCTGGGATGGAAAGGTTTGCAGGCTCTGCTAAGGAAAAGGGAAAGGAAAGAAAGAGGAAGAGAGAACAGGCCTGGAGAGAGGAGGATGACAACGAGATGGAGAAGAAGAGGAAGAAGAGGGGAAATGTTTTTGCTGGTGGAGTAAGGAGAAGATACAGGAAGGTCCAGAGGCTCCGGAAGCCCAGGTGCGTACCAGGCTCAGCTGCCCATCTTTCCCAGCTCTCAGCACTGCTCTCAGTCTGTCCAACTTGATGGCAGGGGCTAGTGACAGATGGTCTTGTGCAGGGTTTCTAAATAACTGGGTTGCATCGGGAGCAATGCTGCACAGGCACAGGTCTCTCAGGGCATCACCCACGGGGATGAGGCGCCAGAGCCATCCCGGAGCCACTGCAGCCACAGCTCTCTCTGCTGGGCTGTCCACAATTCCTTGTAAACGCTGTTCCCCAAGGAAAGGAGAACCAAGTCTTGCCTGTTCCTGCCTTTGTGCGTTTATCAGTGCGTCCTGACTCTCTCGTTGCAGGTCCCGTTTTCCTATGACCAGTTGTACCCTGTGATTCTTGGTGTTGAAGTTTGCAATAAAGTGTTTTGGAAGTTACAAGAAAGTGTTTTTAAAATGTTCACTCACCCGCGGTTGATGTTCTCAATAAAGTGGTTTTCTTCTCTGTTCTGACTATGTCTGCTGGGAGTTTTTTTGGACTGGGGCGATGTGATTTGGCGATGCATGCTCGGGCAGGAGGTTGGGACCATCCCTTGTGCCAGCATCCTTGCCAGCGGCATCAGGGCTGAGTTCAGGTGCCTGAGGAGTCAAACCGCAGCACAGTCACACAGGGGGTGGAGGCCGGACAGGACCTCTGGAGGTGGGAGTGTTCCCTCAGCTCCTGCTGGCATTGTGGGCACCACACAGCTCCTGCTAAGGCCTGACGTGTGCTGGGAGCAGCGCCGTGAGCTCAGGGCGAGGGCAACACGTCGGCACACACGGTGGCCAGGAAGGACTGAAGGTCCTTGTGCAGCCACCGTCACCTGCAGCTTGCTGTCCTCTGCAGCCGCCGTCCTTGCATCCTGATTGTCGGGCAGTTTCTTCACAATCCATCCCTCATGGCAATGGGATAAAGCAAACCACCACGCTGGGCAGCACAAGTTCATTTGCTGATGGGGCAGCCTGGGGAACAGAAAAGCCCTCGGTGCTGTGCAAGCCCTGCTTAGCAATAAGTAGCACATCCTGCGGTTAGCGACACTGCTCACAGTGCAAATGCAAAACACAGCCCCGTACAGGCTCCTAGGCTGAATTTTAAGTGTCTCAGCCAAAAGCAGTACACAGGGGTAGGAGTTCCAAGTTGTGAGTCAGCAATGAGAGAGCTTGTCAGTCAGAAACCTCAGGAACTGAGTGGTGGATGAGGGAAATCCCGTGTTAGACTGCTCTGTGTAAAGGGGACGGAGCCCTTGTTTGCTGTGGTTGGTTGTTTTCTTTCCTAATGAGCCAGAGCCACCCCACAGCCAGTGCCAGCCACAGCTCCCTCTTCTCCCCAGAGATAGGGGAACAAAATCCTGCCTCTTCCTGACTTCAGGGATTTCTCAGATCTCTGACTCTGTGGTTGCAGGTGCTGATTCATCACACACCGGCTGAACTTCTTGTCGCCCATAGCCGATGTTTGCAACAAAGTGGTTTTTTCTGTCTTCTGACTGTGCCTGCCGGTGGAGAGGGCTGTGTCCTTGAGTGCGGAGCAGGTTTTTTGTGATGGATGCTTGGGAGGAGTCTGGGATAGTCCCTCGTCCCAGCATCCTCTCAAGTGGGCATCTGGGCTGATTTGAGGTGCTTTAGGAGTGCAACCAAAGCACAGAATCACACAGAACAGCTGAGCTTTGGAGGGAGCTGTGGAAGTCACCTGGTCCAACCCCTCTGCTCAAGCAGGCACACCTGGAGCCACTAAAATCTATGACCCCAACAGTAAAATACTGGTTTCTCATGTGCAGCTGGAATATCGCACGTTTTAAGTTGTGCCTGTTTCCTCTGGTCCTCTCAGCACACACTCTGGAGAAGAGCCTGGCTCCCTCAGCTTCTTTCCTTCTCAGCAGCTTTTTATACACATTGGTCAGACACACACCCCCTGCACCTCACAGTCTTCTCCCAGCTGAAGAGTGCCAGCTCTCTCAGCCTCTCCTCGCGTGGAAATAAGAAGGAGAATTTCCACTGGACCTCTCTTGGATTTTTTCCGAAGTCATCCATCTCAAATAAGAAGTTTGAGACATTAGTCTTCAGCCAGGTTACCTCATGAGCTGTGCGTTGCAGTTCGGTGTAGAAGTGCCAGAGCGCTTATTAACAGGTTGTGAATTTGGCAGTTCTGGCCAGGAAGGTCCTGGGAGCACTAAGGTGGCACCTGGAGATGCCCCTGTGTTATAAACGAAACCGTATGCCAATCTTAATTATCCAATTAGAATTTATTAAGCAAGCAGTAAACAGGCAAAACAGCGCTGGGCGGCCAGGGAGTCTCAGCTCTACCAACAGCATGCACCCCGCCCCACCAGAGTCCCTGTTTTATAACTTTCCGGTCTCCAGGTAGGTTTCCAGGCTGGCGTGGCTTGGTCCGATGTCTTCTGCGGCTGTGCGTCCTGTTGCTAGGGGGTCGTGGGATGAAGGCAATAGTTTTCCTCCACACCGCGGGCTGCGACCCCGCTCCCTCGGACATGCGCAGCACACTTCGCCCACATAACTCCATTACATTTCTCCCCCCGCTACCAGGCAATCATGCCAACATATTTTGTTCACCCGGTTTGATCAACAAATTTACAATATGAGTCTATTACAATCCCCCCTTTCTGTTTTTATCATTTTGTTGAGCAAACCGTGCAATAGCCTCCCGGGCTAGAGAAAGTATGGGGGTTTCCTTTTCGGCAACACCGCCTTCTTCTAAGAGTTCGTACTGTTTTCTTAACAACATTAGATGCGCTGCTTCTAATCGACTCTTTACTCACCTGATGATTCTATTTAATATACAGGGCCCGAAGGTTAAGATTAACATCAATACTTCAGTTGGAGATACCCCCTTAGACCCCTTAAGCACTGAATTAGGGCCTATAGCTTGTACATGCGTTATCTCTTCTCTTCTGATAAAAATAAGACCTCCACGGTCGGTACCAGGCTCCCAATACCTCATTCTCCAGGTTTTCCCCATTTGCCAAGCGGAATCTAGTGGGTTGGATATGTTAATGTATATATAATGACAATTCCCTTCCGTCACTATGCCTCCACTGGAGTCTCGTTTCGGAGGTTTACATCCGTAGGGTCCCCACTCCACAGATAAAAATTTATCTCGGTCTCCCCCTGGGGTCCATTCTGAGGCTACAGTCTCGCACCCCCAATAAGCGCAATAGTAAGAATTGGTGTAATTACAGTACCCTTTCCCAGGAGTAGAACTGGGACAAAAATAGAAGCCCTTTTTGTTTAAACATGGGCTTATAGGTACTAACTGACATAGGGTTGGAGTAAAGCTCGGGCTTCCCATTCCACTTATTTGTTGAATAATTTTTTCATCTTCCCACCCAGAGAGCATCCATTTATAAGGTTGATGGGGGCTCTCTTTAACTTGGGCTATTCCCATTGTCGATAGTAATATCCATATACTTAATTTTAGGTTTAAGAAAAGTGGTGTGACTTTGCCCTTGCGACAGGTATCCCGAGAGCGCAGATAATCATTTTGGTTTTTATCTCTATCCCTTAAGGGAGATGGGAGGCTTTGGAGAAGCCCTGTGGTCACTTGGTTTGGGGGTTGTAAGTCAAGGGGCCCCATGAGCCATTCCTGGAGGTGGTTCAGCAACCCCAATCCCCACAGCAGTACGCCTCTGCCTTCTCCTCTGCCTACTCTGTTGCTTAGAGCAGCGAGGTGCACCATCTTCTCGGCAGCAGTCGTATTCTTCAGGGGAACCTCCTTCATATTGAGTCAACCGTGACTTATATGCCTCCCAGTTTTTATTCTTCACTTCCCAAGCTCCAGACTTCACTCTGGCTACACCCCTTTATAATTTTCCCCGTTGCCACTCCCACTCGTAATGCCTATTCAGTTAATTATAACATTCGTGGCAAATATCGCTAGGGAAATACCCATAGGATCAATGGCCCCACCACTTTTCTTTACAAAGTTTGCACCTATAGCATACAAAGGGGTAACATATACAGTTAGGATTTTTACAAAAGATAGCTTCACTCATCCGCTTTTCTCCGGAAGGTAAGTTTCAAGTTGCCAGGGTTCCCGGTTGCTTCCCAGTGAGAACTCCGAATTGGTCCCTTGATTCTGCTTGCATGAGTCCACCCTCTTTCAGCGGTCCGGATCGCGGTATCTGTGGTAAGTAGAACAAGAAAAGGTCCTTCCCGACAGGGAGTTAGAGATGATTCTTTCCAAGTTCTGATTAATACTTTCTCTCCCGGTTTAATTTTGTGTATTGCCATGTCTAGGGGCGGCCTCTGTACTATCAGTCCCTTCTTTATTAGTTCTTGCCTTCTTTTCGTGAGCCCCACAATATATTCCTGCAATAATTTTTCTTCTACCTTTGGGTGCTCAGTTGGTATTTCTAAATCATAAGGCATTCCATATAACATTTCAAAGGGAGAAATTCCAGTGTCTGCTCTGGGTTGCGTTCTCACATTTAGTAGAGCTAATGGCAAACATTTTACCCAGCTCGTTTTGGTTTCGATTATTAATTTGGCCAAATGCTTTTTAGTTTCACCATTCATTCTTTCTACCCTTCCCGAGCTTTGTGGATGCCATGGGGTGTGATGTTCCCACTTAGTCCCCAAGGGACCTAAGACTTCTTTGATTACCTTGGAGGTGAAGTGGGGCCCCTGGTCTGAGTCAATCACTGCTATGTTTCCGTACCGAGGTATAATGTTTTCTAATAATATTTTGACTACAGTTTTCGCGGTGGCTCGGGCCACCGGAAAAGCCTCTACAAAATGGGTCAAGTGGTCCACTAGGACCAGGAGGTATTTGTGTTTACCAACCTTCGGTAGTTCGGTAAAATCAATTTGTATCTTTTCAAAGGGTCTTTTGGCGAATTCACGCCCTCCATATACCCTTTCTCTGAGTTGTTGTTTATTTACCCTCTGACATGTCAGGCATTCTCCAACTATTCGCTTGGCTATATCACATATTCCTATGCACATATATTTTGTTCCAAATTGGTCTACTAATGCCTGTGCTCCCCAGTGGGTTTGCCTGTGAAATTCTCTCATTATTCTCCATGCCGCCCGCTTTGGGATTACTTCCCTTCCATCAGGGAGTAACAATTTCCCTTCCTTTTCAGTGATCCCTGCTTGTGCAAGTTTCTCTTTCTCCTGAATAGTGAAACTCACGGTATTATTTGTTTTAGTTTTCGTCTGTTCTGCCTCCTTTATTACCAATAAAGCAGCCCTCCGTGCTTCCTCGTCAGCTAGATTATTCCCCCTTACTTGTATCGAGGCGCCTCTTTGGTGGCCTTTTACGTGTACTATCACGATTTGTTTGGGTCCTCTTAGAGCTTTCAGAGTTTGTTTTATCAAGGCCTCATGTACCAGGCCTTTTCCTCGAGAGTTTATTAACCCTCGTTCTTCCCAGATTTTTCCAAATGTATGGACTACCCCAAATGCATATTTGGAATGTGTAAACACGGTCCCCTCCTTATTTTTCAGCAATTGCAGAGCCCTTAATACTGTGTATAATTCACAAGCCTGAGCGGACCAAGTTGCATCGAGGGGACCGGATTCCCTTACCCTTAGGGTGGTTCCATCTATTATGGAATATCCTGACTTCTGCCTCCCATCTATTACTCGAGACGACCCATCTACAAATAATTTTTCCCCGTTTGGTAGTTCTTCTTCCTCTAAATCTTCTCTAACCTTGGTCTGATACTCTATCAATTGGACACAATCGTGAGCTAAGTTTTCAGTTGGTTCCCCATATAAGAATTGGGGCGGGTTTTGTAAGCTCGTTGTTTCAAGCTCCAGCTTAGGGGAATGGATCAGGATACCCTCATATTTTAATAATCTGGCATCCGTAATCCATTTGTCTGCCTTTTGTTGTAATACCCCCCCGTATATTATGGGGCGTATATACCTTTAATTCTCCCCCCAAGGTTATCTTCCCGGCTTCTTCAACTAAAAGGGCCGTAGCCACTACAGCTTGCCAGCAAGTGGGCCATCTTCTACTAACTGGGTCTAGTAGTTTTGAAAAATAACCTATGGGTTTCTTTTTCCCTGCCCACTCTTGAGTTAGCACTCCAAAGGCTGTTCCTCCCTCCGTATTTATGAATAAATAGAAGGGCCTTCTGATATCGGGTAAACTTAGTACTGGAGCATTTACTAAGTCTGTCTTTCAGTTTTCTAAGCTTTGCTCATCTTCTTGGCTCCATTTCATTAGACCTCCCCTCACTAATTTCTGATACAAGAGCTTCACGTTACTACTGTAATTCTCAATCCACTGCCTGCAATAACCTAAGAGTCCTAACAACTGCCTTACTTGTCTCTTGTTCTTAGGCGCTTGGAGTGATAAGATACCATTCACTCGCTCAGGGTCTAATTTCTTAGTCCCTTTGCTTAACCAGTGTCCCAAGTATTGTTCGCTAAATGCTTTATTAATATTCTGTCCTCGGGGAACAGATTCTTTAATGCTTTGAACAATTATAGTGCGCAGATCCGCCATATGGGTCCTATGTTCGGCATTCTGGTTATCCCAGTTTGGCCGCTGTAGTGGCCATTTAATGTCTGCGTCCGGACCCTGTTGGTGCTGCTGATCCCAAACTCTCATCCTGGCTCTACGGATCATTTCCCTCTCTTCCACCGTGAACAATATACCTAAAATCGCCTGCAACTCCTCCCAGGTGTATACATTAGGTCCCCAAAATTGGTCCAGCCATTCGGATACTCCCAAGGGGTCCTCTAAAAGGTTCCCCATCTCTTTCTTAAATTCCCTGACATCCCCTGAATTCAGAGGTACTGACACAAAACCCACGCCAGGCTGCGGACCTCCCATAGCTATTTCCCTTAAGGGGTATAGTCCCTTTTCTGACTGCTTCTTTCTCCTAGCCTGATTCCTCGTAGTTCTCCGAGTCTCCTCAGGGGAACTAGGAGAGTCTGAATCTGGGTCTGGGGCTGTCGGGAGACGGGGAGGAGAAGGGGTTGGGTCTGGCACGGGTGCAGGAGGAACATAAGGAGGGGGAGGAGCGGGAAGTTCTTTGCGGTGTTTGGTCTTTTTCTTAGGGTTCTTTTTGCTTAAAGCGAACACATGGACTCTGGTATCTGATCTTATCCATAAACCAGCATATTCACTCTCTTCTAAGCTGAAGGGTTCTTTAGAATTTACATATATGTTTAAGGCTTGACATATCCAGTCCTCAAATGATCCAAAAACGGGCCAAAACAAGAGATCTCTCCTTATCTGTTTACCACCCCATACCTGCATACAAAAATATGCCATTTTTTCTCTACTTTTACCTCGCCTAGATAGCCTATCATCCCAATGGGCTAACATTAAACCTAAAGGACTACCTGGCGGTATACCGGGCAACCCCACCTTAGGGCCCCCCATGGAGTCAGAAGGCTTGCTTTTCTTCTGCCCCGTCTTCCAAAGTGCCTTCTCACACACACACACGCGCCCCTCGTTCATGGCTCACGCCCTCGCGGGCAATGAGAACCGCACTACAAGAGGGTCCGCACTCACTTCGCCCCTCTCAGGAGCGCCTCGTTCATGCGCACTTCGGGAAACCCACCCCGACCGAACGGAACCGCTTTAAATACTTACTCCCCCTGGAGTCTTCGTCCGGATCTTCGTGCACAAAAATTACGGGGTGCTGCAGTATTCTTTTGCCTGTTTACCGAATTTAGGGTTCAGAGGTAAAGGTCTCGGAAAGGATATCATTACTCCGGGGCCATCCGAGGATGGGGCGCCCTCCCAGAGTTCTGCCTGTGGTCCCGCGTGTCTTCCTTGCCCACTTGGAGGCAGATTGCCCGAGACTCGGTTATCCTTCCCTTTCTGTAGTCATTTACAATGATGGCGGCTTTTGAAAGTTTTCTCATGGTGCAAGTGCCCTTTGTCCTTCCCGCTCTCCCCAGCTTTCACAGCACATTCCTGTTAGGAAAACACTTTGGCTCACAGGCTGTCGTGATTGAAAGGCTGGCCGGCAGCTGAGCACCACACGGCCTCTCGCTCCCTCCCCACCACGGGGATGGTGGGGAGAATGGGAGGGCAAAATGAAGAAAACTCCTGGAATGAGGTAACAACAGTTTAGTCATTAAATTACAAACGATCAACTAGAAAAAAGCCAGCCAAGAAGACCATTAACCCCTGAACCCCAAACCCTTGCTCCCTGGAATGTCAAAGAGACAGAAGATCCTTTCGGAAACGTCTCTGATTTCCTGCATATTTCCTGAAAAGAGCTGTTTTTTCACTTTCTTAATGGCTTCTCTTTGAATCAAGGTGTTGTGATATAACCCAAGCTGGCAGTATAACCACGATAGCCGCTCACTCACTCTCCTCCTCCCACCCGTAAATACGGGAGACAATTGAAAGGGAAGGATAAACTTTTGGATTAAGATAAACACAGTGTAATAATGTCAAAAAGTAACACTAATATACTACTACTACTACCCATGTCTATAAAATTGAAGGAGAATATAAAATAAGAAATACTCTATGCAATTCCTCACAACCTCTGTCCCCACCGAGCAGACACTCTCCGGAAGCAGCACCTGGTCCCGACCAGCCGATCCTGGAGACAGAAGAGAGAAAAAGGAAGAAAAGCTCTGTGGTGGGTGCACTGAACCCCTCCCCAGCCAAACCAGCAGCAGTTTGGTCCAGGCTCCAGAGGAGGGAAGGGCCTGAGCCGCAGCCAGGCCAAGAACTCCTTCCAGGAGACCCACGGGGAAGCACAACGGCACACTGAACGCCGCTGGCTTGTGGGCGCAGGGAGGCTCGTGCAGACTTTTCCTACTGTATGCAATTTGACTATGTGTCGACCACTTCATTCGATAAATACGACAGCCTGGATGAGCCCACATTGAGCTCTCCCTGCTAAATAAGTGAGCTGTATGGCAATGGTTTCACTCCTCCGAGGTCAGTGGATGAGCCCAATTCAACTTCAATATTGATCATTTAGCTTAGGTAGATGCACACCAAATGTAATAGATTATTTAGAGATACAAGGCTGTATGATTTCTAATATACTCTTTGATTCATGTTACCTGGTAAACTTGATTTGCTAAAATTTTAAGCTCGTATTTACCAAAAGCAACTGCAGACTCCACTAAACGCCTGCAAGATAAAGCCTAGCTTGCATTTTGCTGGGAAAAATGGAACCGACTGGGAAAACAACGATCCAAGGCTAACGCAGAGACATCACAGACATCAGCAAAGTGGGGCCTATTTTGCACTTCTCTGAGAAGAAAGGATTTATCCAGGCAAAACGGCACCTTCAAGGATATGCACCAAAACCAATTTCTACAACTGAACAAAACAGAGGCCCACGTGGAGTTAGGGAAAAAGGGTCCAATGGGGAGCAAAGGACGTGGTGGTGAAATATTGCTATTGGGCTGAATCCTGGTGTGAATGGTCTGCAAAGATATAAAAATTTGTGATTTTCTATGCTTGGGCGTTTTGTTTTCCTAAGAAATTTGTCTCCTGAAAATCTGCTCTGCATATGGTTATTGGGCAACTGAAAGTTTGCTGCTGGAGTTCTAACACATAGACTCAGCAGCAAACAATTATCAGGGGAAGAAGAATCCTGACAGTTTGCACGATGACGGATACTGGCCTCACCTGAAAGTTTGTCTCCGGAGCCCCAGGACACAGACTCTGGAGTGACCGGTTATCAGGGAGGGGAAGACAGATACAGGCACCTGGAGGGAAGGTAAGCAGAGTTTGCCTTGGCATATTTCCCCCATGCAGTAAATAACAGAGTGAACCCGCTACCAAATTCTTTTAAGTCGCGCTTCTCTTTAAGAAACCTAAATATTGTTCTGCAGCAAGCAGAACCCTGAATTACTCCCCTGCGACAGACTCAGAGCAATTACAAACACTAAGTCCGTCCCGAGGTGTTACCTTCTTGTTCTCTAAATAAGCCCCAATACTGACCGTGCTAGCTATGAAAAAGAAAGATTTCTAACTGCATGAGGAAAATGAACTCACTTTGAGTCAAAGCAGCACACAAGCCATTGCTCAGTGTCAACAGTTCAACCAGACACAGGCAATCCAAAGCTGACTTTGTATCCTTTATTTGCCATCAGGAGGGCCTTGCACACAAACTTGTCCCTGGCTCTGTTGGCCGCTCGGTGGGTGAAGGTCATGGGTCCCAGGGCAGGACTCCTTTCTGGTGCTCCTCCAGCCGGATTCGCCAAGGATAAAGCCTTGACACCCAAGTGTGATAAAGCCTGAACGCCCAAGTGTGCTCCTCTATGGACATGAGTGTTCCTGCCTCAGCTCAACACACATTTCGTTTCCTGTTGGACCTGCCTTATTTCAACATCTTGGGGGTTGAAAGCTGGCACAGCAGCACGTGTGCCATTGACAGTCTCCCAGCTTGGCGGGAGTCCACTAAGTAGCATGTGTCTTTATTCTCGATGGCCATTTCCAGGGAAAACAGCTTGTTTGATTGATCAGGCCCCTGCAGGGAGAACAGAAGAGCTGAGATGCAGACACAACATTTTCCACGAGTCCCATGGAGCAGGTTGCTCACACGCAGCCCACTGTGAGTTCCCCTGCTGCTGAGCCTGTGGGGATGGTTGGAGGATAAGGGATGAGACCTGAACTACCTGTCTGAAATACAGCTGTCGCCAGCCTCAGTGCAAGTGGAGCCAGGAGCTGGTCCTGCAAACCATCCATCCAGGACACAGGAAGTTTTCAGCAGCTGTGGCTGTTCTCCAACAGGCTGTGCCATGTGCATCCCTGCCTATGAACATCCCTTCTCCTAGAGCTTGAGAAGGAGGTTGAGATCTTGCCGATGGCGATAGGAGGATGGTGGCTTCGGGCGGTGGCTGAGGCTTGGGGCTTGCGTTGCCCACGACCAGCGATGGCCACGGGGTGACAGGGGAAGGACTTTCCCTGGGGAAGAGGCACCAGGCAGTGGTTGAGATGGAGGGCGACTTCACCACAGCTTTGGCTGTAGGTGGAAAGCTGAGGGTGAGACAGGAATTATGCGTCTTCCACAGCCCAGCCCAGCACAGCCCAGCCCAGCACAGCACAGCACAGGTAAATGGCAGAACAGCACGTTTTTCTCTTTGTTTACTGTTTCTTACAAGAGTCCTGTTTTGGTAGCAAGTACAGGCAGAATGTCAGACAAAGTGTCTGACTGCATGGGAAGATATAGGGACATTTAGTTGGCTATGTAAAGCCTGACTGCTCTAGAAGTTGAATCCTTTTTTCTCTTCCCTTTTTTTTTTTTTTTTTAGAGAAGGTCTTAGGGGGAGGGACACAGATGTTTTATGTTCATAGATCCTAAAATATACATTGTAGCCGTCAAGAGAGAATATGCCTTTGTCATGTATCTATTCGTTTTGGAACACGGTGAATCCAATCTGCTGATCCATAGCCCATGGAGTTCAATAGACACCTTTGGCTTTTCTCCTTTGGCTCAAGAGCTCGATGACACCTCCTGTCACTGGGGTTGGCATCATTAATGCCGATAATCTGCTCTCTACCGTCTCCTAATCTCCGCTGCCTCCTCTCTAATGATCTGTGCGACAATCCAATCCCATCCCATGGTACAGAGAACATCAGCACCGTGTAGAGGGGTGAAGTCCAAATGAAGAATGAGAGAGTTTGAAGAGCTTTTCATAACCTGCAGGAACAAAACGGGGAAGCAGTGACCTGGAAGCTGGGGCAGAGTGTCCCCTCAGACAGCTGGCAGGTGGCACACAAGTGCGGGCAGAGGGTGGTGCTGCCAAGCAGAAGGACCCGGACAGGCTGGAGAAAGGGGCTGACGGGAATGTCCTGCCTTTTAGCACGGGAAGAGCAAGGGCCTGCACGTGGGGAGGAAAAGCCCTTGTCCCAGGCTACGCTGGGGGACACCCATCTGGACAGCAGCTGTGCAGAGCCCCGGGGTCATGGTGGAGCCCCAGGGCAGGGATTTGGAGGCAGCAAAGTGCCCTTGGGGCAAAGGCGGCTCCTGGGCTGCAGTAGGCAAAGCATGGGCAGCAGGTGGAGGGAGGTGGTCCTTCCCCTGGGCTGTGTCCTGCTCGGGGCTCCCCAGTGCAAGGCAGCCATGGCCATAGTGGAGAGAACCCCCAGGCCAGTGCCCCCCAGGCCCCTCCCACTTTCCGTTGGGCTGGGGCTGTTGGGCAGTTGGAGCCACCAGCCAGAAGAGACGGCAGGACGGAGCTGTGCTGGCACCCAGCAGCGCTGCCAGGAGGCAGAGTCTGGCCCCGCAGCGCTGCCCCGGCACCGGCACCAGCACCAGCACCAGCACCCGCGTCGCGTCCTCGCTGTGGCCGTCTGCGCCGCGTCCTTGGTGCACGGCCAGGGTCCTCCTGTCCCGGGCGGGATGGGCCAGGCCAACTGCTGCTGCGGCTCCAGGTGGGCTCCCCCCGCGGCTCGGGGACACGCGGGCACGGCCGGGCCCCGCAGCAGCGGCATTTCTCATGCCCGCCGCTCTCTGCTGGGCAGGGAGGCTCTCAGCGACGCCGAGCCGGTGCTGAGCGCGGACGTGCGGCTGACCCGGGGCCGCAAGAGGAGCGAGAGGCGCCTTCTCCTCCTCCAGGAGGAACTGCTCATCGCCAAGTTGCAGTAAGAGCCTCAGAGCCCAGCTGCCTTTCCCCCATCCCTGGCCCTGGGAGCCGGGCAGGGCCACCCTGGCACCAGCCCCAGGTGCTGGATGCACCAATGGCCGTGCCAAGGGCAGGGGGAGACAGGGCTGTGCCCGGGGGGACCCCAAGGCGGGAGGCCACCCGCAGCTCACTGCCTGCATCTCCTCTCTGCAGACGCGGCACCACCCTGCGCCCACAGCTCCGCCTGGCCCTGGACCAGCTGTGGGTGCTGAGCGGCGGGAAGGAAGCGGCGCGGGAGGAAGAAGAGGAGGGAGAGGAGGGCAGCGATGAGGACGGGAGCTGCCTCATCTTCATCTGGCCCAGCGGCTCCTGCGTTGCCCATTTCGGGTGAGTTGTGGTGCCACTTTCTGTGGCCAGGCAGGAGAGGCTCCCAACTGTGCCCACGAGCTGGGGAGCAGCAGGGCCTGATGCTCTTTCTCCTCTCTTTCTGCAGCTCGCGGGCGCTGAAGGAGCTGTGGCTGGACACACTGCTGGGGTAAGGCGGGGGATGCTCCAGGTGCAGATGGACGGGGGAACACAGCTCCCCAGCTGGGGAGAGGTGACCCCGCGGCTGCGGGCAGCTCTCGGGCAGAGCTGCCTGATGAGAGAGAAGAGGTGGCTCGGGGTTCACCCGCCTGTCTCCCTCTCCCCTTCTGGTGCACAGGACACCAGAAGGAGCGAAGAGACCCCGCGTGGAACGGCTGCCATCGCTGAAGCTTGTGGAGAAGGAGCTAAGCCGCCGCCATGCCGTGAGTGTCTGTCTGTCCTGGGCTCTGTCCCCGAGCGCTGCTCCTCCAGCCCAGCAGCAGAGCCATGGCTGCTCACCTGCTTCCCCTCCTTCTCTCTCGCCCAGTGGAGGACCTTCAACGCCAGGAGCCTGGAGAGGCTGATGGAGCGCCAGGCAAAGGTGCGAATGGCTGCCTTTCACCTGCCTCTGGCTGTGCTGGGGGGCCAGGGATGAGCGGCAAGGGGGGTGAGGTTGTGGTTGAGGCGGGGAGGGTGCTGCGGTGCCACTCGGGAAGCAGAAAGGGTTGGGGAGCCCCCAGGAACACCAGTACATCGTTGCTGGCACTGCTGGGAGGAAACCTGCTGTGTGAGGCAGAGAACCCGGGAGGGCAGAGGGTCCCAGCTGTGCTGCGCTCAGGCTGCTGGTGCCGGTGGCAGCTCGCCGGTGGCCCTTTGTGCTGCGGGGCTGCTGTCAGCGCAACCTGGTTCTTGCAGGTTGATCCCAAACAAGGGCCTCCACTGGCCCCATCTGAGAATGGAGGGAGACTTGGTCACTCAGCAGGTGAGTTTTGTCAAGAAAGGCATCCTCCTGCAAGCAGTGGAGCTGCACTCACTTGTCCCTTGAGTGTCACCATGCAGGATGTTTAGCCCAAGGGAGGACGTCGCCTGGAGGAGCAAGGACACCCGCTGTCCAGGGGCCGATGGACGTGGTTCTGCGGGGACACGCAGCCTCTGGTGCTGCCCACAGCTTGGAGGAGAGCAGGGCTGGGGCTGTTCCAGGCTGTCCCGCTGGCACGCCGGCTCTCAGGAGCCTCCAAACCGGAGCCGCTGAGCCAGAGCCGCGGCTGCAGCTGCCGCTCCCTGCCTGTCCTGCTGCAGCGCTCACACATGGCGCTGCAGGCAGGGCAGGCAGGGCAGGGCAGGCAGGCTCCATTGACGGGCTCTTGCTCTGTTTTCCTTTGCAGCAGGAGGGAGCAGCAGCAGCAGGAGGAGGGGGCTGCCCTGGCCCTTTGCTCTGCGGCGCAGCCCGGCCGCTGCCCAGGCGCCAGGGCAGGCAGGCTCCGGCTGCAGCAGGGCGCTCTTTGGCCAGCCCCTGGCAGCCCTCTGCGGGGAGGACGGCACGCTGCCCCAGCCCATCCAGGTAAGCAGCCTGGACAGGGGCTCCCCAGCCCTCCCTCCAGATGCTGCACAGAGATGCTGGGTGTCCCCAGGGGCTCCCAGATTGAGGAGTGGGCTCTTCAGCCCTGGCTCACACTTCTATTCCCAGTCCAGTTGGGGATATAGCTCTGGCTCTGGCCACTGCTGTTGAAAGCATCTCTTCAGCCAAACATCTGTTCCGCTGCCTCTCCTGCAGGAGCTGCTGGCTGTCCTACATCGGGAAGGACCATCAACGGAGGGGATATTCCGAAGAGCTGCCAGCGGGACGCAACTTCGGGAGCTGCACGAGGCCCTGGACCATGGCCTGGACATCGACATGGGAAGCCAACCTGCAGATCTGTTGGCCGTCATCTTGAAGGTGAGCACTTCTGACCTGCAGATGGAGGAGCTCCTGGCTGGGCTGGCATGTTCTAGGGCTCACCTGGAGCCCTTGCCATTGCAGGACTTCCTCAGAAACATCCCCGGCAAGCTCCTCGTGATTGATCTGTACGAGGAGTGGATGGCAGCCATGGAGAAGACCAGCACGGAGGAGAAGATAGAGGAGCTGAAAGCGTAAGTGCAGGCAATGGGCTGCATGTTGAGCAGGAGCCGTGACCACTGGCCAAGACTACCTGGAAAACTGTATGAATTAGCTCCTTTGTTCATCTTGTGTTCCTGTTTCCTTAGTGTGGCCAAGAAATTGCCTGCAGCCAATCTCCTCCTCCTGAAGGAGCTGCTGAACCTCCTGCAGCACATCGGCCACAACGCAGCCACCAGCAAGATGAGCTTTAACAACCTGGCCATCTGCGTTGGGCCCAACCTGCTGAGCCCACCCGAGGAGGAGCTGCTCCCGCTGGAGGCCATGCTGGAGGTCACGCAGAAGGTACGCTGTCTGGAGCAGCCGGCTGCAGCCTTCCCGGCCCATCAGAGCTTGGCTGCTCGCAGCTCTCGGGATGCCTTCTCCTCCCTGGAGCCAATGCTGGTGGGGTGGCTGCCTGGAAGAGCAGCCCCACAGCCACAGCCTTCTGCGCAGAGGCGAGGCTCGGGAGCGGGAAAGGCTGCTTGGTGCCTTTTCAGGCAGCTGGGTTGAGACCAAGGCTTTGACGTGTGCAGGTGAACGTGCTGGTGGAGTTTCTGATTGAGTACTTCGGTGACATCTTTGTGGAGGAGACAGCTGGTCTCTCCTGTCCATCTGCCAAGGAGTCACCGGCACCCATGGACAGATCGGCAGGTAAAGGGAGAAACTCATGGTTGTCCCATACTGGTGTTGGGACATAGGAAATTTCAGTGTCAAGAAGACAACTGGTGTAGGGCTTTGGCATGGCTTTGTTTTATGTGCTGCTTCATTCCAAAAAGTCACTTTGCAGTACATGCTTTTTCTTTCTAGATGGGCATTTGGAAGAGCAAAGTGGCCCTGCAGGCAGAGCAGACGAGGACCATCAGGTAAAACACTTTCTGGATGCCCCCCTCTCTGCTGGACAACCTCAAAGAAGCTGGGGGAGACACAGTGCTGGAGGGGAAACGGCAGAGGTATGGCAGCTCCCCAGACACCGGGACAACGTGTCTCGGGTCGGAGGTTTGTTTCTGATGAGGCCAAGGAGCTGCTGTGCCTCCTCCTGGCAGCTGTTCCCTGTTGCGTTTGGGATTCCTGCTCCCCATGGAATTATACATTGTAAGGAAAACAAAGTGTTGGCAATGCAAACCAGCATCTTCTCTGTACAGCTAACGTGGCGATTTGGCAGTAAGTCACTTACTACTCTATGTTGTCTCTTGCCAACCTGTTAACTTCCAAATTTCTGCTTTAGGCACCTCCATCTTTCCCTCCAACCACCATCGAGAGTGTGGCAGAGTCCCTGGGGCTCCGAGAAGAGCAGAGGAGCCTTTCAGAGGATAGAAGGTAAAATGAGCTCGTTTTAGTTGCAAGAACTGTCTCCAGTGGATCGTGGCTTTCCATATCTAATCACACTGTGGGATGGAAAGGTTTGAAGGCTCTCCCCAGGATGAGGGAAAGAGAAGAAACTGGAAGAGAAAACACACCTGTGGAGATGACAGTGACAATGATATGGAAAAGAAGAGGAGGAAGAGAAATAACATGTTTGGGGATGGAAAACTAAGAAGACGTAGGAAGGTCCAGAGGCTCCGGAAGCCCAGGTGCGTACCAGGCTCTGCTGCCCATCTTTCCCAGCTCTCAGCACTGCTCTCAGTCTGTCCAACTTGATGGCAGGGGGTGGTGAGGGATGGTGGTTTGCAGGGTTTCTAAATAACTGGGTTGCATCGGGAGCAATGCTGCACAGGCACAGGTCTCTCAGGGCATCACCCACGGGGATGAGGCGCCAGAGCCATCCCGGAGCCACTGCAGCCACAGCTCTCTCTGCTGGGCTGTCCACAATTCCTTGTAAACGCTGTTCCCCAAGGAAAGGAGAACCAAGTCTTGCCTGTTCCTGCCTTTGTGCATTTATCAGTGCTTCCTGACTCTCTCGTTGCAGGTCCCGTTTTCCTATGACCAGTTGTACCCTGTGATTCTTGGTGATGAAGTTTGCAATAAAGTGTTTTGGAAGTTACAAGAAAGTGTTTTTAAAATGTTCACTCACCCGCGGTTGATGTTCTCAATAAAGTGGTTTTTTTCTCTGTTCTGACTATGTCTACTGGGAGTTTTTTTGGACTGGGGCGATGTGATTTGGCGATGCATGCTCGGGCAGGAGGTTGGGACCATCCCTTGTGCCAGCATCCTTGCCAGCGGCATCAGGGCTGAGTTCAGGTGCCTGAGGAGTCAAACCGCAGCACAGTCACACAGGGGGTGGAGGCCGGACAGGACCTCTGGAGGTGGGAGTGTTCCCTCAGCTCCTGCTGGCATTGTGGGCACCACACAGCTCCTGCTAAGGCCTGACGTGTGCTGGGAGCAGCGCCGTGAGCTCAGGGCGAGGGCAACACGTCGGCACACACGGTGGCCAGGAAGGGCTGAAGGTCCTTGTGCAGCCACCGTCACCTGCAGCTTGCTGTCCTCTGCAGCCGCCGTCCTTGCATCCTGATTGTCGGGCAGTTTCTTCACAATCCATCCCTCATGGCAATGGGATAAAGCAAACCACCACGCTGGGCAGCACGAGTTCATTTGCTGATGGGGCAGCCTGGGGAACAGAAAAGCCCTCGGTGCTGTGCAAGCCCTGCTTAGCAATAAGTAGCACATCCCGCGGTTAGCGACACTGCTCACAGTGCAAATGCAAAACGCAGCCCCGTACAGGCTCCTAGGCTGAATTTTAAGTGTCTCAGCCAAAAGCAGTACACAGGGGTAGGAGTTCCAAGTTGTGAGTCAGGAATGAGAGAGCTTGTCAGTCAGAAACCTCAGGAACTGAGTGGTGGATGAGGGAAATCCCATGTTAGACTGCTCTGTGTAAAGGGGACGGAGCCCTTGTTTGCTGTGGTTGGTTGTTTTCTTTCCTAATGAGCCAGAGCCATCCCACAGCCAGTGCCAGCCACAGCTCCCTCTTCTCCCCAAAGAAAGGGGAACAAAATCCTGCCTCTTCCTGACTTCAGGGATTTCTCAGATCTCTCTGACTCTGTGGTTGCAGGTGCTGATTCATCACACACCAGCTGAACTTCTTGTCGCCCATAGCCGATGTTTGCAACAAAGTGGTTTTTTCTGTCTTCTGACTGTGCCTGCCGGTGGAGAGGGCTGTGTCCTTGAGTGCGGAGCAGGTTTTTTGTGATGGATGCTTGGGAGGAGTCTGGGATAGTCCCTCGTCCCAGCATCCTCTCAAGTGGGCATCTGGGCTGATTTGAGGTGCTTTAGGAGTGCAGCCAAAGCACAGAATCACACAGAACAGCTGAGCTTTGGAGGGACCTGTGGAAGTCACCTGGTCCAACCCCTCTGCTCTAGCAGGCACACCTGGAGCCACTAAAATCTATGACCCCAACAGCAAAATACTGGTTTCTCATGTGCAGCCGCAATATCGCACGTTTTAAGTTGTGCCTGTTTCCTCTGGTCCTCTCAGCACACACTCTGGAGAAGAGCCTGGCTCCCTCAGCTTCTGTCCTTCTCAGCAGCTTTTTATACACATTGGTCAGACACACACCCCCTGCACCTCACAGTCTTCTCCCAGCTGAAGAGTGCCAGCTCTCTCAGCCTCTCCTCGCGTGGAAATAAGAAGGAGAATTTCCACTGGACCTCTCTTGGATTTTTTCCGAAATCATCCATCTCAAATAAGAAGTTTGAGACATTAGTCTTCAGCCAGGTTACCTCATGAGCTGTGCGTTGCAGTTTGGTGTAGAAGTGCCAGAGCGCTTATTAACAGGTTGTGAATTTGGCAGTTCTGGCCAGGAAGGTCCTGGGAGCACTAAGGTGGCACCTGGAGATGCCCCGGTGTGTTGGCCAGGCTGGATGCTCCGTGCTCCGCACAGCAGTGGCACAGCAGGACCGCAGCCACCGCTCGACCTGTGTGTGCGCTGACAACCTGCACTGAGTGTCCTCCTGTCCTGGGCTTTCGGGTCTCTCAGGTCACGTTGACACAAAGTCATTGACAAAGGTATGAAGATGGCGCAAGTTCACAACCGTTGGAAGAGTCCACCACAGTCCTTGTCTTGGTGGGAAGGTGTTGGCGGTGAGAGCTGCGTAATGGGGGACATGACTTATGGGTGGTGCAGCAACCAAGGGAGGAAGGTGCTGCCACTTGTCACCTGCCATGAAGGTGGGCTGTAATGGAGAGGATGCACTGCTTTCCTTCAGTATCTGCCTGTGGTCCCGCGTGTCTTCCTTGCCCACTTGGAGGCAGATTGCCCGAGACTCGGTTATCCTTCCCTTTCTGTAGTCATTTACAACGATGGCGGCTTTCGAAAGTTTTCTCATGGTGCAAGTGCCCTTTGTCCTTCCCGCTCTCCCCAGCTTTCACAGCACATAGCTCTCAGGAAAATCTACTGATGCCATGAGAGATGCCAGCTGAAAACAAGGAGCGAAAATAAACTCTTAACCTCTGCTGACTGGGTTGTGCCACTTTTGAGTATGAATTCTGTAAGTGTGAAATGGCTGTGGAGAGGAATGTTTACAGAATCACAGAATCACAGAATGTTAGGGATTGGAAGGGACCTCGAAAGATCATCTAGTCCAATCCCCCTGCCAGGGCAGGAACACCTAGATGAGGTTACTCAGGAAGGCGTCCAGGCGGGTTTTGAATGTCTCCAGAGAAGGAGAATCCACAACCTCCCTGGGCAGCCTGTTCCAGTGTTCCGTCACCCTCACTGAGAAGAAGTTTCTTCTCAAATTTAAGTGGAACCTCTTGTGTTCCAGCTTGAACCCATTACCCCTTTTGTTACTGTTGGTTGTCACGGAGAAGAGCCTGGCTCCATCCTAGTGACACCCACCCTTTATATATTTATAAACATTGATAAGGTCACCCCTCAGTCTCCTCTTCTCCAGGCTAAAGAGCCCCAGCTCCCTCAGCCTTTCCTCATAAGGGACATGCTCCACTCCCTTCATCATCTTTGTGGCCCTGTGCTGGACTCTCTCCAGCAGTTCCCTGTCCTTCTTGAACTGAGGGGCCCAGAACTGGACGCAATATTCCAGATGAGGTCTCACCAGGGCAGAGTAGAGGGGAAGGAGAACCTCTCTCGACCTACTAACCATCCCCCTTCGGATGCCATTGGCCTTCTTGGCCACAAGGGCACAGTGCTGGCTCATGGTCATCCTGCTGTCCACCAGGACCCCCAGGTCCCTTTCCCCTACACTGCTCTCTAATAGGTCATTCCCCAACCTGTACTGGAACCTGGGGTTGTTCCTGCCCAGATGCAAGACTCTGCATTTTCCCTTGTTATATTTCATTAAATTTTTCCCCGCTCAACTCTCCAGCCTGTCCAGATCTCGCTGGATGGCAGCACAGCCTTCTGGCGTGTCAGCCACCCCTCCCAGCTTGGTGTCATCAGCAAACTTGCTGATAGTACACTCAATTCCCTCATCCAAGTCATTGATGAATATATTGAATAGTATTGGTCCCAGAACTGACCCTTGAGGCACTCCACTAGATACAGGCCTCCAACCAGACTCCGCCCCATTGATCACGACTCTCTGGCTTCTCTCCTTCAGCCAGTTTGCAGTCCACCTCACTACCCGATCATCCAGTCCACACTTCCTCAGTTTTGCCGTGAGGATGCTGTGGGAGACGGTGTCAAATGCTTTGCTGAAGTCAAGGTAGACCACATCCACTGCTCTGCCATCATTTACCATGCAGACTCCTAGGGCTGCCAGGGCTGAGACACAAAAAGAGAAGAAAGCATGGTAGCCTGCTTGCTTTAGCTGTTCTTCTTTAGCTGTTCTACTGTCCTCTTACACAGGTGCTGCAGCTTGCTGTCCTCTGCAGCCGCCATCCTTGCATCCTGATTGTTGGGCAGTTTCTTCACAATGCCCTCCCTCATGGCAATGGGATAAAGCAAACTTCCAGACTGGGCAGCACAAATACGGTGGCTCACCCTAAAAGCTTTAGAAACGGCTCCAACAGCAGCCAGAGTGCTGAGGGTTTTGTGCGTCCCGGTGTGATACAGGAGACGCCTGCAGCCTGACAGAAGAGGAAGGACGGGCACTCTCACCATGGAGAAACCAACTCTTTGGCTCACAGGCTGTCGTGGTTGAAGGCTGGCCGGCAGCTGAGCACCACACGGCCGCTCGCTCCCTCCCCACCACGGGGATGGTGGGGACAATGGGAGGGCAAAATGAAGAAAACTCCTGGAATGAGGTAACAACAGTTTAGTCAGTAAATTACAAACGATCAACTACAAAAAGCCCGCCAAGAAGACCATTCACCCCTGAACCCCAAGCCCTTGCTCCCTGAAATGTCAAATAGACAGAAGATCCCTTTGGAAATGTCTCTGATTTCCTGCATATTTCCTGAAAAGTGCCATTTTTTTAACTTTCTTAATGGCTTCTCTTTGAATCAAGGTGTTGTAATGTAACCCGAGCTGGCAGTATAACCACGATAGCCGCTCACTCACTCTCCTCCTCCCACCCGTAAATATGGGAGACAATCTAAAGGGAAGGGAGAAACTTGTGGATTAAGATAAACACAGTTTAATAATGTAAAAAAGTAACACTAATATGCTACTGCTACTACCCATGTCTACAAAATTGAAAGAGAATATAAAATAAGAAATACTCTATGCAATTCCTCACAACCTCTGTCCCCACCGAGCAGCCAGTCCCAGGAAGCTGCACCTGGTCCCGAACAGCCGATCCTGGAGACAGAAGACAAAAAGGCAGAAAGGCCCAGAGCAACTAAAAACATTAAATCTATCCCAAGGTGTTATCTTCTTGTTCTCTAACTTAGCCCAAATACTGACCGTGCTAGCTATGAAAAAGAAGGATTTCTAAATGCATGAGGAAAATGAACTCACTTTCAGTCAAACCAGCACACAAGCCATTGCTCAGTGTCAACAGTTCAACCAGACACAGGCCATCCAAAGCTGACTTTGTATCCTTTATTTGCCATCAGGAGGGCCTTGCACACAAACTTGTCCCTGGCTCTGTTGGCCGCTCGGTGGGTGAAGGTCATGGGTCCCAGGGCAGGACTCCTTTCTGGTGCTCCTCCAGCCGGATTCGCCAAGGATAAAGCCTTGACACCCAAGTGTAATAAAGCCTGAACGCCCAAGTGTGCTCCTCTATGGACATGAGTGTTCCTGCCTCAGCTCAACACACATTTCGTTTCCTGTTGGACCTGCCTTATTTCAAAGTCTTGGGGGTTGAAAGCTGGCACAGCAGCACGTGTGCCATTGACAGTCTCCCAGCTTGCCTGGTGTCCACCAAGAGGCATGTGTCTTTATTCTCGACGGCCATTTCCAGGGAAAACAGCTTGTTTGATTGATCAGTCCCCTGCAGGGAGAACAGAAGAGCTGGGATGCAGACACAACATTTTCCACGAGTCCCGTGGAGCAGGTTGCTCACACGCAGCCCACTGTGAGTTCCCCTGCTGCTGAGCCTGTGGGGATGGTTGGAGGATAAGGGATGAGACCTGAACTACCTGTCTGAAATACAGCTGTCGCCAGCCTCGGTGCAAGTGGAGCCAGGAGCTGGTCCTGCAAACCATCCATCCAGGACACAGGAAGTTTTCAGCAGCTGTGGCTGTTCTGGAACAGGCTGTGCCATGTGCATCCCTGCCTATGAACATCCCTTCTCCTAGAGCTTGAGAAGGAGTTTGAGATCTTGGCCACAGCTAAAGGAGGATGGTGGCCTCGGGCGGTGGCTGAGGCTTGGAGCTTGCGTTGCCCAAGACCAGCGATGGCCACGGGGTGACAGAGGAAGGACTTTCCCTGGGGAAGAGGCACCAGGCAGTGGTTGAGATGGAGGGCGACTTCACCACAGCTTTGGCTGTAGGTGGAAAGTTGTGGGTGAGACAGGAATTATGCGTCTTCCACAGCCCAGCCCAGCACAGCCCAGCCCAGCACAGCACAGCACATGTAAATGGCAGAACAGCATGTTTTTCTCTTTGTTTACTGTTTCTTACAAGAGTCCTGTTTTGGTAGCAAGTACAGGCAGAATGTCAGACAAAGTGTCTGACTGCATGGGAAGATATAGGGACATTTACTTGGCTATGTAAAGCCTGACTGCTCTAGAAGTTGAGTCTTTTTTTCTCTTCCCTTCTTTTTTTTTTTTTTAGAGAAGGTCTTAGGGGGAGGGACACAGATGTTTTATGTTCATAGATCCTAAAATATACATTGTAGCTGTCAAGAGAGAATATGCCTTTGTCATGTATCTATTCGTTTTGGAACACGGTGAATCCAATCTGCTGATCCATAGCCCATGGAGTTCAATAGACACCTTTGGCTTTTCTCCTTTGGCTCAAGAGCTCGATGACACCTCCTGTCACTGGGGTTGGCATCATTAATGCCGATAATCTGCTCTCTACCGTCTCCTAATCTCCGCTGCCTCCTCTCTAATGATCTGTGCGACAATCCAATCCCATCCCATGGTACAGAGAACATCAGCACCGTGTAGAGGGGTGAAGTCCAAATGAAGAATGAGAGAGTTTGAAGAGCTTTTCATAACCTGCAGGAACAAAACGGGGAAGCAGTGACCTGGAAGCTGGGGCAGAGTGTCCCCTCAGACAGCTGGCAGGTGGCACACAAGTGCGGGCAGAGGGTGGTGCTGCCAAGCAGAAGGACCCGGACAGGCTGGAGAAAGGGGCTGACGGGAATGTCCTGCCTTTTAGCACGGGAAGAGCAAGGGCCTGCACGTGGGGAGGAAAAGCCCTTGTCCCAGGCTACGCTGGGGGACACCCATCTGGACAGCAGCTGTGCAGAGCCCCGGGGTCATGGTGGAGCCCCAGGGCAGGGATTTGGAGGCAGCAAAGTGCCCTTGGGGCAAAGGCGGCTCCTGGGCTGCAGTAGGCAAAGCATGGGCAGCAGGTGGAGGGAGGTGGTCCTTCCCCTGGGCTGTGTCCTGCTCGGGGCTCCCCAGTGCAAGGCAGCCATGGCCATAGTGGAGAGAACCCCCAGGCCAGTGCCCCCCAGGCCCCTCCCACTTTCCGTTGGGCTGGGGCTGTTGGGCAGTTGGAGCCACCAGCCAGAAGAGACGGCAGGACGGAGCTGTGCTGGCACCCAGCAGCGCTGCCAGGAGGCAGAGTCTGGCCCCGCAGCGCTGCCCCGGCACCGGCACCAGCACCAGCACCAGCACCCGCGTCGCGTCCTCGCTGTGGCCGTCTGCGCCGCGTCCTTGGTGCACGGCCAGGGTCCTCCTGTCCCGGGCGGGATGGGCCAGGCCAACTGCTGCTGCGGCTCCAGGTGGGCTCCCCCCGCGGCTCGGGGACACGCGGGCACGGCCGGGCCCCGCAGCAGCGGCATTTCTCATGCCCGCCGCTCTCTGCTGGGCAGGGAGGCTCTCAGCGACGCCGAGCCGGTGCTGAGCGCGGACGTGCGGCTGACCCGGGGCCGCAAGAGGAGCGAGAGGCGCCTTCTCCTCCTCCAGGAGGAACTGCTCATCGCCAAGTTGCAGTAAGAGCCTCAGAGCCCAGCTGCCTTTCCCCCATCCCTGGCCCTGGGAGCCGGGCAGGGCCACCCTGGCACCAGCCCCAGGTGCTGGATGCACCAATGGCCGTGCCAAGGGCAGGGGGAGACAGGGCTGTGCCCGGGGGGACCCCAAGGCGGGAGGCCACCCGCAGCTCACTGCCTGCATCTCCTCTCTGCAGACGCGGCACCACCCTGCGCCCACAGCTCCGCCTGGCCCTGGACCAGCTGTGGGTGCTGAGCGGCGGGAAGGAAGCGGCGCGGGAGGAAGAAGAGGAGGGAGAGGAGGGCAGCGATGAGGACGGGAGCTGCCTCATCTTCATCTGGCCCAGCGGCTCCTGCGTTGCCCATTTTGGGTGAGTCGTGGTGCCACGTGCCATGACCGGGCAGGAGACGTTCCCAACTGTGCCCACATCAGCCTGGGAATGGCCTCTGCCCTCTGTGCAGAGCCTGGGCAGGGAGGGATGGGGGCATTGCCACGTCCTGCATCCCCTGCTCAGCTCTCGGTGCCCAGAAAGGAAGGGCAAGAGCAATTGCTCTGGCAGGACAGAGGGAGCCAGGGCTTGGGCAGTGCCTTCCCCATGGGGCAGGGCTGTGCAGGCACACGGAGCAGTGGGGCCTGATGCTCTTTCTCCTCTCTTTCTGCAGCTCGCAGGCGCTGAAGGAGCTGTGGCTGGACACACTGCTGGGGTAAGGCGGGGGGATGCTCCAGGTGTAGCCAGATGGGGGAACACAGCTCCCCAGCTGGGGAGAGGTGACCCCGCGGCTGCGGGCAGCTCTCGGGCAGAGCTGCCTGATGAGAGAGAAGAGGTGGCTCGGGGTTCACCCGCCTGTCTCCCTCTCCCCTTCTGGTGCACAGGACACCAGAAGGAGCGAAGAGACCCCATGTGGAACGGCTGCCATCGCTGAAGCTCGTGGAGAAGGAGCTAAGCCGCCGCCATGCCGTGAGTGTCTGTCTGTCCTGGGCTCTGTCCCCGAGCGCTGCTCCTCCAGCCCAGCAGCAGAGCCATGGCTGCTCACCTGCTTCCCCTCCTTCTCTCTCGCCCAGTGGAGGACCTTCAACGCCAGGAGCCTGGAGAGGCTGATGGAGCACCAGGCAAAGGTGCGAATGGCTGCCTTTCACCTGCCTCTGGCTGTGCTGGGGGGCCAGGGATGAGCGGCAAGGGGGGTGAGGTTGTGGTTGAGGCGGGGAGGGTGCTGCGGTGCCACTCGGGAAGCAGAGAGGGTTGGGGAGCCCCCAGGAACACCAGCACGTCGTTGCTGGCACTGCTGGGAGGAAACCTGCTGTGTGAGGCAGAGAACCCGGGAGGGCAGAGGGTCCCAGCTGTGCTGCGCTCAGGCTGCTGGTGCCGGTGGCAGCTCGCCGGTGGCCCTTTGTGCTGCGGGGCTGCTCTCAGCGCAACCTGGTTCTTGCAGGTTGATCCCAAACAAGGGCCTCCACTGGCCCCATCTGAGAATGAAGGGAGACTTGGTCACTCAGCAGGTGAGTTTTGTCAAGAAAGGCATCCTCCTGCAAGCGGTGGAGCTGCACTGACTTGTCCCTTGAGTGTCACCATGCAGGATGGGCAGCCCAAGGGAGGATGTCAGCTGGAGGAGCAAGGACACCCGCTGTCCAGGGGCCGATGGACGTGGTTCTGCGGGGACACGCAGCCTCTGGTGCTGCCCACAGCTTGGAGGAGAGCAGGGCCGGGGCTGCCCCAGGCTGTCCCGCTGGCACGCCGGCTCTCAGGAGCCTCCAAACCGGAGCCGCTGAGCCAGAGCCGCGGCTGCAGCTGCCGCTCCCTGCCTGTCCTGCTGCAGCGCTCACACATGGCGCTGCAGGCAGGGCAGGCAGGGCAGGGCAGGCAGGCTCCATTGACGGGCTCTTGCTCTGTTTTCCTTTGCAGCAGGAGGGAGCAGCAGCAGCAGGAGGAGGGGGCTGCCCTGGCCCTTTGCTCTGCGGCGCAGCCCGGCCGCTGCCCAGGCGCCAGGGCAGGCGGGCTCCGGCTGCAGCAGGGCGCTCTTTGGCCAGCCCCTGGCAGCCCTCTGCGGGGAGGACGGCACGCTGCCCCAGCCCATCCAGGTAAGCAGCCTGGACAGGGGCTCCCCAGCCCTCCCTCCAGATGCTGCACAGAGATGCTGGGTGTCCCCAGGGGCTCCCAGATTGAGGAGTGGGCTCTTCAGCCCTGGCTCACACTTCTATTCCCAGTCCAGTTGGGGATAGAGCTCTGGCTCTGGCCACTGCTGTTGAAAGCATCTCTTCAGCCAAACATCTGTTCCCCTGCCTCTCCTGCAGGAGCTGCTGGCTGTCCTACATCGGGAAGGACCATCAACAGAGGGGATATTTCGCAGAGCTGCCAGCGGGACAGCGCTTCGGGAGCTGCGCGAGGCCCTGGACCGTGGCCTGGACGTCGACATGGGAAGCCAACCTGCAGATCTGTTGGCCGTCATCTTGAAGGTGAGCGCTTCTGACCTGCAGATGGAGGAGCTCCTGGCTGGGCTGGCATGTTCTAGGGCTCACCTGGAGCCCTTGCCATTGCAGGACTTCCTCAGAAACATCCCCTCCAAGCTCCTCGTGATCGATCTGTACGCGGAGTGGATGTCAGCCATGGAGAAGACCAGCACGGAGGAGAAGATGGAGGAGCTGAAAGCGTAAGTGCAGGCAGCAGTGTGCCTGTTGAGCAGGAGCCCTGACCGCTGGACTAGACCACCTGGAAAACGGTGGGAGAGATCTGCTTTATTCGCGTTGTGTTCCTTTTTTCTCAGGGTGGCCAAGAACTTACCTGCGGTCAATCTCCTCCTCCTGAAGGAGCTGCTGTCCCTCCTGCAGCACATCGGCCACAACGCAGCCACCAGCAAGATGAGCTTTAACAACCTGGCCATCTGCGTTGGGCCCAACCTGCTGAGCCCACCCGAGGAGGAGCTGCTCCCGCTGGAGGCCATGCTGGAGGTCACGCAGAAGGTACGCTGTCTGGAGCAGCCGGCTGCAGCCTTCCCGGCCCATCAGAGCTTGGCTGCTCGCAGCTCTCGGGATGCCTTCTCCTCCCTGGAGCCAATGCTGGTGGGGTGGCTGCCTGGAAGAGCAGCCCCACAGCCACAGCCTTCTGTGCAGAGGCGAGGCTCGGGAGCGGGAAAGGCTGCTTGGTGCCTTTTCAGGCAGCTGGGTTGAGACCAAGGCTTTCACGTGTGCAGGTGAACGTGCTGGTGGAGTTTATGATCGACAACTACGGTGACATCTTTGGGGAGGAGGCAGCTGGTCCATCTGCCAAGGAGTCACCGGCACCCATGGACAGATCGGCAGGTAAGGGGAGAGACTGAGGGCTGTCAGAGGCTGGGGTTGAGGCACAAGAAACTTCAGTGTCATGGGGACAACTGGTGTAGGGCTTTGGCATGGCTTTGTTTTATGTGCTGCTTCATTCCAAAAAGTCACATTGCGGTACATGCTTTTTCTTTCTAGATGGGCATGTGGAAGAGCAAAGTGGCCCTGCAGGCAGAGCAGACGAGGACCATCAGGTAAAATCCTTTCTGGATGCCCCCCTCTCTGCTGGACAACCTCAAAGAAGCTGGGGGAGACACAGTGCTGGAGGGGAAACGGCAGAGGTATGGCAGCTCCGCAAACACCGGGACAACGTGTCTCGGGTCAGAGGTTTGTTTCTGATGAGGCCAAGGAGCTGCCGTGCCTCCTCCTGGCAGCTGATTCCTGATGCGTTTAGGATTCCTGCTCCCCATGGAATTATACATTGTAAGGAAAACAAACTGTGAATGATGTAAACCAGCATCCCCTTTGTAGAGCTAAGGTGGCAATTTGGCAGTAAGTCACTTCCTACTCCAAGTCACCTCTTGCCACATTTTAACTCCCAAATTTCTGCTTTAGGCACCTCCATCTTTCCCTCCAACCACCGTCGAGAGTGCGGCAGAGTCCCTGGGGCGCCCGGAACAGCTGCGGAGCCTTTCAGAGGAAAGAAGGTAAAATGAGCTCCCTTTAATTCAAATAAGAACTGTCTCCAGTGGATCACGGCTTGCCCTATCTCATCACACTGTGCGATGGAAAGGTCTGCAGGGTCTCCCCAAGATGAGGGAAAGAGACGAAACCAGAAGAGAAAACAGGCCTGTGGAGATGAGAGTGACAGCCACATGGAGGTGAAGAGGAGAAGGAGAAATAGCATGTTTGGGGATAGAAAACTAAGAAGACGCAGGAGGGTGCGGAGGCTCAGGAAGCCCAGGTACATACCAGGCTCTGCTGCCCATCTTTCCCAGCTCTCAGCACTGCTCTCAGTCTGTCCAACTCACTGGCAAGGGACGGCGAGGGATGGTGGTGTGCGGGTTTGTAAATAAGTGGGTGTCAGCTCCCCAGGGGCTCCTGATGGAGCCCTGCGGTGTGCCACAGGGGCACTGGGCATCTCTGCACAGGCACAGGTCTCTCAGGGCATCACCCACGGGGACGAGGCGCCAGAGCCATCCCGGAGCCACTGCAGCCACAGCTCTCTCTGCTGGGCTGTCCACAATTCCTTGTAAACGCTGTTCCCCAAGGAAAGGAGAACCAAGTCTTGCCTGTTCCTGCCTTTGTGCATTTATCAGTGCTTCCTGACTCTCTCGTTGCAGGTCCAGTTTTCCTGTTAAGAGTTGAAATCCTGTGACTGGTGTTGTTGGTGTTCACAATAAAGTGTTTTGGAAGTTACAAGAAAGTGTTTTTAAAATGTTCACTCACCCGCGGTTGATGTTCTCAATAAAGTGGTTTTTTTCTCTGTTCTGACTATGTCTGCTGTATGATTTTGTGGACCGGGGAGATGTTATTTGGCGATGAATCCTCGGGGAGAAGGTTGGGACCATCCCTTGTGCCAGCATCCTTGCCAGCGGCATCAGGGCTGAGTTCAGGTGCCTGAGGAGTCAAACCGCAGCACAGTCACACAGGGGGTGGAGGCCGGACAGGACCTCTGGAGGTGGGAGTGTTCCCTCAGCTCCTGCTGGCATTGTGGGCACCACACAGCTCCTGCTAAGGCCTGACGTGTGCTGGGAGCAGCGCCGTGAGCTCAGGGCGAGGGCAACACGTCAGCACACACGGTGGTCAGGAAGGGCTGAAGGTCCTTGTGCAGCCACCGTCACCTGCAGCTTGCTGTCCTCTGCAGCCGCCGTCCTTGCATCCTGATTGTCGGGCAGTTTCTTCACAATCCATCCCTCATGGCAATGGGATAAAGCAAACCACCACGCTGGGCAGCACAAGTTCATTTGCTGATGGGGCAGCCTGGGGAACAGAAAAGCCCTCGGTGCTGTGCAAGCCCTGCTTAGCAATAAGTAGCACATCCCGCGGTTAGCGACACTGCTCACAGTGCAAATGCAAAACACAGCCCCGTACAGGCTCCTAGGCTGAATTTTAAGTGTCTCAGCCAAAAGCAGTACACAGGGGTAGGAGTTCCAAGTTGTGAGTCAGCAATGAGAGAGCTTGTCAGTCAGAAACCTCAGGAACTGAGTGGTGGATGAGGGAAATCCCGTGTTAGACTGCTCTGTGTAAAGGGGACGGAGCCCTTGTTTGCTGTGGTTGGTTGTTTTCTTTCCTAATGAGCCAGAGCCATCCCACAGCCAGTGCCAGCCACAGCTCCCTCTTCTCCCCAGAGATAGGGGAACAAAATCCTGCCTCTTCCTGACTTCAGGGATTTCTCAGATCTCTGACTCTGTGGTTGCAGGTGCTGATTCATCACACACCGGCTGAACTTCTTGTCGCCCATAGCCGATGTTTGCAACAAAGTGGTTTTTTCTGTCTTCTGACTGTGCCTGCCGGTGGAGAGGGCTGTGTCCTTGAGTGCGGAGCAGGTTTTTTGTGATGGATGCTTGGGAGGAGTCTGGGATAGTCCCTCGTCCCAGCATCCTCTCAATGAGCATCTGGGCTGATTTGAGGCGCTTTAGGAGTGCAGCCAAAGCACAGAATCACACAGAACAGCTGAGGTTTGGAGGGAGCTGTGGAAGTCACCTGGTCCAACCCCTCTGCTCAAGCAGGCACACCTGGAGCCACTAAAATCTATGACCCCAACAGCAAAATACTGGTTTCTCATGTGCAGCTGCAATATCGCATGTTTTAAGTTGTGCCTGTTTCCTCTGGTCCTCTCAGCACACACTCTGGAGAAGAGCCTGGCTCCCTCAGCTTCTGTCCTTCTCAGCAGCTTTTTATACACATTGGTCAGACACACACCCCCTGCACCTCACAGTCTTCTCCCAGCTGAAGAGTGCCAGCTCTCTCAGCCTCTCCTCGCGTGGAAATAAGAAGGAGAATTTCCACTGGACCTCTCTTGGATTTTTTCCGAAGTCATCCATCTCAAATAAGAAGTTTGAGACATTAGTCTTCAGCCAGGTTACCTCATGAGCTGTGCGTTGCAGTTTGGTGTAGAAGTGCCAGAGCGCTTATTAACAGGTTGTGAATTTGGCAGTTCTGGCCAGGAAGGTCCTGGGAGCACTAAGGTGGCACCTGGAGATGCCCCGGTGTGTCGGCCAGGCTGGATGCTCCGTGTTCCGCACAGCAGCGGCACAGCAGGACCGCAGCCACCGCTCGACCTGTGTGTGCGCTGACAACCTGCACCGAGTGTCCTCCTGTCCTGGGCTTTCGGGTCTCTCAGGTCACGTTGACACAAAGTCATTGACAAAGGTATGAAGATGGCGCAAGTTCACAACTGTTGGAAGAGTCCACCACAGTCCTTGTCTTGGTGGGAAGGTGTTGGCGGTGAGAGCTGCGTAATGGGGGACATGACTTATGGGTGGTGCAGCAACCAAGGGAGGAAGGTGCTGCCACTTGTCACCTGCCATGAAGGTGGGCTGTAATGGAGAGGATGCACTGCTTTCCTTCAGTATCTGCCTGTGGTCCCGCGTGTCTTCCTTGCCCACTTGGAGGCAGATTGCCCGAGACTCGCTTATCCTTCCCTTTCTGTAGTCATTTACAATGATGGCGGCTTTTGAAAGTTTTCTCATGGTGCAAGTGCCCTTTGTCCTTCCCGCTCTCCCCAGCTTTCACAGCACATTGCTGTTAGGAAAACACTTTGGCTCACAGGCTGTCGTGGTTGAAGGCTGGCCGGCAGCTGAGCACCACACGGCCGCTCGCTCCCTCACCATCACGGGGATGGTGGGGAGAATGGGAGGGCAAAATGAAGAAAACTCCTGGAATGAGGTAACAACAGTTTAGTCATTAAATTACAAACGATCAACTAGAAAAAAGCCAGCCAAGAAGACCATTAAGCCCTGAACCCCAAACCGTTGCTCCCTGGAATGTCAAATAGACAAAAGATCCCTTTGGAAATGTCTCTGATTTCCTGCATATTTCCTGAAAAGAGCCGTTTTTTCACTTTCTTAATGGCTTCTCTCTCAATCAAGGTGTCGTAATGTAACCCAAGCTGGCAGTATAACCATGATAGCCGCTCACTCACTCTCCTCCTCCCACCCGTAAATACGGGAGACAATCGAAAGGGAAGGGAGAAACTTGTGGATTAAGATAAACACAGTGTAATAATGTAAAAAAGTAACACTAATATACTACTGCTACTACCCATGTCTACAAAATTGAAAGAGAATATAAAATAAGAAATACTCTATACAATTCCTCACAACCTCTGTCCCCACCGAGCAGACACTCTCCGGAAGCTGCACCTGGTCCCGACCAGCCGATCCCGGAGACAGAAGAGAGAAAAAGGAAGAAAAGCTCTGTGGTGGGTGCACTGAACCCCTCCCCAGCCAAACCAGCAGCAGTTTGGTCCAGGCTCCAGAGGAGGGAAGGGCCTGAGCCGCAGCCCGGCCAAGAACTCCTTCCAGGAGACCCACGGGGAAGCACAACGGCACACTGAACGCTGCTGGCTTGTGGGCGCAGGGAGGCTCGTGCAGACTTTTCCTACTGTATGCAATTTGACTATGTGTCGACCACTTCATTCGATAAATACGACAGCCTGGATGAGCCCACTTTGAGCTCTCCCTGCTAAATAAGTGAGCTGTATGGCAATGGTTTCACTCCTCCGAGGTCAGTGGATGAGCCCAATTCAACTTCAATATTGATCATTTAGCTTAGGTAGATGCACACCAAATGTAATAGATTATTTAGAGATACAAGGCTGTATGATTTCTAATATACTCTTTGATTCATGTTACCTGGTAAACTTGATTTGCTAAAATTTTAAGCTCGTATTTACCAAAAGCAACTGCAGACTCCCCTAAACGCCTGCAAGATAAAGCCTAGCTTGCATTTTGCTGGGAAAAATGGAACCGACTGGGAAAACAACGATCCAAGGCTAACGCAGAGACATCACAGACATCTGCAAAGTGGGGCCTATTTTGCACTTCTCTGAGAAGAAAGGATTTATCCAGGCAAAACAGCACCTTCGAGGATATGCACCAAAACCAATTTCTACAACTGAACAAAACAGAGGCCCACGTGGAGTTAGGGAAAAAGGGTCCAATGGGGAGCAAAGGACGTGGTGGTGAAATATTGCTATTGGGCTGAATCCTGGTGTGAACGGTCTGCAAAGATATAAAAAACTTGTAGTTTTCTGTGCTTGGATAAAGCCTTGACACCCAAGTGTGGTAAAGCCTGAACGCCCAAGTGTGCTCCTCTATGGACATGAGTGTTCCTGCCTCAGCTCAACACACATTTCGTTTCCTGTTGGACCTGCCTTATTTCAAAGTCTTGGCGGTTGAAAGCTGGCACAGCAGCACGTGTGCCATTGACAGTCTCCCAGCTTGGCAGGTGTACACCAAGAGGCATGTGTCTTTATTCTCGATGGCCATTTCCAGGGAAAACAGCTTGTTTGATTGATCAGGCCCCTGCAGGGAGAACAGAAGAGCTGGGATGCAGACACAACATTTGCCACGAGTCCCGTGGAGCAGGTTGCTCATACGCAGCCCACTGTGAGTTCCCCTGCTGCTGAGCCTGTGGGGATGGTTGGTGGATAAGGGATGAGACCTGAACTACCTGTCTGAAATACAGCTGTCGCCAGCCTCAGTGCAAGTGGAGCCAGGAGCTGGTCCTGCAAACCATCCATCCAGGACACAGGAAGTTTTCAGCAGCTGTGGCTGTTCTGGAACAGGTTGTGCCATGTGCATCCCTTCTCTTATAGCTCAGGAGTTTGAGATCTTGGCCACAGCTAAAGGAGAATGGTGGCCTCGGGCGGTGGCTGAGGCTTGGGGCTTGCGTTGCCCACGACCAGCGATGGCCACGGGATGACAGAGGAAGGACTTTCCCTGGGGAAGAGGCACCAGGCAGTGGTTGAGATGGAGGGCGACTTCACCACAGCTTTGGCCGTAGGTGGAAAGTTGTGGGTGAGACAGGAATTATGCGTCTTCCACAGCCCAGCCCAGCACAGCCCAGCCCAGCACAGCACAGCACATGTAAATGGCAGAACAGCATGTTTTTCTTTTTGTTTCCTGTTTCTTAGAAAAGTCCTGTTTTGGTAGCAAGTACAGGCAGAATGTCAGACAAAGTGTCTGACTGCATGGGAAGATATAGGGACATTTACTTGGCTATGTAAAGCCTGACTGCTCCTGAAGTTGAGTCTTTTTTTCTCTTCCCTTTTTTTTTTTTTTTTAGAAAAGGTTTTAGGGGGAGGGACACAGATGTTTTATGTTCATAGATTATAAAATATACATTGTAGCCGTCAAGAGAGAATATGCCTTTGTCATGTATCTATTCATTTTGGAACACGATGAATCCAATCTGCTGATCCATAGCCCATGGAGTTCAATAGACACCTTTGGCTTTTCTCCTTTGGCTCAAGATCTCGATGACACCTCCTGTCACTGGGGTTGGCATCATTAATGCCGATAATCTGCTCTCTACCGTCTCCTAATCTCTGCTGCCTCCTCTCTAATGATCTGTGCGACAATCCAATCCCATCCCATGGTACAGAGAACATCAGCACCGTGTAGAGGGGTGACGTCCAAATGAAAAATGAGAGAGTTTGAAGAGCTTTTCATAACCTGCAGGAACAAAACGGGGAAGCAGTGACCTGGAAGCTGGGGCAGAGTGTCCCCTCAGACAGCTGGCAGGTGGCACACAAGTGCGGGCAGAGGGTGGTGCTGCCAAGCAGAAGGACCCGGACAGGCTGGAGAAAGGGGCTGACGGGAATGTCCTGCCTTTTAGCACGGGAAGAGCAAGGGCCTGCACGTGGGGAGGAAAAGCCCTTGTCCCAGGCTACGCTGGGGGACACCCATCTGGACAGCAGCTGTGCAGAGCCCCGGGGTCATGGTGGAGCCCCAGGGCAGGGATTTGGAGGCAGCAAAGTGCCCTTGGGGCAAAGGCGGCTCCTGGGCTGCAGTAGGCAAAGCATGGGCAGCAGGTGGAGGGAGGTGGTCCTTCCCCTGGGCTGTGTCCTGCTCGGGGCTCCCCAGTGCAAGGCAGCCATGGCCATAGTGGAGAGAACCCCCAGGCCAGTGCCCCCCAGGCCCCTCCCACTTTCCGTTGGGCTGGGGCTGTTGGGCAGTTGGAGCCACCAGCCAGAAGAGACGGCAGGACGGAGCTGTGCTGGCACCCAGCAGCGCTGCCAGGAGGCAGAGTCTGGCCCCGCAGCGCTGCCCCGGCACCGGCACCAGCACCAGCACCAGCACCCGCGTCGCGTCCTCGCTGTGGCCGTCTGCGCCGCGTCCTTGGTGCACGGCCAGGGTCCTCCTGTCCCGGGCGGGATGGGCCAGGCCAACTGCTGCTGCGGCTCCAGGTGGGCTCCCCCCGCGGCTCGGGGACACGCGGGCACGGCCGGGCCCCGCAGCAGCGGCATTTCTCATGCCCGCCGCTCTCTGCTGGGCAGGGAGGCTCTCAGCGACGCCGAGCCGGTGCTGAGCGCGGACGTGCGGCTGACCCGGGGCCGCAAGAGGAGCGAGAGGCGCCTTCTCCTCCTCCAGGAGGAACTGCTCATCGCCAAGTTGCAGTAAGAGCCTCAGAGCCCAGCTGCCTTTCCCCCATCCCTGGCCCTGGGAGCCGGGCAGGGCCACCCTGGCACCAGCCCCAGGTGCTGGATGCACCAATGGCCGTGCCAAGGGCAGGGGGAGACAGGGCTGTGCCCGGGGGGACCCCAAGGCGGGAGGCCACCCGCAGCTCACTGCCTGCATCTCCTCTCTGCAGACGCGGCACCACCCTGCGCCCACAGCTCCGCCTGGCCCTGGACCAGCTGTGGGTGCTGAGCGGCGGGAAGGAAGCGGCACGGGAGGAAGAAGAGGAGGGAGAGGAGGGCAGCGATGAGGACGGGAGCTGCCTCATCTTCATCTGGCCCAGCGGCTCCTGCGTTGCCCATTTCGGGTGAGTTGTGGTGCCACTTTCTGTGGCCGGGCAGGAGAGGCTCCCAACTGTGCCCATGAGCTGGGGAGCAGCAGGGTCTGATGCTCTTTCTCCTCTCTTTCTGCAGCTCGCAGGTGCTGAAGGAGCTGTGGCTGGACACACTGCTGGGGTAAGGGAGGGGGATGCTCCAGGTGTAGCCAGATGGGGGAACACAGCTCCCCAGCTGGGGAGAGGTGACCCCGCGGCTGCGGGCAGCTCTCGGGCAGAGCTGCCTGATGAGAGAGAAGAGGTGGCTCGGGGTTCACCCGCCTGTCTCCCTCTCCGCTTCTGGTGCACAGGACACCAGAAGGAGCGAAGAGACCCCGCGTGGAACGGCTGCCATCGCTGAAGCTCGTGGAGAAGGAGCTAAGCCGCCGCCATGCCGTGAGTGTCTGTCTGTCCTGGGCTCTGTCCCCGAGCGCTTCTCCTACAGCCCAGCAGCAGAGCCATGGCTGCTCACCTGCTTCCCCTCCTTCTCTCTCGCCCAGTGGAGGACCTTCAACGCCAGGAGCCTGGAGAGGCTGATGGAGCGCCAGGCAAAGGTGCGAATGGCTGCCTTTCTCCTCCCCCTGGCTGTGCTGGTGTGCCAGGGATGTGCGGCAAAGGGGCTGATCTTTTGGTGGAGGGAGGGTCCCATGGTTGCACTCAGGGAGCAGATAGGGTTGGGGAGCCCCCAGGAACACCAGCACATCCTCACTGGCACTGCTGGCAGGAAACCTGCTGTGTGGAGCAGAGAGCCTCGGAGGGCAGAGGGTCCCAGCTGTGCTGCGTTCAGGCTGCTGGTGCTGGTGGCAGCTCCCTGGTGGCCCTTTGTGCTGCGGGGCCACTCTCTCAGTGCAACCTGGTTCTTGCAGGCTGATCTCAAGCAAGGCCCTCTGTCAGCCCTATCTGGAAATGGAGAAATATTTGGTCACTCAGCAGGTGAGTTTTGTCACGAAAGGCAAACTCCTGCAAGCGGTGGAGCTGCACTCACTTGTCCCTTGAGTGTCACCATGCAGGATGGGCAGCGCAAGGGAGGATGTCAGCTGGAGGAGCAAGGACACCCGCTGTCCAGGGGCCGATGGACGTGGTTCTGCGGGGACACGCAGCCTCTGGTGCTGCCCACAGCTTGGAGGAGAGCAGGGCCGGGGCTGCCCCAGGCTGTCCCGCTGGCACGCCGGCTGTCAGGAGCCTCCAAACCGGAGCCGCTGAGCCAGAGCCGCGGCTGCAGCTGCCGCTCCCTGCCTGTCCTGCTGCAGCGCTCACACATGGCGCTGCAGGCAGGGCAGGCAGGGCAGGGCAGGCAGGCTCCATTGACGGGCTCTTGCTCTGTTTTCCTTTGCAGCAGGAGGGAGCAGCAGCAGCAGGAGGAGGGGGCTGCCCTGGCCCTTTGCTCTGCGGCGCAGCCCGGCCGCTGCCCAGGCGCCAGGGCAGGCGGGCTCCGGCTGCAGCAGGGCGCTCTTTGGCCAGCCCCTGGCAGCCCTCTGCGGGGAGGACGGCACGCTGCCCCAGCCCATCCAGGTAAGCAGCCTGGACAGGGGCTCCCCAGCCCTCCCTCCAGATGCTGCACAGAGATGCTGGGTGTCCCCAGGGGTTCCCAACATAGAGAACGGTGCTTTTCTGCTATGGCTCTCAGTTCTGCTCCCAGTCCCTTTGCGAGAGGAGGTGGCATTGTCTAGGGTAGAGCTCTGGCTCTGGACAGCACAGCTGGAAGGCCTCTCTTCAGCCAAACATCTGTTCTCCTGCCTATCCTGCAGGAGCTGCTGGCTGTCCTACATCGCGAAGGACCATCAACGGAGGGGATATTCCGAAGAGCTGCCAGTGGGACACAACTTCGGGAGCTGCGCGAGGCCCTGGACCATGGCCTGGACATCGATATGGAAAGCCAACCTGCAGATCTGTTGGCTGTCATCTTGAAGGTGAGCGCTTCTGACCTGCAGATGGAGGAGCTCCTGGCTGGCCTGGCATGTTCTAGGGCTCACCTGGAGCTCTTGCCATTGCAGGACTTCCTCAGAAATCTCCCCTCCAAGCTCCTTATGATCAACCTGTACGAGGAGTGGATGGCAGCCATGGAGAAGACCAGCACGGAGGAGAAGATAGAGGAGCTGAAAGCGTAAGTGCAGGCAATGGGCTGCATGTTGAGCAGGAGCCGTGACCACTGGCCAAGACTACCTGGAAAACTGTATGAACTAGCTCCTTTGTTCATCTTGTGTTCCTGTTTCCTTAGAGTGGCCAAGAAATTGCCTGCAGCCAATCTCCTCCTCCTGAAGGAGCTGCTGAACCTCCTGCAGCACATCGGCCACAACACAGCCACCAGCAAGATGAGCCTTAACAACCTGGCCATCTGCGTTGGGCCCAACCTGCTGAGCCCACCCGAGGAGGAGCTGCTCCCGCTGGAGGCCATGCTGGAGGTCACGCAGAAGGTACGCTGTCTGGAGCAGCCGGCTGCAGCCTTCCCGGCCCATCAGAGCTTGGCTGCTCGCAGCTCTCGGGATGCCTTCTCCTCCCTGGAGCCAATGCTGGTGGCGTGGCTGCCTGGAAGAGCAGCCCCACAGCCACAGCCTTCTGCGCAGAGGCGAGGCTCGGGAGCGGGAAAGGCTGCTTGGTGCCTTTTCAGGCAGCTGGGTTGAGACCAAGGCTTTGATGTGTGCAGGTGAACGTGCTGGTGGAGTTTCTGATTGAGTACTTCGGTGACATCTTTGTGGAGGAGACGGCTGGTCTCTCCTGTCCATCTGCCAAGGAGTCATCAGTACCCATGGACAGATCTACAGGTAAGGGGAAGGACTCATGGTTGTCACAGACTGGTGTCGGGACATGAGAAATTTCAGCATCAAGAAGACACTGGTGTAAGGGCTTTGGCACAGTTTGCTTTATGTGCCGCTTCATTCCAAGCAGTCACTTTGCTGCACATGCTTTTGCTTTCTAGGTGGGCATGTGGAAGAGCAAAGTTGCCCTGCAGGCAGAGTAGACAAGGACCATCAGGTAAAAACCTTTCTGGATGCCCCCCCCTCTCTGCTGGACAACCTCAAAGAAGCTGGGTGAAGCACAGTGGTGGAGGGTGAAACGGCAGAGGTATGACCACTCCACAAAAATCGGGACAACCTGTCCTGGGTTAGAGGTTTGTTTCTGATGAGGCCAAGGAGCTGCTGTGCCTCCTCCTGGCAGCTGATCCCTGGTGCATTTGGGATTCCTCTTCCTCGTGGAATTATACATTGTAAGAAAAAACAACTGTGAATGATGTGAAACAGCATCTTCTCTGTAGAGTTAAGGTGTTGATTTGGCAGTCTGTCACCTACTACTCCATGTCTTCTCTTGCCACATTTTAACTCTCATATTTCTCATTTAGGCACCTCCAACTTTTCCTCCAAGCGCCGTCAAGAGTGTGGCAGAGTCCCTGGGATGCCCGGAACAGCTGAGGACTCTTTCAGAGGATAGAAGGTAAAATGAGCTCACAATTCTTAAAATCAGTACTGACCAAATGTGGCTTTAATTGAAATAAGATCTTCTCCAGTGGATTGTGTCTTTCCCTGTCTAATCATCACACTGTGGGATGGACAGGTTTGCAGGCTCTCCCCAGGAAAAGGAAATAAGAAGAAACTGCAAGAGAAAACATGCTTGTGGAGATGAGAGTGACAACGACCTGGAAAAGAAGAGGAGGAAGAGAAACAACATGTTTTGGGGAAGAAGACGCAAGAAGATCCAGAGGCTCAGGAAGCCCAGGTGGGTACCAGCCTCTCCTGCCCATCTTTCCCAGCTCTCAGCATGGCTCTTAGTGAGTCCAACTCGCTGGCAAGGGGCGGCAAGGGATGGTGGTGTGCGGGCTTGTAAATAAGTGGGTGTCAGCTCCCCAGGGGCTCCTGATGGAGCCCTGTGGTGTGCCACAGGGGCACTGGGCATCTCTGCACAGGCACAGGTCTGTCAGGGCATCACCCACGGGGATGAGGCGCCAGAGCCATCCCGGAGCCACTGCAGCCACAGCTCTCTCTGCTGGGCTGTCCACAATTCCTTGTAAACGCTGTTCCCCAAGGAAAGGGGAACCAAGTCTTGCCTGTTCCTGCCTTTGTGCGTTTATCAGTGCTTCCTGACTCTCTCGTTGCAGGTCCCGTTTTCCTATGACCAGTTGTACCCTGTGATTCTTGGTGTTGAAGTTCGCAATAAAGTGTTTTGGAAGTTACAAGAAAGTGTTTTTAAAATGTTCACTCACCCGCAGTTGATGTTCTCAATAAAGTGGTTTTTTTTCTCTGTTCTGACTATGTCTGCTGTATGATCTTTTGGACTGGGGCGATGTGATTTGGCAATGCATGCTCGGGCAGGAGGTTGGGACCATCCCTTGTGCCAGCATCCTTGCCAGCGGCATCAGGGCTGAGTTCAGGTGCCTGAGGAGTCAAATCGCAGCACAGTCACACAGGGGGTGGAGGCCGGACAGGACCTCTGGAGGTGGGAGTGTTCCCTCAGCTCCTGCTGGCATTGTGGGCACCACACAGCTCCTGCTAAGGCCTGACGTGTGCTGGGAGCAGCGCCGTGAGCTCAGGGCGAGGGCAACACGTCGGCACACACGGTGGCCAGGAAGGGCTGAAGGTCCTTGTGCAGCCACCGTCACCTGCAGCTTGCTGTCCTCTGCAGCCGCCGTCCTTGCATCCTGATTGTCGGGCAGTTTCTTCACAATCCATCCCTCATGGCAATGGGATAAAGCAAACCACCACGCTGGGCAGCACGAGTTCATTTGCTGATGGGGCAGCCTGGGGAACAGAAAAGCCCTCGGTGCTGTGCAAGCCCTGCTTAGCAATAAGTAGCACATCCCGCGGTTAGCGACACTGCTCACAGTGCAAATGCAAAACACAGCCCCGTACAGGCTCCTAGGCTGAATTTTAAGTGTCTCAGCCAAAAGCAGTACACAGGGGTAGGAGTTCCAAGTTGTGAGTCAGGAATGAGAGAGCTTGTCAGTCAGAAACCTCAGGAACTGAGTGGTGGATGAGGGAAATCCCGTGTTAGACTGCTCTGTGTAAAGGGGACGGAGCCCTTGTTTGCTGTGGTTGGTTGTTTTCTTTCCTAATGAGCCAGAGCCATCCCACAGCCAGTGCCAGCCACAGCTCCCTCTTCTCCCCAAAGAAAGGGGAACAAAATCCTGCCTCTTCCTGACTTCAGGGATTTCTCAGATCTCTCTGACTCTGTGGTTGCAGGTGCTGATTCATCACACACCGGCTGAACTTCTTGTCGCCCATAGCCGATGTTTGCAACAAAGTGGTTTTTTCTGTCTTCTGACTGTGCCTGCCGGTGGAGAGGGCTGTGTCCTTGAGTGCGGAGCAGGTTTTTTGTGATGGATCCTCGGCAGGAGTCTGGGATAGTCCCTCATCCCAGCATCCTCTCAAGTGGGCATCTGGGCTGATTTGAGGTGCTTTAGGAGTGCAGCCAAAGCACAGAATCACACAGAACAGCTGAGGTTTGGAGGGACCTGTGGAAGTCACCTGGTCCAACCCCTCTGCTCAAGCAGGCACACCTGGAGCCACTAAAATCTATGACCCCAACAGTAAAATACTGGTTTCTCACGTGCAGCTGCAATATCACATGTTTTAAGTTGTGCCTGCTTCCTCTGGTCCTCTCAGCACACACTCTGGAGAAGAGCCTGGCTCCCTCAGCTTCTGTCCTTCTCAGCAGCTTTTTATACACATTGGTCAGACACACACCCCCTGCACCTCACAGTCTTCTCCCAGCTGAAGAGTGCCAGCTCTCTCAGCCTCTCCTCGCGTGGAAATAAGAAGGAGAATTTCCACTGGACCTCTCTTGGATTTTTTCCGAAGTCATCCATCTCAAATAAGAAGTTTGAGACATTAGTCTTCAGCCAGGTTACCTCATGAGCTGTGCGTTGCAGTTTGGTGTAGAAGTGCCAGAGCGCTTATTAACAGGTTGTGAATTTGGCAGTTCTGGCCAGGAAGGTCCTGGGAGCACTAAGGTGGCACCTGGAGATGCCCCGGTGTGTCGGCCAGGCTGGATGCTCCGTGTTCCGCACAGCAGCGGCACAGCAGGACCGCAGCCACCGCTCGACCTGTGTGTGCGCTGACAAGCTGCACTGAGTGTCCTCCTGTCCTGGGCTTTCGGGTCTCTCAGGTCACGTTGACACAAAGTCATTGACAAAGGTATGAAGATGGCGCAAGTTCACAACCGTTGGAAGAGTCCACCACAGTCCTTGTCTTGGTGGGAAGGTGTTGGCGGTGAGAGCTGCGTAATGGGGGACATGACTTATGGGTGGTGCAGCAACCAAGGGAGGAAGGTGCTGCCACTTGTCACCTGCCATGAAGGTGGGCTGTAATGGAGAGGATGCACTGCTTTCCTTCAGTATCTGCCTGTGGTCCCGCGGGTCTTCCTTGCCCACTTGGAGGCAGATTGCCCGAGACTCGGTTATCCTTCCCTTTCTGTAGTCATTTACAATGATGGCGGCTTTTGAAAGTTTTCTCATGGTGCAAGTGCCCTTTGTCCTTCCCACTCTCCCCAGCTTTCACAGCACATTGCTCTCAGGAAAATCTACTGATGCCATGAGAGATGCCAGCTGAAAACAAGGAGCGAAAATAAACTCTTAACCTCTGCTGACTGGGTTGTGCCACTTTTGAGTATGAAATTTGTAAGTGTGAAATGGCTGTGGAGAAGAATGTTTACCATGCAGACTCCTAGGGCTGCCAGGGCTGAGACACAAAAAGAGAAGAAAGCATGGTAGCCTGCTTGCTTTAGCTGTTCTTCTTTAGCTGTTCTACTGTCCTCTTACACAGGTGCTGCAGCTTGCTGTCCTCTGCAGCCGCCATCCTTGCATCCTGATTGTCGGGCAGTTTCTTCACAATCCATCCCTCATGGCAATGGGATAAAGCAAACTTCCAGACTGGGCAGCACAAATACGGTGGCTCACCCTAAAAGCTTTAGAAACGGCTCCAACAGCAGCCAGAGTGCTGAGGGTTTTGTGCGTCCCGGTGTGATACAGGAGACGCCTGCAGCCTGACAGAAGAGGAAGGACGGGCACTCTCACCATGCAGAAACCAACTCTTTGGCTCACAGGCTGTCGTGGTTGAAGGCTGGCCGGCAGCTGAGCACCACACGGCCGCTCGCTCCCTCCCCACCACGGGGATGGTGGGGAGAATGGGAGGGCAAAATGAAGAAAACTCCTGGAATGAGGTAACAACAGTTTAGTCATTAAATTACAAACGATCAACTAGAAAAAAGCCAGCCAAGAAGACCATTAACCCCTGAACCCCAAACTGTTGCTCCCTGGAATGTCAAATAGACAAAAGATCCCTTTGGAAATGTCCCTGATTTCCTGCATATTTCCTGAAAAGAGCCGTTTTTTCACTTTCTTAATGGCTTCTCTTTGAATCAAGGTGTTGTGATATAACCCAAGCTGGCAGTATAACCACGATAGCTGCTCACTCACTCTCCTCCTCCCACCCGTAAATGCAGGAGACAATCGAAAGGGAAGGGAGAAACTTGTGGATTAAGATAAACACAGTGTAATAATGTAAAAAAGTACCAGTACTATACTACTAATAATAATCTCTATAGAATTGAAAGAGAATGTAAAATAAGAAATACTCAATGCAATTCCTCACAACCTCTGTCCCCACCGAGCAGCCAGTCCCAGGAAGCTTCACCTGGTCCTGAACAGCCGATTCTGGAGACAGAAGAGACGAAAAGGCAGAAAGGCCCAGAGCAACTAAAAACATTAACTCGATCCCAAGGTGTTATCTTCTTGTTCTCTAACTTAGCCCAAATATTGACTGTGCTAGCTATGAAAAAGAAAGTTTTCTAACTGCAGGGAGAAAATGAACTCACTTTCAGTCAAACCAGCACACAAGCCATTGCTCCGTGTTAACAGTTCAACCAGACTCACGGCATCCATTTTTCCTGAAATAGCAGGTTTTTCACTTTCTTAATGGCTTCTCTTTGAATCAAGGTGTCGTAATGTAACCCGAGCTGGCAGTATAACCATGATAGCCGCTCACTCACTCTCCCCCTCCCACCCGTAAATACGGGAGACAATCGAAAGGGAAGGATAAAATTGTGGATTAAGATAAACACAGTGTAATAATGTAAAAAAGTAACACTAATATGCTACTGCTACTACCCATGTCTACAAAATTGAAAGAGAATATAAAATAAGAAATACTCTATGCAATTCCTCACAACCTCTGTCCCCACCGAGCAGACACTCTCCGGAAGCTGCACCTGGTCCCGACCAGCCGATCCCGGAGACAGAAGAGAGAAAAAGGAAGAAAAGCTCTGTGGTGGGTGCACTGAACCCCTCCCCAGCCAAACCAGCAGCAGTTTGGTCCAGGCTCCAGAGGAGGGAAGGGCCTGAGCCGCAGCCAGGCCAAGAACTCCTTCCAGGAGACCCACGGGGAAGCACAACGGCACACTGAACGCCGCTGGCTTGTGGGCGCAGGGAGGCTCGTGCAGACTTTTCCTACTGTATGCAATTTGACTCTGTGTCGACCACTTCATTCGATAAATACGACAGCCTGGATGAGCCCACTTTGAGCTCTCCCTGCCAAATAAGTGAGCTGTATGGCAATGGTTTCACTCCTCCGAGGTCAGTGGATGAGCCCAATTCAACTTCAATACTGATCATTAAGCTTAGGTAGATGCACACCAAATGTAATAGATTATTTAGAGATACAAGGCTGTATGATTTCTAATATACTCTTTGATTCATGTTACCTGGTAAACTTGATTTGCTAAAATTTTAAGCTCGTATTTACCAAAAGCAACTGCAGACTACACTAAACGCCTGCAAGATAAAGCCTAGCTTGCATTTTGCTGGGAAAAATGGAACCGACTGGGAAAACAACGATCCTAGGCTAACGCAGTGACATCACAGACATCTGCAAAGTGGGGCCTATTTTGCACTTCTCTGAGAAGAAAGGATTTATCCAGGCAAAACGGCACCTTCGAGGATATGCACCAAAACCAATTTCTACAACTGAACAAAACAGAGGCCCACGTGGAGTTAGGGAAAAAGGGTCCAATGGGGAGCAAAGGACGTGGTGGTGAAATATTGCTATTGGGCTGAATCCTGGTGTGAATGGTATAAAAGATATAAGATATCAAAGATATAAAAATTTGTAGTTTTCTATGCTTGGTCGCAGGTACCCAGCTTGAGCCAGCCCTTCTGCTATTCTGCTCCATTAAGTTTTTTGTTTTCCTAAGAAATTTGTCTCCTGAAAGTCTGCTCTGCATATGGTTATTGGGCAACTGCAAGTTTACTGCTGGAGTTCTAACACATAGACTCAGCAGCAAACAGTTATCAGGGGAAGAAGAATCCCGACAGTTTGCACCGTGACGGATACTGGCCTCACCTGAAAGTTTGTCTCCGGAGCCCCAGGACACAGATTCTGGAGTGACCGGTTATCAGGGAGGGGAAGACAGATACAGGCACCTGGAGGGAAGGTAAGCGGAGTTTGCCTTGGCATATTTCCCCCATGCAGTAAATAATAGAGTGAACCTGCTACCGAATTATTTTAAGTCGCACTTCTCTTTAAGAAACCTAAATATTGTTCTGCAGCAAGCAGAACCCTAAATTACTCCCCTGCGACAGACTCAGAGCAATTAAAAACACTAACTCCGTCCCGAGGTGTTACCTTCTTGTTCTCTAAATAAGCCCAAATACTGACCGTGCTAGCTATGAAAAAGAAAGATTTCTAACTGCATGAGGAAAATGAACTCACTTTGAGTCAAACCAGCACACAAGCCATTGCTCAGTGTCAACAGTTCAACCAGACACAGGCCATCCAAAGCTGACTTTGTATCCTTTATTTGCCATCAGGAGGGCCTTGCACACAAACTTGTCCCTGGCTCTGTTGGCCGCTCGGTGGGTGAAGGTCATGGGTCCCAGGGCAGGACTCCTTTCTGGTGCTCCTCCAGCCGGATTCGCCAAGGATAAAGCCTTGACACTCAAGTGTGATAAAGCCTGAACGCCCAAGCGTGCTCCTCTATGGACATGAGTGTTCCTGCCTCAGCTCAACACACATTTCGTTTCCTGTTGGACCTGCCTTATTTCAAAGTCTTGGGGGTTGAAAGCTGGCACAGCAGCACGTGTGCCATTGACAGTCTCCCAGCTTGGCAGGTGTCCACCAAGAAGCATGTGTCTTTATTCTCGACGGCCATTTCCAGGGAAAACAGCTTGTTTGATTGATCAGGCCCCTGCAGGGAGAACAGAAGAGGTGGGATGCCGTTACAACATTTTCCACGAGTCCCGTGGAGCAGGTTGCTCACACGCAGCCCACTGTGAGTTCCCCTGCTGCTGAGCCTGTGGGGATGGCTGGTGGATAAGGGATGAGACCTGAACTACCTGTCTGAAATACAGCTGTCGCCAGCCTCGGTGCAAGTGGAGCCAGGAGCTGGTCCTGCAAACCATCCATCCAGGACACAGGAAGTTTTCAGCAGCTGTGGCTGTTCTGGAACAGGCTGTGCCATGTGCATCCCTGCCTATGAACATCCCTTCTCCTAGAGCTTGAGAAGGAGTTTGAGATCTTGCCGATGGCGATAGGAGGATGGTGGCTTCGGGCGGTGGCTGAGGCTTGGGGCTTGTATTGCCCACGACTAGCGATGGCCACGGGGTGACAGAGGAAGGACTTTCCCTGGGGAAGAGGCACCAGGCAGTGGTTGAGATGGAGGGCGACTTCACCACAGCTTTGGCTGTAGGTGGAAAGTTGTGGGTGAGACAGGAATTATGCGTCTTCCACAGCCCAGCCCAGCACAGCACAGCACATGTAAATGGCAGAACAGCATGTTTTTCTTTTTGTTTACTGTTTCTTAGAAAAGTGCTGTTTTGGTAGCAAGTACAGGCAGAATGTCAGACAAAGTGTCTGACTGCATGGGAAGATATAGGGACATTGACTTGGCTATGTAAAGCCTGACTGCTCCTGAAGTTGAGTCTTTTTTTCTCTTCTCTTTTTTTTTTTTTTTAGAGAAGGTCTCAGGGGGAGGGACATGGATGATTATGTTCATAGTTCCTAAAATATACATTGTAGCCGTCAAGAGAGAATATGCCTTTGTCATGTATCTATTCATTTTGGAACACGGTGAATCCAATCTGCTGATCCATAGCCCATGGAGTTCAATAGACACCTTTGGCTTTTCTCCTTTGGCTCAAGAGCTCGATGACACCTCCTGTCACTGGGGTTAGCATCATTAATACCGATAATCTGCTCTCTACCGTCTCCTGATCTCCGCTGCCTCCTCTCTAATGATGTGTGCGACAATCCAATCCCATCCCATGGTACAGAGAACATCAGCACCGTGTAGAGGGGTGACGTCCAAATGAAAAATGAGAGAGTTTGAAGAGCTTTTCATAACCTGCAGGAACAAAACGGGGAAGCAGTGACCTGGAAGCTGGGGCAGAGTGTCCCCTCGGACAGCTGGCAGGTGGCACACAAGTGCGGGCAGAGGGTGGTGCTGCCAAGCAGAAGGACCCGGACAGGCTGGAGAAAGGGGCTGACGGGAATGTCCTGCCTTTTAGCACGGGAAGAGCAAGGGCCTGCACGTGGGGAGGAAAAGCCCTTGTCCCAGGCTACGCTGGGGGACACCCATCTGGACAGCAGCTGTGCAGAGCCCCGGGGTCATGGTGGAGCCCCAGGGCAGGGATTTGGAGGCAGCAAAGTGCCCTTGGGGCAAAGGCGGCTCCTGGGCTGCAGTAGGCAAAGCATGGGCAGCAGGTGGAGGGAGGTGGTCCTTCCCCTGGGCTGTGTCCTGCTCGGGGCTCCCCAGTGCAAGGCAGCCATGGCCATAGTGGAGAGAACCCCCAGGCCAGTGCCCCCCAGGCCCCTCCCACTTTCCGTTGGGCTGGGGCTGTTGGGCAGTTGGAGCCACCAGCCAGAAGAGACGGCAGGACGGAGCTGTGCTGGCACCCAGCAGCGCTGCCAGGAGGCAGAGTCTGGCCCCGCAGCGCTGCCCCGGCACCGGCACCAGCACCAGCACCAGCACCCGCGTCGCGTCCTCGCTGTGGCCGTCTGCGCCGCGTCCTTGGTGCACGGCCAGGGTCCTCCTGTCCCGGGCGGGATGGGCCAGGCCAACTGCTGCTGCGGCTCCAGGTGGGCTCCCCCCGCGGCTCGGGGACACGCGGGCACGGCCGGGCCCCGCAGCAGCGGCATTTCTCATGCCCGCCGCTCTCTGCTGGGCAGGGAGGCTCTCAGCGACGCCAAGCCGGTGCTGAGCGCGGACGTGCGGCTGACCCGGGGCCGCAAGAGGAGCGAGAGGCGCCTTCTCCTCCTCCAGGAGGAACTGCTCATCGCCAAGTTGCAGTAAGAGCCTCAGAGCCCAGCTGCCTTTCCCCCATCCCTGGCCCTGGGAGCCGGGCAGGGCCACCCTGGCACCAGCCCCAGGTGCTGGATGCACCAATGGCCGTGCCAAGGGCAGGGGGAGACAGGGCTGTGCCCGGGGGGACCCCAAGGCGGGAGGCCACCCGCAGCTCACTGCCTGCATCTCCTCTCTGCAGACGCGGCACCACCCTGCGCCCACAGCTCCGCCTGGCCCTGGACCAGCTGTGGGTGCTGAGCGGCGGGAAGGAAGCGGCGCGGGAGGAAGAAGAGGAGGGAGAGGAGGGCAGCGATGAGGACGGGAGCTGCCTCATCTTCATCTGGCCCAGCGGCTCCTGCGTTGCCCATTTCGGGTGAGTTGTGGTGCCACTTTCTGCGGCCAGGCAGGAGAGGCTCCCAACTGTGCCCACAGCTGGGGAGCAGCAGGGCCTGATGCTCTTTCTCCTCTCTTTCTGCAGCTCGCGGGCGCTGAAGGAGCTGTGGCTGGACACACTGCTGGGGTAAGGCGGGGGGATGCTCCAGGTGCAGATGGACGGGGGAACACAGCTCCCCAGCTGGGGAGAGGTGACCCCGCGGCTGCGGGCAGCTCTCGGGCAGAGCTGCCTGATGAGAGAGAAGAGGTGGCTCGAGGTTCACTCGGCTGTCTCCCTCTCCCCTTCTGGTGCACAGGACACCAGAAGGAGCGAAGAGACCCCGAGTGACCCACCTGCCGTCGCTGAAGCTCGTGGAGAAGGAGCTAAGCCGCCGCCATGCCGTGAGTGTCTGTCCGTCCTGGGCTCTGTCCCCGAGCGCTGCTCCTCCAGCCCAGCAGCAGAGCCATGGCTGCTCACCTGCTTCCCCTCCTTCTCTCTGGCCCAGTGGAGGACCTTGAACGCCAGGAGCCTGGAGAGGCTGATGGAGCGCCAGGCAAAGGTGCGAATGGCTGCCTTTCACCTGCCTCTGGCTGTGCTGGGGGGCCAGGGATGAGCGGCAAGGGGGGTGAGGTTGTGGTTGAGGCGGGGAGGGTGCTGCGGTGCCACTCGGGAAGCAGAGAGGGTTGGGGAGCCCCCAGGAACACCAGTACATCCTTGCTGGCACTGCTGGGAGGAAACCTGCTGTGTGAGGCAGAGAACCCGGGAGGGCAGAGGGTCCCAGCTGTGCTGCGCTCAGGCTGCTGGTGCCGGTGGCAGCTCGCCGGTGGCCCTTTGTGCTGCGGGGCTGCTCTGTCAGCACAGCCTGGTTCTTGCAGGTTGATCCCAAACAAGGGCCTCCACTGGCCCCATCTGAGAATGAAGGGAGACTTGGTCACTCAGCAGGTGAGTTTTGTCAAGAAAGGCATCCTCCTGCAAGCAGTGGAGCTGCACTCACTTGTCCCTTGAGTGTCACCATGCAGGATGGGCAGCCCAAGGGAGGATGTCAGCTGGAGGAGCAAGGACACCCGCTGTCCAGGGGCCGATGGACGTGGTTCTGCGGGGACACGCAGCCTCTGGTGCTCCCCACAGCTTGGAGGAGAGCAGGGCTGGGGCTGCCCCAGGCTGTCCCGCTGGCACGCCGGCTCTCAGGAGCTTCCAAACCGGAGCCGCTGAGCCAGAGCCGCGGCTGCAGCTGCCGCTCCCTGCCTGTCCTGCTGCAGCGCTCACACATGGCGCTGCAGGCAGGGCAGGCAGGGCAGGGCAGGCAGGCTCCATTGACGGGCTCTTGCTCTGTTTTCCTTTGCAGCAGGAGGGAGCAGCAGCAGCAGGAGGAGGGGGCTGCCCTGGCCCTTTGCTCTGCGGCGCAGCCCGGCCGCTGCCCAGGCGCCAGGGCAGGCGGGCTCCGGCTGCAGCAGGGCGCTCTTTGGCCAGCCCCTGGCAGCCCTCTGTGGGGAGGACGGCACGCTGCCCCAGCCCATCCAGGTAAGCAGCCTGGACAGGGGCTCCCCAGCCCTCCCTCCAGATGCTGCACAGAGATGCTGGGTGTCCCCAGGGGCTCCCAGATTGAGGAGTGGGCTCTTCAGCCTTGGCTAACACTTCTGTTCCCAGTCCAGTTGGGGATATAGCTCTGGCTCTGGCCACTGCTGTTGAAAGCATCTCTTCAGCCAAACATCTGTTCCCCTGCCTCTCCCGCAGGAGCTGCTGGCTGTCCTACGTCGGGAAGGACCATCAACAGAGGGGATATTCCGCAGAGCTGCCAGCGGAACAGCGCTTCGGGAGCTGCGCGAGGCCCTGGACCGTGGCCTGGACGTCGACATGGGAAGCCAACCTGCAGATCTGTTGGCCGTCATCTTGAAGGTGAGCGCTTCTGACCTGCAGATGGAGGAGCTCCTGGCTGGGCTGGCATGTTCTAGGGCTCACCTGGAGCCCTTGCCATTGCAGGACTTCCTCAGAAACATCCCCTCCAAGCTCCTCGTGATCGACCTGTACGCGGAGTGGATGTCAGCCATGGAGAAGACCAGCACGGAGGAGAAGATAGAGGAGCTGAAAGCGTAAGTGCAGGCAGCAGTGTGCCTGTTGAGCAGGAGCCCTGACCGCTGGACTAGACCACCTGGAAAACGGTGGGAGAGATCTGCTTTATTCACCTTGTGTTCCTTTTTCATTAGGGTGGCCAAGAACTTACCTGCGGCCAATCTCCTCCTCCTGAAGGAGCTGCTGTCCCTCCTGCAGCACATCGGCCACAACGCAGCCACCAGCAAGATGAGCCTTAACAACCTGGCCATCTGCGTTGGGCCCAACCTGCTGAGCCCACCCGAGGAGGAGCTGCTCCCGCTGGAGGCCATGCTGGAGGTCACGCAGAAGGTACGCTGTCTGGAGCAGCCGGCTGCAGCCTTCCCGGCCCATCAGAGCTTGGCTGCTCGCAGCTCTCGGGATGCCTTCTCCTCCCTGGAGCCAATGCTGGTGGGGTGGCTGCCTGGAAGAGCAGCCCCACAGCCACAGCCTTCTGCGCAGAGGCGAGGCTCGGGAGCGGGAAAGGCTGCTTGGTGCCTTTTCAGGCAGCTGGGTTGAGACCAAGGCTTTCACGTGTGCAGGTGAACGTGCTGGTGGAGTTTATGATCGACAACTACGGTGACATCTTTGGGGAGGAGGCAGCTGGTCCATCTGCCAAGGAGTCACCGGCACCCATGGACAGATCGGCAGGTAAGGGGAGAGACTGAGGGCTGTCAGAGACTGGGGTTGAGACACAAGAAACTTCAGCGTCATGGGGACAACTGGTGTAGGGCTTTGGCATGGCTTTGCTTTATGTGCTGCTTCATTCCAAAAAGTCACATTGCGGTACATGCTTTTTCTTTCTAGATGGGCATGTGGAAGAGCAAAGTGGCCCTGCAGGCAGAGCAGACGAGGACCATCAGGTAAAATCCTTTCTGGATGCCCCCCTCTCTGCTGGACAACCTCAAAGAAGCTGGGGGAGACACAGTGCTGGAGGGGAAACGGCAGAGGTATGGCAGCTCCCCAGACACCGGGACAACGTGTCTCGGGTCAGAGGTTTGTTTCTGGTGAGGCCAAGGAGCTGCCGTGCCTCCTCCTGGCAGCTGATTCCTGATGCGTTTAGGATTCCTGCTCCCCATGGAATTATACATTGTAAGGAAAACAAACTGTGAATGATGTAAACCAGCATCCCCTTTGTAGAGCTAAGGTGGCAATTTGGCAGTAAGTCACTTCCTACTCCAAGTCACCTCTTGCCACATTTTAACTCGCAAATTTCTGCTTTAGGCACCTCCATCTTTCCCTCCAACCACCGTCGAGAGTGCGGCAGAGTCCCTGGGGCGCCCGGAACAGCTGCGGAGCCTTTCAGAGGAAAGAAGGTAAAATGAGCTCCCTTTAGTTCAAATAAGAACTGTCTCCAGTGGATCACGGCTTGCCCTATCTCATCACACTGTGCGATGGAAAGGTCTGCAGGGTCTCCCCAAGATGAGGGAAAGAGACGAAACCAGAAGAGAAAACAGGCCTGCGGAGATGAGAGTGACAGCCACATGGAGATGAAGAGGAGAAGGAGAAATAACATGTTTGGGGATAGAAAACTAAGAAGACGCAGGAAGGTGCGGAGGCTCAGGAAGCCCAGGTACATACCAGGCTCTGCTGCCCATCTTTCCCAGCTCTTAGCACTTCTCTCAGTCTGTCCAACTTGATGGCAGGGGGTGGTGAGGGATGGTGGTGTGCGGGTTTGTAAATAAGTGGGTGTCAGCTCCCCAGGGGCTCCTGATGGAGCCCTGCGGTGTGCCACAGGGGCACTGGGCATCTCTGCACAGGCACAGGTCTCTCAGGGCATCACCCACGGGGATGAGGTGCCAGAGCCATCCCGGAGCCACTGCAGCCACAGCTCTCTCTGCTGGGCTGTCCACAATTCCTTGTAAACGCTGTTCCCCAAGGAAAGGGGAACCAAGTCTTGCTTGTTCCTGCCTTTGTGCGTTTATCAGTGCTTCCTGACTCTCTCGTTGCAGGTCCCGTTTTCCTGTTAAGAGTTGAAATCCTGTGACTGGTGTTGTTGGTGTTCATAATAAAGTGTTTTTGAAGTCGCAAGAAAGTGTTTTTAAAATGTTCACTCCCTCGCGGTTGATGTTCCCAATAAAGTGGTTTTTTTCTCTGTTCTGACTATGTCTGCTGGGAGTTTTTTTGGACTGGGGCGATGTGATTTGGTGATGCATGCTCGGGCAGGAGGTTGGGACCATCCCTTGTGCCAGCATCCTTGCCAGCGGCATCAGGGCTGAGTTCAGGTGCCTGAGGAGTCAAACCGCAGCACAGTCACACAGGGGGTGGAGGCCGGACAGGACCTCTGGAGGTGGGAGTGTTCCCTCAGCTCCTGCTGGCATTGTGGGCACCACACAGCTCCTGCTAAGGCCTGACGTGTGCTGGGAGCAGCGCCGTGAGCTCAGGGCGAGGGCAACACGTCGGCACACACGGTGGCCAGGAAGGGCTGAAGGTCCTTGTGCAGCCACCGTCACCTGCAGCTTGCTGTCCTCTGCAGCCGCCGTCCTTGCATCCTGATTGTCGGGCAGTTTCTTCACAATCCATCCCTCATGGCAATGGGATAAAGCAAACCACCACGCTGGGCAGCACGAGTTCATTTGCTGATGGGGCAGCCTGGGGAACAGAAAAGCCCTCGGTGCTGTGCAAGCCCTGCTTAGCAATAAGTAGCACATCCCGCGGTTAGCGACACTGCTCACAGTGCAAATGCAAAACACAGCCCCGTACAGGCTCCTAGGCTGAATTTTAAGTGTCTCAGCCAAAAGCAGTACACAGGGGTAGGAGTTCCAAGTTGTGAGTCAGGAATGAGAGAGCTTGTCAGTCAGAAACCTCAGGAACTGAGTGGTGGATGAGGGAAATCCCGTGTTAGACTGCTCTGTGTAAAGGGGACGGAGCCCTTGTTTGCTGTGGTTGGTTGTTTTCTTTCCTAATGAGCCAGAGCCACCCCACAGCCAGTGCCAGCCACAGCTCCCTCTTCTCCCCAAAGAAAGGGGAACAAAATCCTGCCTCTTCCTGACTTCAGGGATTTCTCAGATCTCTCTGACTCTGTGGTTGCAGGTGCTGATTCATCACACACCGGCTGAACTTCTTGTCGCCCATAGCCGATGTTTGCAACAAAGTGGTTTTTTCTGTCTTCTGACTGTGCCTGCCGGTGGAGAGGGCTGTGTCCTTGAGTGCGGAGCAGGTTTTTTGTGATGGATGCTTGGGAGGAGTCTGGGATAGTCCCTCGTCCCAGCATCCTCTCAAGTGGGCATCTGGGCTGATTTGAGGTGCTTTAGGAGTGCAGCCAAAGCACAGAATCACACAGAACAGCTGAGCTTTGGAGGGACCTGTGGAAGTCACCTGGTCCAACCCCTCTGCTCAAGCAGGCACACCTGGAGCCACTAAAATCTATGACCCCAACAGCAAAATACTGGTTTCTCATGTGCAGCTGCAATATCGCACGTTTTAAGTTGTGCCTGTTTCCTCTGGTCCTCTCAGCACACACTCTGGAGAAGAGCCTGGCTCCCTCAGCTTCTTTCCTTCTCAGCAGCTTTTTATACACATTGGTCAGACACACACCCCCTGCACCTCACAGTCTTCTCCCAGCTGAAGAGTGCCAGCTCTCTCAGCCTCTCCTCGCGTGGAAATAAGAAGGAGAATTTCCACTGGACCTCTCTTGGATTTTTTCCGAAGTCGTCCATCTCAAATAAGAAGTTTGAGACATTAGTCTTCAGCCAGGTTACCTCATGAGCTGTGCGTTGCAGTTTGGTGTAGAAGTGCCAGAGCGCTTATTAACAGGTTGTGAATTTGGCAGTTCTGGCCAGGAAGGTCCTGGGAGCACTAAGGTGGCACCTGGAGATGACCCGGTGTGTCGGCCAGGCTGGATGCTCCGTGTTCCGCACAGCAGCGGCACAGCAGGACCGCAGCCACCGCTCGACCTGTGTGTGCGCTGACAACCTGCACTGAGTGTCCTCCTGTCCTGGGCTTTCGGGTCTCTCAGGTCACGTTGACACAAAGTCATTGACAAAGGTATGAAGATGGCGCAAGTTCACAACTGTTGGAAGAGTCCACCACAGTCCTTGTCTTGGTGGGAAGGTGTTGGCGGTGAGAGCTGCGTAATGGGGGACATGACTTATGGGTGGTGCAGCAACCAAGGGAGGAAGGTGCTGCCACTTGTCACCTGCCATGAAGGTGGGCTGTAATGGAGAGGATGCACTGCTTTCCTTCAGTATCTGCCTGTGGTCCCGCGGGTCTTCCTTGCCCACTTGGAGGCAGATTGCCCGAGACTCGGTTATCCTTCCCTTTCTGTAGTCATTTACAATGATGGCGGCTTTCGAAAGTTTTCTCATGGTGCAAGTGCCCTTTGTCCTTCCCGCTCTCCCCAGCTTTCACAGCACATTGCTCTCAGGAAAATCTACTGATGCCATGAGAGATGCCAGCTGAAAACAAGGAGCGAAAATAAACTCTTAACCTCTGCTGACTGGGTTGTGCCACTTTTGAGTATGAATTTTGTAAGTGTGAAATGGCTGTGGAGAGGAATGTTTACAGAATCACAGAATCACAGAATGTTAGGGATTGGAAGGGACCTCGAAAGATCATCTAGTCCAATCCCTCTGCCAGAGCAGGAACACCTAGGTGAGGTTACACAGGAAGGCGTCCAGGCGGGTTTTGAACGTCTCCAGAGAAGGAGAATCCACAACCTCCCTGGGCAGCCTGTTCCAGTGTTCCGTCACCCTCACTGAGAAGAAGTTTCTTCTCAAATTTAAGTGGAACCTCTTGTGTTCCAGCTTGAACCCATTACCCCTTGTCTTACTGTTGGTTGTCACCGAGAAGAGCCTGGCTCCATCCTCGTGACACCCACCCTTTATATATTTATAAACATTGATAAGGTCACCCCTCAGTCTCCTCTTCTCCAAGCTAAAGAGACCCAGCTCCCTCAGCCTTTCCTCATAAGGGAGATGCTCCACTCCCTTCATCATCTTTGTGGCCCTGGGCTGGACTCTCTCAGCAGTTCCCTGTCCTTCCTGAACTGAGGGGCCCAGACCTGGACGCAATATTCCAGATGAGGTCTCACCAGGGCAGAGTAGAGGGGAAGGAGAACCTCTCTCGACCTACTAACCACCCCCCTTCTAATACACCCCAGGATGCCATTGGCCTTCTTGGCCACAAGGGCACAGTGCTGGCTCATGGTCATCCTGCTGTCCACCAGGACCCCCAGGTCCCTTTCCCCTACACTGCTCTCTAATAGGTCATTCCCCAACCTGTACTGGAACCTGGGGTTGTTCCTGCCCAGATGCAAGACTCTGCATTTTCCCTTGTTATATTTCATTAAATTTTTCCCCGCCCACCTCTCTAGCCTGTCCAGATCTCGCTGGATGGCAGCATAGCCTTCTGGCGTGTCAGCCACTCCTCCCAGCTTGGTGTCATCAGCAAACTTGCAGATAGTACACTCAATTCCCTCATCCAAGTCATTGATGAATATATTGAACAGTATTGGTCCCAGAACTGACCCTTGAGGCACTCCACTAGATACAGGCCTCCAACCAGACTCCGCCCCATTGACCACGACTCTCTGGCTTCTCTCCTTCAGCCAGTTTGCAGTCCACCTCACTACCCGATCATCCAGTCCACACTTCCTCAGTTTTGCCGTTAGGATGCTGTGGGACACAGTGTCAAATGCTTTGCTGAAGTCAAGGTAGACCACATCCACTGCTCTGCCATCGTTTACCATGCAGACTCCTAGGGCTGCCAGGGCTGAGACACAAAAAGAGAAGAAAGCATGGTAGCCTGCTTGCTTTAGCTGTTCTTCTTTAGCTGTTCTACTGTCCTCTTACACAGGTGCTGCAGCTTGCTGTCCTCTGCAGCCGCCATCCTTGCATCCTGATTGTCGGGCAGTTTCTTCACAATCCATCCCTCATGGCAATGGGATAAAGCAAACTTCCAGACTGGGCAGCACAAATACGGTGGCTCACCCTAAAAGCTTTAGAAACGGCTCCAACAGCAGCCAGAGTGCTGAGGGTTTTGTGCGTCCCGGTGTGATACAGGAGACGCCTGCAGCCTGACAGAAGAGGAAGGACGGGCACTCTCACCATGCAGAAACCAACTCTTTGGCTCACAGGCTGTCGTGGTTGAAGGCTGGCCGGCAGCTGAGCACCACACGGCCGCTCGCTCCCTCCCCACCACGGGGATGGTGGGGAGAATGGGAGGGCAAAATGAAGAAAACTCCTGGAATGAGGTAACAACAGTTTAGTCATTAAATTACAAACGATCAACTAGAAAAAAGCCAGCCAAGAAGACCATTAAGCCCTGAACCCCAAGCCCTTGCTCCCTGGAATGTCAAATAAACAAAAGATCCCTTTGGAAATGTCTCTGATTTCCTGCATATTTCCTGAAAAGAGCCGTTTTTTCACTTTCCTAATGGCTTCTCTCTCAATCAAGGTGTCATAATGTAACCCGAGCTGGCAGTATAACCACGATAGCCGCTCACTCACTCTCCTCCTCCCATCCGTAAATACGGGAGACAATCGAAAGGGAAGGGAGAAACTTGTGGATTAAGATAAACACAGTGTAATAATGTAAAAAAGTAACACTAATATACTACTACTACTACTAATCTCTATAGAATTGAAAGAGAATATAAAATAAGAAATACTCTATGCAATTCCTCACAACCTCTGTCCCCACCGAGCAGACACTCTCCGGAAGCTGCACCTGTTCCCGACCAGCCGATCCCAGAGACAGAAGAGAGAAAAAGGAAGAAAAGCTCTGTGGTGGGTGCACTGAACCCCTCCCCAGCCAAACCAGCAGCAGTTTGGTCCAGGCTCCAGAGGAGGGAAGGGCCTGAGCCGCAGCCCGGCCAAGAACTCCTTCCAGGAGACCCACGGGGCGCAGGGAGGCTCGTGCAGACTTTTCCTACTGTATGCAATTTGACTATGTGTCGACCACTTCATTCGATAAATACAACAGCCTGGATGAGCCCACTTTGAGCTCTCCCTGCTAAATAAGTGAGCTGTATGGCAATGGTTTCACTCCTCCGAGGTCAGTGGATGAGCCCAATTCAACTTCAATATTGATCATTTAGCTTAGGTAGATGCACACCAAATGTAATAGATTATTTAGAGATACAAGGTTGTATGATTTCTAATATACTCTTTGATTCATGTTACCTGGTAAACCTGATTTGCTAAAATTTTAAGGTCGTATTTACCAAAAGCAACTGCAGGCTACAACTAAACGCCCGCAAGATAAAGCCTAGCTTGCATTTTGCTGGGAAAAATGGAACCGACTGGGAAAACAACGATCCAAGGCTAACGCAGTGACGTCACAGACATCTGCAAAGTGGGGCCTATTTTGCACTTCTCTGAGAAGAAAGGATTTATCCAGGCAAAACGGCACCTTCGAGGATATGCACCAAAACCAATTTCTACAACTGAACAAAACAGAGGCCCACGTGGAGTTAGGGAAAAAGGGTCCAATGGGGAGCAAAGGACGTGGTGGTGAAATATTGCTATTGGGCTGAATCCTGGTGTGAACGGTCTGCAAAGATATAAAAATTTGTGGTTTTCTATGCTTGGGCGCAGGTACCCAGCTTGAGCCAGCCCTTCTGCTATTCTTCTCCATTAAATTTTTTGTTTTCCTAAGAAATTTGTCTCCTGAAAGTCTGCTCTGCATACGGTTATTGGGCAACTGCAAGTTTACTGCTGGAGTTCTAACACATAGACTCAGCAGCAAACAGTTATCAGGGGAAGAAGAATCCCGACAGTTTGCACCGTGACGGATACTGGCCTCACCTGAAAGTTTGTCTCCGGAGCCCCAGGACACAGACTCTGGAGTGACCGGTCATCAGGGAGGGGAAGACAGATACAGGCACCTGGAGGGAAGGTAAGCAGAGTTTGCCTTGGCATATTTCCCCCATGCAGTAAATAATAGAGTGAACCTGCTACCGAATTATTTTAAGTCGCACTTCTCTTTAAGAAACCTAAGTATTGTTCTGCAGCAAACAGAACCCTAAATTACTCCCCTGCGACAGACTCAGAGCAATTAAAAACACTAACTCCGTCCCGAGGTGTTATCTTCTTGTTCTCTAAATAAGCCCAAATACTGACCGTGCTAGCTATGAAAAAGAAAGATTTCTAACTGCATGAGGAAAATGAACTCACTTCCAGTCAAACCAGCACACAAGCCGTTGCTCAGTGTCAACAGTTCAACCAGACACAGGCCATCCAAAGCTGACTTTGTATCCTTTATTTGCCATCAGGAGGGCCTTGCACACAAACTTGTCCCTGGCTCTGTTGGCCGCTCGGTGGGTGAAGGTCATGGCTCCCAGGGCAGGACTCCTTTCTGGTGCTCCTCCAGCCGGATTCGCCAAGGATAAAGCCTTGACACCCAAGTGTGATAAAGCCTGAACGCCCAAGTGTGCTCCTCTGTGGACATGAGTGTTCCTGCCTCAGCTCAACACACATTTCGTTTCCTGTTGGACCTGCCTTATTTCAACATCTTGGGGGTTGAAAGCTGGCACAGCAGCACGTGTGCCATTGACAGTCTCCCAGCTTGGCAGGTGTCCACCAAGAGGCATGTGTCTTTATTCTCGACGGCCATTTCCAGGGAAAACAGCTTGTTTGATTGATCAGGCCCCTGCAGGGAGAACAGAAGATCTGGGATGCAGACACAACATTTGCCACGAGTCCCGTGAAGCAGGTTGCTCACACGCAGCCCACTGTGAGTTCCCCTGCTGCTGAGCCTGTGGGGATGGTTGGTGGATAAGGGATGAGACCTGAACTACCTGTCTGAAATACAGCTGTCGCCAGCCTCAGTGCAAGTGGAGCCAGGAGCTGGTCCTGCAAACCATCCATCCAGGACACAGGAAGTTTTCAGCAGCTGTGGCTGTTCTGGAACAGGCTGTGCCATGTGCATCCCTGCCTATGAACATCCCTTCTCCTAGAGCTTGAGAAGGAGTTTGAGATCTTGCCGATGGTGATAGGAGGATGGTGGCTTCGGGCGGTGGCTGAGGCTTGGGGCTTGCGTTGCCCACGACCAGCGATGGCCACGGGGTGACAGAGGAAGGACTTTCCCTGGGGAAGAGGCACCAGGCAGTGGTTGAGATGGAGGGCAACTTCACCACAGCTTTGGCTGTAGGTGGAAAGTTGTGGGTGAGACAGGAATTACGCGTCTTCCGCAGCCCAGCCCAGCACAGCACATGTAAATGGCAGAACAGCACGTTTTTCTCTTTGTTTACTGTTTCTTAGAAAAGTCCTGTTTTGGTAGCAAGTACAGGCAGAATGTCAGACAAAGTGTCTGACTGCATGGGAAGATATAGGGACATTTACTTGACTATGTAAAGCCTGACTGGTCTAGAAGCTGAGTCCTTTTTTCTCTTCTGATTCTTCTTTTTTTTTTTTTTTTTTTTTTAGAGAAGGTCTCAGGGGGAGGGACACGGATGGTTTATGTTCATAGATCCTAAAATATACATTGTAGCCGTCAAGAGAGAATATGCCTTTGTCATGTATCTATTCCTTTTGGAACACGGTGAATCCAATCTGCTGATCCATAGCCCATGGAGTTCAATAGACACCTTTGGCTTTTCTCCTTTGGCTCAAGAGCTCGATGACACCTCCTGTCACTGGGGTTGGCATCATTAATGCCGATAATCTGCTCTCTGCCGTCTCCTAATCTCCGCTGCCTCCTCTCTAATGATCTGTGCGACAATCCAATCCCATCCCATGGTACAGAGAACATCAGCACCGTGTAGAGGGGTGACGTCCAAATGAAAAATGAGAGAGTTTGAAGAGCTTTTCATAACCTGCAGGAACAAAACGGGGAAGCAGTGACCTGGAAGCTGGGGCAGAGTGTCCCCTCAGACAGCTGGCAGGTGGCACACAAGTGCGGGCAGAGGGTGGTGCTGCCAAGCAGAAGGACCCGGACAGGCTGGAGAAAGGGGCTGACGGGAATGTCCTGCCTTTTAGCACGGGAAGAGCAAGGGCCTGCACGTGGGGAGGAAAAGCCCTTGTCCCAGGCTACGCTGGGGGACACCCATCTGGACAGCAGCTGTGCAGAGCCCCGGGGTCATGGTGGAGCCCCAGGGCAGGGATTTGGAGGCAGCAAAGTGCCCTTGGGGCAAAGGCGGCTCCTGGGCTGCAGTAGGCAAAGCATGGGCAGCAGGTGGAGGGAGGTGGTCCTTCCCCTGGGCTGTGTCCTGCTCGGGGCTCCCCAGTGCAAGGCAGCCATGGCCATAGTGGAGAGAACCCCCAGGCCAGTGCCCCCCAGGCCCCTCCCACTTTCCGTTGGGCTGGGGCTGTTGGGCAGTTGGAGCCACCAGCCAGAAGAGACGGCAGGACGGAGCTGTGCTGGCACCCAGCAGCGCTGCCAGGAGGCAGAGTCTGGCCCCGCAGCGCTGCCCCGGCACCGGCACCAGCACCAGCACCAGCACCCGCGTCGCGTCCTCGCTGTGGCCGTCTGCGCCGCGTCCTTGGTGCACGGCCAGGGTCCTCCTGTCCCGGGCGGGATGGGCCAGGCCAACTGCTGCTGCGGCTCCAGGTGGGCTCCCCCCGCGGCTCGGGGACACGCGGGCACGGCCGGGCCCCGCAGCAGCGGCATTTCTCATGCCCGCCGCTCTCTGCTGGGCAGGGAGGCTCTCAGCGACGCCGAGCCGGTGCTGAGCGCGGACGTGCGGCTGACCCGGGGCCGCAAGAGGAGCGAGAGGCGCCTTCTCCTCCTCCAGGAGGAACTGCTCATCGCCAAGTTGCAGTAAGAGCCTCAGAGCCCAGCTGCCTTTCCCCCATCCCTGGCCCTGGGAGCCGGGCAGGGCCACCCTGGCACCAGCCCCAGGTGCTGGATGCACCAATGGCCGTGCCAAGGGCAGGGGGAGACAGGGCTGTGCCCGGGGGGACCCCAAGGCGGGAGGCCACCCGCAGCTCACTGCCTGCATCTCCTCTCTGCAGACGCGGCACCACCCTGCGCCCACAGCTCCGCCTGGCCCTGGACCAGCTGTGGGTGCTGAGCGGCGGGAAGGAAGCGGCGCGGGAGGAAGAAGAGGAGGGAGAGGAGGGCAGCGATGAGGACGGGAGCTGCCTCATCTTCATCTGGCCCAGCGGCTCCTGCGTTGCCCATTTTGGGTGAGTCGTGGTGCCACGTGCCATGACCGGGCAGGAGACGTTCCCAACTGTGCCCACATCAGCCTGGGAATGGCCTCTGCCCTCTGTGCAGAGCCTGGGCAGGGAGGGATGGGGGCATTGCCACGTCCTGCATCCCCTGCTCAGCTCTCGGTGCCCAGAAAGGAAGGGCAAGAGCAATTGCTCTGGCAGGACAGAGGGAGCCAGGGCTTGGGCAGTGCCTTCCCCATGGGGCAGGGCTGTGCAGGCACACGGAGCAGTGTGGCCTGATGCTCTTTCTCCTCTCTTTCTGCAGCTCGCAGGCGCTGAAGGAGCTGTGGCTGGACACACTGCTGGGGTAAGGCGGGGGGATGCTCCAGGTGTAGCCAGATGGGGGAACACAGCTCCCCAGCTGGGGAGAGGTGACCCCGCGGCTGCGGGCAGCTCTCGGGCAGAGCTGCCTGATGAGAGAGAAGAGGTGGCTCGGGGTTCACCCGCCTGTCTCCCTCTCCCCTTCTGGTGCACAGGACACCAGAAGGAGCGAAGAGACCCCATGTGGAACGGCTGCCATCGCTGAAGCTCGTGGAGAAGGAGCTAAGCCGCCGCCATGCCGTGAGTGTCTGTCTGTCCTGGGCTCTGTCCCCGAGCGCTGCTCCTCCAGCCCAGCAGCAGAGCCATGGCTGCTCACCTGCTTCCCCTCCTTCTCTCTCGCCCAGTGGAGGACCTTCAATGCCAGGAGCCTGGAGAGGCTGATGGAGCGCCAGGCAAAGGTGCGAATGGCTGCCTTTCACCTGCCTCTGGCTGTGCTGGGGGGCCAGGGATGAGCGGCAAGGGGGGTGAGGTTGTGGTTGAGGCGGGGAGGGTGCTGCGGTGCCACTCGGGAAGCAGAGAGGGTTGGGGAGCCCCCAGGAACACCAGTACATCCTTGCTGGCACTGCTGGGAGGAAACCTGCTGTGTGAGGCAGAGAACCCGGGAGGGCAGAGGGTCCCAGCTGTGCTGCGCTCAGGCTGCTGGTGCCGGTGGCAGCTCGCCGGTGGCCCTTTGTGCTGCGGGGCTGCTCTCAGCGCAACCTGGTTCTTGCAGGCTGATCCCAAGCAAGGGCCTCCGCCAGCCCCATCTGGAAATGGAGGGGAACTTGGTCACTCAGCAGGTGAGTTTTGTCAAGAAAGGCATCCTCCTGCAAGCGGTGGAGCTGCACTCACTTGTCCCTTGAGTGTCACCATGCAGGATGGGCAGCCCAAGGGAGGATGTCAGCTGGAGGAGCAAGGACACCCGCTGTCCAGGGGCCGATGGACGTGGTTCTGCGGGGACACGCAGCCTCTGGTGCTGCCCACAGCTTGGAGGAGAGCAGGGCTGGGGCTGCCCCAGGCTGTCCCGCTGGCACGCCGGCTCTCAGGAGCCTCCAAACCGGAGCCGCTAAGCCAGAGCCGCGGCTGCAGCTGCCGCTCCCTGCCTGTCCTGCTGCAGCGCTCACACATGGCGCTGCAGGCAGGGCAGGCAGGGCAGGGCAGGCAGGCTCCATTGACGGGCTCTTGCTCTGTTTTCCTTTGCAGCAGGAGGGAGCAGCAGCAGCAGGAGGAGGGGGCTGCCCTGGCCCTTTGCTCTGCGGCGCAGCCCGGCCGCTGCCCAGGCGCCAGGGCAGGCGGGCTCCGGCTGCAGCAGGGCGCTCTTTGGCCAGCCCCTGGCAGCCCTCTGCGGGGAGGACGGCACGCTGCCCCAGCCCATCCAGGTAAGCAGCCTGGACAGGGGCTCCCCAGCCCTCCCTCCAGATGCTGCACAGAGATGCTGGGTGTCCCCAGGGGCTCCCAGATTGAGGAGTGGGCTCTTCAGCCCTGGCTCACACTTCTGTTCCCAGTCCAGTTTGGGATAGAGCTCTGGCTCTGGCCACTGCTGTTGAAAGCATCTCTTCAGCCAAACATCTGTTCCCCTGCCTCTCCCGCAGGAGCTGCTGGCTGTCCTACATCGGGAAGGACCATCAACGGAGGGGATATTCCGCAGAGCTGCCAGCGGGACACAACTTCGGGAGCTGCGCGAGGCCCTGGACCGTGGCCTGGACATTGATCTGGAAGGCCAACCTGCAGATCTGTTGGCCGTCGTCTTGAAGGTGAGCGCTTCTGACCTGCAGATGGAGGAGCTCCTGGCTGGCCTGGCATGTTCTAGGGCTCACCTGGAGCCCTTGCCATTGCAGGACTTCCTCAGAAACATCCCCTCCAAGCTCCTCGTGGCAGATCTGTATGAAGAGTGGATGTCAGCCATGGAGAAGACCAGCACAGAGCAGAAGATGCAGGAGCTGAAAGCGTAAGTGCAGGCAGCAGTGTGCCTGTTGAGGAGAAGCCCTGTCTGCTGGTCAGGAGCACCTGGAAACTGAGGGCAACATGTGCTTTATTCACCTTATGTTCCCGTTTCTTCAGGGTGGCCGAGAAGTTGCCCGCAGCCAATCTCCTCCTCCTGAAGGAGCTGCTGTCCCTCCTGCAGCACATCGGCCACAACGCAGCCACCAGCAAGATGAGCCTTAACAACCTGGCCATCTGCGTTGGGCCCAACCTGCTGAGCCCACCCGAGGAGGAGCTGCTCCCGCTGGAGGCCATGCTGGAGGTCACGCAGAAGGTACGCTGTCTGGAGCAGCCGGCTGCAGCCTTCCCGGCCCATCAGAGCTTGGCTGCTCGCAGCTCTCGGGATGCCTTCTCCTCCCTGGAGCCAATGCTGGTGGGGTGGCTGCCTGGAAGAGCAGCCCCACAGCCACAGCCTTCTGCGCAGAGGCGAGGCTCGGGAGCGGGAAAGGCTGCTTGGTGCCTTTTCAGGCAGCTGGGTTGAGACCAAGGCTTTGATGTGTGCAGGTGAACGTGCTGGTGGAGTTTCTGATTGAGTACTTCGGTGACATCTTTGTGGAGGAGACGGCTGGTCTCTCCTGTCCATCTGCCAAGGAGTCATCAGTACCCATGGACAGATCTACAGGTAAGGGGAAGGACTCATGGTTGTCACAGACTGGTGTCGGGACATGAGAAATTTCAGCATCAAGAAAACACTGGTGTAAGGGCTTTGGCACGATTTGCTTTATGTGCCACTTCATCCCAAGCAGTCACTTTGCTGCACATGCTTTTGCTTTCTAGGTGGGCATGTGGAAGAGCAAAGTTGCCCTGCAGGCAGAGTAGACAAGGACCATCAGGTAAAAACCTTTCTGGATGCCCCCCCCTCTCTGCTGGACAACCTCAAAGAAGCTGGGTGAAGCACAGTGGTGGAGGGTGAAACGGCAGAGGTATGACCACTCCACAAAATCGGGACAACCTGTCCTGGGTTAGAGGTTTGTTTCTGATGAGGCCAAGGAGCTGCTGTGCCTCCTCCTGGCTGCTGATCCCTGGTGCATTTGGGATTCCTCTTCCTCGTGGAATTATACATTGTAAGAAAAAACAACTGTGAATGATGTGAAACAGCATCTTCTCTGTAGAGTTAAGGTGTTGATTTGGCAGTCTGTCACCTACTACTCCATGTCTTCTCTTGCCACATTTTAACTCTCATATTTCTCATTTAGGCACCTCCAACTTTTCCTCCAAGCGCCGTCAAGAGTGTGGCAGAGTCCCTGGGATGCCCGGAACAGCTGAGGACTCTTTCAGAGGATAGAAGGTAAAATGAGCTCACATTTCTTAAAATCAGTACTGACCAAATGTGGCTTTAATTGAAATAAGATCTTCTCCAGTGGATTGTGTCTTTCCCTGTCTAATCATCACACTGTGGGATGGACAGGTTTGCAGGCTCTCCCCAGGAAAAGGAAATCAGAAGAAACTGCAAGAGAAAACATGCTTCTGGAGATGAGAGTGACAACGACCTGGAAAAGAAGAGGAGGAAGAGAAACAACATGTTTTGGGGAAGAAGACGCAAGAAGATCCAGAGGCTCAGGAAGCCCAGGTGGGTACCAGCCTCTCCTGCCCATCTTTCCCAGCTCTCAGCATGGCTCTTAGTGAGTCCAACTCACTGGCAAGGGACGGCAAGGGATGGTGGTGTGCGGGCTTGTAAATAAGTGGGTGTCAGCTCCCCAGGGGCTCCTGATGGAGCCCTGAGGTGTGCCACAGGGGCACTGGGCATCTCTGCACAGGCACAGGTCTGTCAGGGCATCACCCACGGGGATGAGGCGCCAGAGCCATCCCGGAGCCACTGCAGCCACAGCTCTCTCTGCTGGGCTGTCCACAATTCCTTGTAAACGCTCTTCCCAAGGAAAGGGGAACCAAGTCTTGCCTGTTCCTGCCTTTGTGCGTTTATCAGTGCTTCCTGACTCTCTCTCTGCAGGCCCCGTTTTCCTATGACCAGTTGTACCCTGTGATTCTTGGTGTTGAAGTTTGCAATAAAGTGTTTTGGAAGTTACAAGAAAGTGTTTTTAAAATGTTCACTCACCCGCGGTTGATTTTCACAATAAAGTGGTTTTTTTCTCTGTTCTGACTATGTCTGCTGGGAGTTTTTTTGGACTGGGGCGATGTGATTTGGCGATGCATGCTCGGGCAGGAGGTTGGGACCATCCCTTGTGCCAGCATCCTTGCCAGCGGCATCAGGGCTGAGTTCAGGTGCCTGAGGAGTCAAACCGCAGCACAGTCACACAGGGGGTGGAGGCCGGACAGGACCTCTGGAGGTGGGAGTGTTCCCTCAGCTCCTGCTGGCATTGTGGGCACCACACAGCTCCTGCTAAGGCCTGACGTGTGCTGGGAGCAGCGCCGTGAGCTCAGGGCGAGGGCAACACGTCGGCACACACGGTGGCCAGGAAGGGCTGAAGGTCCTTGTGCAGCCACCGTCACCTGCAGCTTGCTGTCCTCTGCAGCCGCCGTCCTTGCATCCTGATTGTCGGGCAGTTTCTTCACAATCCATCCCTCATGGCAATGGGATAAAGCAAACCACCACGCTGGGCAGCACGAGTTCATTTGCTGATGGGGCAGCCTGGGGAACAGAAAAGCCCTCGGTGCTGTGCAAGCCCTGCTTAGCAATAAGTAGCACATCCCGCGGTTAGCGACACTGCTCACAGTGCAAATGCAAAACACAGCCCCGTACAGGCTCCTAGGTTGAATTTTAAGTGTCTCAGCCAAAAGCAGTACACAGGGGTAGGAGTTCCAAGTTGTGAGTCAGCAATGAGAGAGCTTGTCAGTCAGAAACCTCAGGAACTGAGTGGTGGATGAGGGAAATCCCGTGTTAGACTGCTCTGTGTAAAGGGGACGGAGCCCTTGTTTGCTGTGGTTGGTTGTTTTCTTTCCTAATGAGCCAGAGCCATCCCACAGCCAGTGCCAGCCACAGCTCCCTCTTCTCTCCAAAGAAAGGGGAACAAAATCCTGCCTCTTCCTGACTTCAGGGATTTCTCAGATCTCTCTGACTCTGTGGTTGCAGGTGCTGATTCATCACACACCGGCTGAACTTCTTGCCGCCCATAGCCGATGTTTGCAACAAAGTGGTTTTTTCTGTCTTCTGACTGCGCCTGCCGGTGGAGAGGGCTGTGTCCTTGAGTGCGGAGCAGGTTTTTTGTGATGGATGCTTGGGAGGAGTCTGGGATAGTCCCTCGTCCCAGCATCCTCTCAAGTGGGCATCTGGGCTGATTTGAGGTGCTTTAGGAGTGCAGCCAAAGCACAGAATCACACAGAACAGCTGAGCTTTGGAGGGACCTGTGGAAGTCACCTGGTCCAACCCCTCTGCTCAAGCAGGCACACCTGGAGCCACTAAAATCTATGACCCCAACAGCAAAATACTGGTTTCTCATGTGCAGCTGCAATATCGCACGTTTTAAGTTGTGCCTGTTTCCTCTGGTCCTCTCAGCACACACTCTGGAGAAGAGCCTGGCTCCCTCAGCTTCTGTCCTTCTCAGCAGCTTTTTATACACATTGGTCAGACACACACCCCCTGCACCTCACAGTCTTCTCCCAGCTGAAGAGTGCCAGCTCTCTCAGCCTCTCCTCACGTGGAAATAAGAAGGAGAATTTCCACTGGACCTCTCTTGGATTTTTTCCGAAGTCATCCATGTCAAATAAGAAGTTTGAGACATTAGTCTTCAGCCAGGTTACCTCATGAGCTGTGCGTTGCAGTTTGGTGTAGAAGTGCCAGAGCGCTTATTAACAGGTTGTGAATTTGGCAGTTCTGGCCAGGAAGGTCCTGGGAGCACTAAGGTGGCACCTGGAGATGCCCCGGTGTGTCGGCCAGGCTGGATGCTCCGTGTTCCGCACAGCAGCGGCACAGCAGGACCGCAGCCACCGCTCGACCTGTGTGTGCGCTGACAACCTGCACCGAGTGTCCTCCTGTCCTGGGCTTTCGGGTCTCTCAGGTCACGTTGACACAAAGTCATTGACAAAGGTATGAAGATGGCGCAAGTTCACAACTGTTGGAAGAGTCCACCACAGTCCTTGTCTTGGTGGGAAGGTGTTGGCGGTGAGAGCTGCGTAATGGGGGACATGACTTATGGGTGGTGCAGCAACCAAGGGAGGAAGGTGCTGCCACTTGTCACCTGCCATGAAGGTGGGCTGTAATGGAGAGGATGCACTGCTTTCCTTCAGTATCTGCCTGTGGTCCCGCATGTCTTCCTTGCCCACTTGGAGGCAGATTGCCCGAGACTCGGTTATCCTTCCCTTTCTGTAGTCATTTACAACGATGGCGGCTTTTGAAAGTTTTCTCATGGTGCAAGTGCCCTTTGTCCTTCCCGCTCTCCCCAGCTTTCACAGCACATTGCTCTCAGGAAAATCTACTGATGCCATGAGAGATGCCAGCTGAAAACAAGGAGCGAAAATAAACTCTTAACCTCTGCTGACTGGGTTGTGCCACTTTTGAGTATGAATTTTGTAAGTGTGAAATGGCTGTGGAGAGGAATGTTTACCATGCAGACTCCTAGGGCTGCCAGGGCTGAGACACAAAAAGAGAAGAAAGCATGGTAGCCTGCTTGCTTTAGCTGTTCTTCTTTAGCTGTTCTACCGTCCTCTTACACAGGTGCTGCAGCTTGCTGTCCTCTGCAGCCGCCATCCTTGCATCCTGATTGTCGGGCAGTTTCTTCGCAATGCCCTCCCTCATGGCAATGGGATAAAGCAAACTTCCAGACTGGGCAGCAGAAATACGGTGGCTCACCCTAAAAGCTTTAGAAACGGCTCCAACAGCAGCCAGAGTGCTGAGGGTTTTGTGCGTCCCGGTGTGATACAGGAGACGCCTGCAGCCTGACAGAAGAGGAAGGACGGGCACTCTCACCATGGAGAAACCAACTCTTTGGCTCACAGGCTGTCGTGGTTGAAGGCTGGCCGGCAGCTGAGCACCACACGGCCGCTCGCTCCCTCCCCACCACGGGGATGGTGGGGAGAATGGGAGGGCAAAATGAAGAAAACTCCTGGAATGAGGTAACAACAGTTCAGTCATTAAATTACAAACGATCAACTAGAAAAAAGCCAGCCAAGAAGACCATTAACCCCTGAACCCCAAACTGTTGCTCCCTGGAATGTCAAATAGACAAAAGATCCTTTTGGAAATGTCTCTGATTTGCTGCATATTTCCTGAAAAGAGCCGTTTTTTCACTTTCTTAATGGCTTCTCTTTGAATCAAGGTGTTGTGATATAACCCAAGCTGGCAGTATAACCACGATAGCTGCTCACTCACTCTCCTCCTCCCACCCGTAAATACAGGAGACAATCGAAAGGGAAGGGAGAAACTTGTGGATTAAGATAAACACAGTGTAATAATGTAAAAAAGTACCAGTACTATACTACTACTAATAATCTCTATAGAATTGAAAGAGAATGTAAAATAAGAAATACTCAATGCAATTCCTCACAAACTCTGTCCCCACCGAGCAGCCAGTCCTAGGAAGCTGCACCTGGTCCTGAACAGCCGATTCTGGAGACAGAAGAGACGAAAAGGCAGAAAGGCCCAGAGCAACTAAAAACATTAACTCGATCCCAAGGTGTTATCTTCTTGTTCTCTTACTTAGCCCAAATATTGACTGTGCTAGCTATGAAAAAGAAAGTTTTCTAACTGCATGAAGAAAATGAACTCACTTTCAGTCAAACCAGCACACAAGCCATTGCTCTGTGTTAACAGTTCAACCAGACTAACGGCATCCATTTTTCCTGAAATAGCAGGTTTTTCACTTTCTTAATGGCTTCTCTTTGAATCAAGGTGTCGTAATGTAACCCGAGCTGGCAGTATAACCACGATAGCCGCTCACTCACTCTCCCCCTCTCACCCATAAATACGGGAGACAATCGAAAGGGAAGGATAAACTTGTGGATTAAGATAAACACAGTGTAATAATGTAAAAAAGTAACACTAATATGCTACTGCTACTACCCATGTCTATAAAATTGAAAGAGAATATAAAATAAGAAATACTCTATGCAATTCCTCACAACCTCTGTCCCCACCGAGCAGACACTCTCCGGAAGCTGCACCTGGTCCCGACCAGCCGATCCCGGAGACAGAAGAGAGAAAAAGGAAGAAAAGCTCTGTGGTGGGTGCACTGAACCCCTCCCCAGCCAAACCAGCAGCAGTTTGGTCCAGGCTCCAGAGGAGGGAAGGGCCTGAGCCGCAGCCAGGCCAAGAACTCCTTCCAGGAGACCCACGGGGAAGCACAACGGCACACTGAACGCTGCTGGCTTGTGGGCGCAGGGAGGCTCGTGCAGACTTTTCCTACTGTATGCAATTTGACTATGTGTCGACCACTTCATTCGATAAATACGACAGCCTGGATGAGCCCACTTTGAGCTCTCCCTGCTAAATAAGTGAGCTGTATGGCAATGGTTTCACTCCTCCGAGGTCAGTGGATGAGCCCAATTCAACTTCAATATTGATCATTTAGCTTAGGTAGATGCACAGCAAATGTAACAGATTATTTAGAGATACAAGGCTGTATGATTTCTAATATACTCTTTGATTCATGTTACCTGGTAAACTTGATTTGCTAAAATTTTAAGCTCGTATTTACCAAAAGCAACTGCAGACTCCCCAAAATGCCTGCAAGATAAAGCCTAGCTTGCATTTTGCTGGGAAAAATGGAACCGACTGGGAAAACAACGATCCAAGGCTAACGCAGTGACGTCACAGACATCTGCATGTGGGGCCTATTTTGCACTTCTCTGAGAAGAAAGGATTTATCCAGGCAAAAGGGCACCTTCGAGGATATGCACCAAAACCAATTTCTACAACTGAACAAAACAGAGGCCCACGTGGAGTTAGGGAAAAAGGGTCCAATGGGGAGCAAAGGACGTGGTGGTGAAATATTGCTATTGGGCTGAATCCTGGTGTGAATGGTCTGCAAAGATATAAAAATTTGTGGTTTTCTATGCTTGGGCGCAGGTACCCAGCTTGAGCCAGCCCTTCTGCTATTCTACTCCATTAAATTTTTTGTTTTCCTAAGAAATTTGTCTCCTGAAAGTCTGCTCTGCATACGGTTATTGGGCAACTGCAAGTTTACTGCTGGAGTTCTAACACATAGACTCAGCAGCAAACAGTTATCAGGGGAAGAAGAATCCTGACAGTTTGCACCGTGACGGATACTGACCTCAGCTGAAAGTTTGTCTCCGGAGTCCCAGGACACAGACTCTGGAGTGACTGGTTATCAGGGAGGGGAAGACAGATACGGGCACCTGGAGGGAAGGTAAGCAGAGTTTGCCTTGGCATATTTCCCCCATGCAGTAAATAATAGAGTGAACCCGCTACCGAATTCTTTTAAGTCGCGCTTCTCTTTAAGAAACCTAAATATTGTTCTGCAGCAAGCAGAACCCTAAATTACTCCCCTGCGACAGACTCAGAGCAATTAAAAACACTAACTCCGTCCCGAGGTGTCACCTTCTTGTTCTCTAAATAAGCCCCAATACTGACCGTGCTAGCTATGAAAAAGAAAGATTTCTAACTGCATGAGGAAAATGAACTCACTTTGAGTCAAACCAGCACACAAGCCATTGCTCAGTGTCAACAGTTCAACCAGACACAGGCCATCCAAAGCTGACTTTGTATCCTTTATTTGCCATCAGGAGGGCCTTGCACACAAACTTGTCCCTGGCTCTGTTGGCCGCTCGGTGGGTGAAGGTCATGGGTCCCAGGGCAGGACTCCTTTCTGGTGCTCCTCCAGCCGGATTCGCCAAGGATAAAGCCTTGACACCCAAGTGTGATAAAGCCTGAACGCCCAAGTGTGCTCCTCTATGGACATGAGTGTTCCTGCCTCAGCTCAACACACATTTCGTTTCCTGTTGGACCTGCCTTATTTCAAAGTCTTGGGGGTTGAAAGCTGGCACAGAAGCACGTGTGCCATTGACAGTCTCCCAGCTTGCCTGGTGTCCACCAAGAGGCATGTGTCTTCAGTCTCGATGGCCATTTCCAGGGAAAACAGCTTGTTTGATCGATCAGGCCCCTGCAGGGAGAACAGAAGAGCTGGGATGCAGACACAACATTTGCCACGAGTCCCGTGGAACAGGTTGCTCACACGCAGCCCACTGTGAGTTCCCCTGCTGCTGAGCCTGTGGGGATGGTTGGTGGATAAGGGATGAGACCTGAACTACCTGTCTGAAATACAGCTGTCGCCAGCCTCGGTGCAAGTGGAGCCAGGAGCTGGTCCTGCAAACCATCCATCCAGGACACAGGAAGTTTTCAGCAGCTGTGGCTGTTCTGGAACAGGCTGTGCCATGTGCATCCCTGCCTATGAACATCCCTTCTCCTAGAGCTTGAGAAGGAGTTTGAGATCTTGCCGATGGCGATAGGAGGATGGTGGCTTCGGGCGGTGGCTGAGGCTTCGAGCTTGCATTGCCCACGACCAGCGATGGTCACGGGGTGACAGAGGAAGGACTTTCCCTGGGGAAGAGGCACCAGGCAGTGGTTGAGATGGAGGGCGACTTCACCACAGCTTTGGCTGTAGGTGGAAAGTTGTGGGTGAGACAGGAATTATGCGTCTTCCACAGCCCAGCCCAGCACAGCACAGGTAAATGGCAGAACAGCATGTTTTTCTCTTTGTTTACTGTTTCTTAGAAAAGTGCTGTTTTGGTAGCAAGTACAGGCAGAATGTCAGACAAAGTGTCTGACTGCATGGGAAGATATAGGGACATTTACTTGGCTATGTAAAGCCTGACTGCTCCTGAAGTTGAGTCTTTTTTTCTCTTCCCTTTTTTTTTTTTTTTTTTTAGAGAAGGTCTTAGGGGGAGGGACACAGATGTTTTATGTTCATAGATGCAAAATATACATTGTAGCCGTCAAGAGAGAATATGCCTTTGTCATGTATCTATTCATTTTGGAACACGGTGAATCCAATCTGCTGATCCATAGCCCATGGAGTTCAATAGACACCTTTGGCTTTTCTCCTTTGGCTCAAGAGCTCGATGACACCTCCTGTCACTGGGGTTGGCATCATTAATGCCGATAATCTGCTCTCTACCGACTCCTAATCTCCGCTGCCTCCTCTCTAATGATCTGTGCGACAATCCAATCCCATCCCATGGTACAGAGAACATCAGCACCGTGTAGAGGGGTGACGTCCAAATGAAAGATGAGAGAGCTTGAAGAGCTTTTCATAACCTGCAGGAACAAAATGGGGAAGCAGTGACCTGGAAGCTGGGGCAGAGTGTCCCCTCAGACAGCTGGCAGGTGGCACACAAGTGCGGGCAGAGGGTGGTGCTGCCAAGCAGAAGGACCCGGACAGGCTGGAGAAAGGGGCTGACGGGAATGTCCTGCCTTTTAGCACGGGAAGAGCAAGGGCCTGCACGTGGGGAGGAAAAGCCCTTGTCCCAGGCTACGCTGGGGGACACCCATCTGGACAGCAGCTGTGCAGAGCCCCGGGGTCATGGTGGAGCCCCAGGGCAGGGATTTGGAGGCAGCAAAGTGCCCTTGGGGCAAAGGCGGCTCCTGGGCTGCAGTAGGCAAAGCATGGGCAGCAGGTGGAGGGAGGTGGTCCTTCCCCTGGGCTGTGTCCTGCTCGGGGCTCCCCAGTGCAAGGCAGCCATGGCCATAGTGGAGAGAACCCCCAGGCCAGTGCCCCCCAGGCCCCTCCCACTTTCCGTTGGGCTGGGGCTGTTGGGCAGTTGGAGCCACCAGCCAGAAGAGACGGCAGGACGGAGCTGTGCTGGCACCCAGCAGCGCTGCCAGGAGGCAGAGTCTGGCCCCGCAGCGCTGCCCCGGCACCGGCACCAGCACCAGCACCAGCACCCGCGTCGCGTCCTCGCTGTGGCCGTCTGCGCCGCGTCCTTGGTGCACGGCCAGGGTCCTCCTGTCCCGGGCGGGATGGGCCAGGCCAACTGCTGCTGCGGCTCCAGGTGGGCTCCCCCCGCGGCTCGGGGACACGCGGGCATGGCCGGGCCCCGCAGCAGCGGCATTTCTCATGCCCGCCGCTCTCTGCTGGGCAGGGAGGCTCTCAGCGACGCCGAGCCGGTGCTGAGCGCGGACGTGCGGCTGACCCGGGGCCGCAAGAGGAGCGAGAGGCGCCTTCTCCTCCTCCAGGAGGAACTGCTCATCGCCAAGTTGCAGTAAGAGCCTCAGAGCCCAGCTGCCTTTCCCCCATCCCTGGCCCTGGGAGCCGGGCAGGGCCACCCTGGCACCAGCCCCAGGTGCTGGATGCACCAATGGCCGTGCCAAGGGCAGGGGGAGACAGGGCTGTGCCCGGGGGGACCCCAAGGCGGGAGGCCACCCGCAGCTCACTGCCTGCATCTCCTCTCTGCAGACGCGGCACCACCCTGCGCCCACAGCTCCGCCTGGCCCTGGACCAGCTGTGGGTGCTGAGCGGCGGGAAGGAAGCGGCGCGGGAGGAAGAAGAGGAGGGAGAGGAGGGCAGCGATGAGGACGGGAGCTGCCTCATCTTCATCTGGCCCAGCGGCTCCTGCGTTGCCCATTTCGGGTGAGTTGTGGTGCCACTTTCTGTGGCCGGGCAGGAGAGGCTCCCAACTGTGCCCACGAGCTGGGGAGCAGCAGGGCCTGATGCTCTTTCTCCTCTCTTTCTGCAGCTCGCGGGCGCTGAAGAAGCTGTGGCTGGACACACTGCTCGGGTAAGGGAGGGGGATGCTCCAGGTGCAGATGGACGGGGGAACACAGCTCCCCAGCTGGGGAGAGGTGACCCCGCGGCTGCGGGCAGCTCTCGGGCAGAGCTGCCTGATGAGAGAGAAGAGGTGGCTCGGGGTTCACCCGCCTGTCTCCCTCTCCCCTTCTGGTGCACAGGACACCAGAAGGAGCGAAGAGACCCCGAGTGACCCACCTGCCATCGCTGAAGCTTGTGGAGAAGGAGCTAAGCCGCCGCCATGCCGTGAGTGTCTGTCTGTCCTGGGCTCTGTCCCCGAGCGCTGCTCCTCCAGCCCAGCAGCAGAGCCATGGCTGCTCACCTGCTTCCCCTCCTTCTCTCTCGCCCAGTGGAGGACCTTCAACGCCAGGAGCCTGGAGAGGCTGATGGAGCGCCAGGCAAAGGTGCGAATGGCTGCCTTTCACCTGCCTCTGGCTGTGCTGGGGGGCCAGGGATGAGCGGCAAGGGGGGTGAGGTTGTGGTTGAGGCGGGGAAGGTGCTGCGGTGCCACTCGGGAAGCAGAGAGGGTTGGGGAGCCCCCAGGAACACCAGCACATCCTTGCTGGCACTGCTGGGAGGAAACCTGCTGTGTGAGGCAGAGAACCCGGGAGGGCAGAGGGTCCCAGCTGTGCTGCGCTCAGGCTGCTGGTGCCGGTGACAGCTCCCTGGTGGCCCTTTGTGCTGCGGGGCTGCTCTGTCAGCACAGTCTGGTTCTTGCAGGTTGATCCCAAACAAGGGCCTCCACTGGCCCCATCTGAGAATGGAGGGAGACTTGGTCACTCAGCAGGTGAGTTTTGTCAAGAAAGGCATCCTCCTGCAAGCGGTGGAGCTGCACTCACTTGTCCCTTGAGTGTCACCATGCAGGATGGGCAGCCCAAGGGAGGATGTCAGCTGGAGGAGCAAGGACACCCGCTGTCCAGGGGCCGATGGACGTGGTTCTGCGGGGACACGCAGCCTCTGGTGCTGCCCACAGCTTGGAGGAGAGCAGGGCTGGGGCTGCCCCAGGCTGTCCCGCTGGCACGCCGGCTCTCAGGAGCCTCCAAACCGGAGCCGCTGAGCCAGAGCCGCGGCTGCAGCTGCCGCTCCCTGCCTGTCCTGCTGCAGCGCTCACACATGGCGCTGCAGGCAGGGCAGGCAGGGCAGGGCAGGCAGGCTCCATTGACGGGCTCTTGCTCTGTTTTCCTTTGCAGCAGGAGGGAGCAGCAGCAGCAGGAGGAGGGGGCTGCCCTGGCCCTTTGCTCTGCGGCGCAGCCCGGCCGCTGCCCAGGCGCCAGGGCAGGCGGGCTCCGGCTGCAGCAGGGCGCTCTTTGGCCAGCCCCTGGCAGCCCTCTGCGGGGAGGACGGCACGCTGCCCCAGCCCATCCAGGTAAGCAGCCTGGACAGGGGCTCCCCAGCCCTCCCTCCAGATGCTGCACAGAGATGCTGGGTGTCCCCAGGGGCTCCTGAGATGGGGAACTGGGCCCTTCAGCTGCAGCTCATGTTTCTGCTCCCAACCCCTTTGCGAGAGGAGGGAGTCTAGCCTGGGTTAGAGCTCCGGCTCTGGCCAGCACAGTTTAAAGTCATCTCCTCGGCTGAACATCTGTTCCCCTGCCTCTCCTGCAGGAGCTGCTGGCTGTCCTACATCGCGAAGGACCATCAACGGAAGGGATATTCCGCAGAGCTGCCAGCGGAACAGCGCTTCGGGAGCTGCGCGAGGCCCTGGACCGTGGCCTGGACGTCGACATGGGAAGCCAACCTGCAGATCTGTTGGCCGTCATCTTGAAGGTGAGCACTTCTGACCTGCAGATGGAGGAGCTCCTGGCTGGGCTGGCATGTTCTAGGGCTCACCTGGAGCCCTTGCCATTGCAGGACTTCCTCAGAAACATCCCCTCCAAGCTCCTCGTGATCGACCTGTACGAGGAGTGGATGTCAGCCATGGAGAAGTCCAGCACGGAGGAGAAGATAGAGGAGCTGAAAGCGTAAGTGCAGGCAGCAGTCTGCCTGTTGAGCAGGAGCCCTGACTGCTGGACTAGACCACCTGGAAAAGTGTGGGAGAGATCTGCTTTATTCACCTTGTGTTCCTTTTTCCTTAGGGTGGCCAAGAACTTACCTGCGGCCAATCTCCTCCTCCTGAAGGAGCTGCTGAACCTCCTGCAGCACATCGGCCACAACGCAGCCACCAGCAAGATGAGCTTTAACAACCTGGCCATCTGCGTTGCGCCCAACCTGCTGAGCCCACCCGAGGAGGAGCTGCTCCCGCTGGAGGCCATGCTGGAGGTCACGCAGAAGGTACGCTGTCTGGAGCAGCCGGCTGCAGCCTTCCCGGCCCATCAGAGCTTGGCTGCTCGCAGCTCTCGGGATGCCTTCTCCTCCCTGGAGCCAATGCTGGTGGGGTGGCTGCCTGGAAGAGCAGCCCCACAGCCACAGCCTTCTGCGCAGAGGCGAGGCTCGGGAGCGGGAAAGGCTGCTTGGTGCCTTTTCAGGCAGCTGGGTTGAGACCAAGGCTTTGACGTGTGCAGGTGAACGTGCTGGTGCAGTTTCTGATAGAGAACTTCAGTGACATCTTTGGGGAGAAGACGGCTGGTCACTCCTTTCCATCAGCCAAGAAAGCACCGGCACCCCTGGAGAGATCGGCAGGTAATGGGAAGGTCTCATGGTTGTCACAGATTGGTGTTGGGACATGAGAAATTTCAGCATCAAGAAGACATCTGGAATAAGTCTTTGGCAGGGGTTTGCTATATGTGCCGCTTCATTCCAAAAAGTCACTTTGCGGTACATGCTTTTTCTTTCTAGATGGGCATATGGAAGAGCCAAGTGGCCCTGCAGGCAGAGCAGACGAGGACCATCAGGTAAAATCCTTTCTGGATGCCCCCCTCTCTGCTGGACAACCTGAAAGAAGCTGGGGGAGTCACAGTGCTGGAGGGCGAAACTGCAGAGGTATGGCAGCTCCTCAAACACCGGGACAACGTGTCTCAGGTCAGAGGTTTGTTTCTGGTGACGCCAAGGAGCTGTTGTGCCTTCCTCACCTGGCAGCTGATCTCTTGTGTATTTGGGATTCCTACTCTATGGAATGATACATTGTAAGGAAAAAAACCTGTGAATGGTGGAAACCAGCACCATCTATGTAGAGCGAGGCTGGCGATTTGGCAATGTGTCACGTACCACTCCAAGTCGTGACTTGCCACCTGTTCACTCCCAAAATTTCTGGTTTAGGTATCTCCATCTTCAACTGCAATGACCGGCAAGAGTGCGGCAGAGTCCCTAGTGAAGCTGGAAGAGCTGAGGAGCCCTTCAGAGGAAAGAAGGTAAAATGAGATCCATTTGCTTTAAATCAGTACGGACCAGTTGTGGCTTTCCCTAACTCATAGCACTGTGGGATGGAAAGGTTTGCAGGCTCTGCTAAGGAAAAGGGAAAGGAAAGAAAGAGGAAGAGAGAACAGGCCTGGAGAGAGGAGGATGACAACGAGATGGAGAAGAAGAGGAAGAAGAGGGGAAATGTTTTTGCTGGTGGAGTGAGGAGAAGATACAGGAAGGTCCAGAGGCTCCAGAAGCCCAGGTGCGTACCAGGCTCAGCTGCCCATCTTTCCCAGCTCTCAGCATTGCTCTCAGTCTGTCCAGCTTGGATGGCAGGGAGTAGTGACAGATGGTCTTGTGCAGGGTTTCTAAATAACTGGGTTGCATCGGGAGCAATGCTGCACAGGCACAGGTCTCTCAGGGCATCACCCACGGGGATGAGGCGCCAGAGCCATCCCGGAGCCACTGCAGCCACAGCTCTCTCTGCTGGGCTGTCCACAATTCCTTGTAAACGCTGTTCCCCAAGGAAAGGGGAACCAAGTCTTGCTTGTTCCTGCCTTTGTGCATTTATCAGTGCGTCCTGACTCTCTCGTTGCAGGTCCCGTTTTCCTGTTAAGAGTTGAAATCCTGTGACTGGTGTTGTTGGTGTTCACAATAAAGTGTTTTGGAAGTTAAAAGAAAGTGGTTTTAAAATGTTCACTCACCCGCGGTTGATGTTCTCAATAAAGTGGTTTTTTTCTCTGTTCTGACTATGTCTGCTGTATCATTTTTTGGACTGGGGCGATGTGATTTGGCACTGCATGCTCGGGGAGGAGGTTGGGACCATCCCTCGTGCCAGCATCCTTGCCAGCGGCATCAGGGCTGAGTTCAGGTGCCTGAGGAGTCAAACCGCAGCACAGTCACACAGGGGGTGGAGGCCGGACAGGACCTCTGGAGGTGGGAGTGTTCCCTCAGCTCCTGCTGGCATTGTGGGCACCACACAGCTCCTGCTAAGGCCTGACGTGTGCTGGGAGCAGCGCCGTGAGCTCAGGGCGAGGGCAACACGTCGGCACACACGGTGGCCAGGAAGGACTGAAGGTCCTTGTGCAGCCACCGTCACCTGCAGCTTGCTGTCCTCTGCAGCCGCCGTCCTTGCATCCTGATTGTCGGGCAGTTTCTTCACAATCCATCCCTCATGGCAATGGGATAAAGCAAACCACCACGCTGGGCAGCACAAGTTCATTTGCTGATGGGGCAGCCTGGGGAACAGAAAAGCCCTCGGTGCTGTGCAAGCCCTGCTTAGCAAGAAGTAGCACATCCCGCGGTTAGCGACACTGCTCACAGTGCAAATTGAAAACGCAGCCCCGTACAGGCTCCTAGGCTGAATTTTAAGTGTCTCAGCCAAAAGCAGTACACAGGGGTAGGAGTTCCAAGTTGTGAGTCAGGAATGAGAGAGCTTGTCAGTCAGAAACCTCAGGAACTGAGTGGTGGATGAGGGAAATCCCGTGTTAGACTGCTCTGTGTAAAGGGGACAGAGCCCTTGTTTGCTGTGGTTGGTTGTTTTCTTTCCTAATGAGCCAGAGCCACCCCACAGCCAGTGCCAGCCACAGCTCCCTCTTCTCCCCAAAGAAAGGGGAACAAAATCCTGCCTCTTCCTGACTTTAGGGATTTCTCAGATCTCTCTGACTCTGTGGTTGCAGGTGCTGATTCATCACACACCGGCTGAACTTCTTGCCGCCCATAGCCGATGTTTGCAACAAAGTGGTTTTTTCTGTCTTCTGACTGTGCCTGCCGGTGGAGAGGGCTGTGTCCTTGAGTGCGGAGCAGGTTTTTTGTGATGGATGCTTGGGAGGAGTCTGGGATAGTCCCTCGTCCCAGCATCCTCTCAAGTGGGCATCTGGGCTGATTTGAGGTGCTTTAGGAGTGCAGCCAAAGCACAGAATCACACAGAACAGCTGAGCTTTGGAGGGACCTGTGGAAGTCACCTGGTCCAACCCCTCTGCTCAAGCAGGCACACCTGGAGCCACTAAAATCTATGACCCCAACAGCAAAATACTGGTTTCTCATGTGCAGCTGGAATATCGCACGTTTTAAGTTGTGCCTGTTTCCTCTGGTCCTCTCAGCACACACTCTGGAGAAGAGCCTGGCTCCCTCAGCTTCTTTCCTTCTCAGCAGCTTTTTATACACATTGGTCAGACACACACCCCCTGCACCTCACAGTCTTCTCCCAGCTGAAGAGTGCCAGCTCTCTCAGCCTCTCCTCACGTGGAAATAAGAAGGAGAATTTCCACTGGACCTCTCTTGGATTTTTTCCGAAGTCGTCCATGTCAAATAAGAAGTTTGAGACATTAGCCTTCAGCCAGGTTACCTCATGAGCTGTGCGTTGCAGTTTGGTGTAGAACTGCCAGAGCGCTTATTAACAGGTTGTGAATTTGGCAGTTCTGGCCAGGAAGGTCCTGGGAGCACTAAGGTGGCACCTGGAGATGCCCCGGTGTGTCGGCCAGGCTGGATGCTCCGTGTTCCGCACAGCAGCGGCACAGCAGGACCGCAGCCACCGCTCGACCTGTGTGTGCGCTGACAACCTGCACTGAGTGTCCTCCTGTCCTGGGCTTTCGGGTCTCTCAGGTCACGTTGACACAAAGTCATTGACAAAGGTATGAAGATGGCGCAAGTTCACAACTGTTGGAAGAGTCCACCACAGTCCTTGTCTTGGTGGGAAGGTGTTGGCGGTGAGAGCTGCGTAATGGGGGACATGACTTATGGGTGGTGCAGCAACCAAGGGAGGAAGGTGCTGCCACTTGTCACCTGCCATGAAGGTGGGCTGTAATGGAGAGGATGCACTGCTTTCCTTCAGTATCTGCCTGTGGTCCCGCGTGTCTTCCTTGCCCACTTGGAGGCAGATTGCCCGAGACTCGGTTATCCTTCCCATTCTGTAGTCATTCACAATGATGGCGACTTTTGAAAGTTTTCTCATGGTGCAAGTGCCCTTTGTCCTTCCCGCTCTCCCCAGCTTTCACAGCACATTGCTCTCAGGAAAATCTACTGATGCCATGAGAGATGCCAGCTGAAAACAAGGAGCGAAAATAAACTCTTAACCTCTGCTGACTGGGTTGTGCCACTTTTGAGTATGAATTTTGTAAGTGTGAAATGGCTGTGGAGAGGAATGTTTACAGAATCACAGAATCACAGAATGTTAGGGATTGGAAGGGACCTCGAAAGATCATCTAGTCCAATCGCCCTGCCAGAGCAGGAACACCTAGGTGAGGTTACACAGGAAGGCGTCCAGGCGGGTTTTGAATGTCTCCAGAGAAGGAGAATCCACAACCTCCCTGGGCAGCCTGTTCCAGTGTTCCGTCACCCTCACTGAGAAGAAGTTTCTTCTCAAATTTAAGTGGAACCTCTTGTGTTCCAGCTTGAACCCATTACCCCTTGTCTTACTGTTGGTTGTCACGGAGAAGAGCCTGGCTCCATCCTCGTGACACCCACCCTTTATATATTTATAAACATTGATGAGGTCACCCCTCAGTCTCCTCTTCTCCAGGCTAAAGAGCCCCAGCTCCCTCAGCCTTTCCTCATAAGGGAGATGCTCCACTCCCTTCATCATCTTTGTGGCCCTGTGCTGGACTCTCTCCAGCAGTTCCCTGTCCTTCTTGAACTGAGGGGCCCAGAACTGGACACAATATTCCAGATGAGGTCTCACCAGGGCAGAGTAGAGGGGAAGGAGAACCTCTCTCGACCTACTAACCACCCCCCTTCGGATGCCATTGGCCTTCTTGGCCACAAGGGCACAGTGCTGGCTCATGGTCATCCTGCTGTCCACCAGGACCCCCAGGTCCCTTTCCCCTACACTGCTCTCTAATAGGTCATTCCCCAACCTATACTGGAACCTGGAGTTGTTCCTACCCAGATGCAAGACTCTGCATTTTCCCTTGTTATATTTCATTAAATTTTTCCCCGCCCAACTCTCTAGCCTGTCCAGATCTGGCTGGATGGCAGCACAGCCCTCTGGCGTGTCAGCCACTCCTCCCAGCTTGGTGTCATCAGCAAACTTGCTGATAGTACACTCAATTCCCTCATCCAAGTCATTGATGAATATATTGAACAGTATTGGTCCCAGAACTGACCCTTGAGGCACTCCACTAGATACAGGCCTCCAACTAGACTCCGCCCCATTGATCACGACTCTCTGGCTTCTCTCCTTCAGCCAGTTTGCAGTCCACCTCACTACCCGATCATCCAGTCCACACTTCCTCAGTTTTGCCGTGAGCATGATGTGGGAGACGGTGTCAAATGCTTTGCTGAAGTCAAGGTAGACCACATCCACTGCTCTGCCATCGTTTACCATGCAGACTCCTAGGGCTGCCAGGGCTGAGACACAAAAAGAGAAGAAAGCATGGTAGCCTGCTTGCTTTAGCTGTTCTTCTTTAGCTGTTCTACTGTCCTCTTACACAGGTGCTGCAGCTTGCTGTCCTCTGCAGCCGCCATCCTTGCATCCTGATTGTCGGGCAGTTTCTTCACAATCCCCTCCCTCATGGCAATGGGATAAAGCAAACTTCCAGACTGGGCAGCACAAATACGGTGGCTCACCCTAAAAGCTTTAGAAACGGCTCCAACAGCAGCCAGAGTGCTGAGGGTTTTGTGCGTCCCGGTGTGATACAGGAGACGCCTGCAGCCTGACAGAAGAGGAAGGACGGGCACTCTCACCATGGAGAAACCAACTCTTTGGCTCACAGGCTGTCGTGGTTGAAGGCTGGCCGGCAGCTGAGCACCACACGGCCGCTCGCTCCCTCCCCACCACGGGGATGGTGGGGAGAATGGGAGGGCAAAATGAAGAAAACTCCTGGAATGAGGTAACAACAGTTTAGTCATTAAATTACAAACGATTAACTAGAAAAAAGCCCGCCAAGACCATTCACCCCTGAACCCCAAACTCTTGCTCCCTGGAATGTCAAATAGACAAAAGATCCCTTTGGAAATGTCTCTGATTTCCTGCATATTTCCTGAAAAGAGCTGTTTTTTCACTTTCTTAATGGCTTCTCTTTGAATCAAGGTGTCGTGATATAACCCAAGCTGGCAGTATAACCAGGATAGCCGCTCACTCACTCTCCTCCTCCCACCCGTAAATACGGGAGACAATCGAAAGGGAAGGGAGAAACTTGTGGATTAAGATAAACACAGTGTAATAATGTAAAAAAGTAACACTAATATACTACTACTACTACCCATGTCTATACAATTGAAAGAGAATATAAAATAAGAAATACTCTATGCAATTCCTCACAACCTCTGTCCCCACCGAGCAGACACTCTCCGGAAGCTGCACCTGGTCCCGACCAGCCGATCCCGGAGACAGAAGAGAGAAAAAGGAAGAAAAGCTCTGTGGTGGGTGCACTGAACCCCTCCCCAGCCAAACCAGCAGCAGTTTGGTCCAGGCTCCAGAGGAGGGAAGGGCCTGAGCCACAGCCCGGCCAAGAACTCCTTCCAGGAGACCCACGGGGAAGCACAACGGCACACTGAACGCCGCTGGCTTGTGGGCGCAGGGAGGCTCGTGCAGACTTTTCCTACTGTATGCAATTTGACTATGTGTCGACCACTTCATTCGATAAATACGACAGCCTGGATGAGCCCACTTTGAGCTCTCCCTGCTAAATAAGTGAGCTGTATGGCAATGGTTTCACTCCTCCGAGGTCAGTGGATGAGCCCAATTCAACTTCAATATTGATCATTTAGCTTAGGTAGATGCACACCAAATGTAATAGATTATTTAGAGATACAAGGTTGTATGATTTCTAATATACTCTTTGATTCATGTTACCTGGTAAACTTGATTTGCTAAAATTTTAATCTGGTATTTACCAAAAGCAACTGCAGACTCCACTAAACGCCTGCAAGATAAAGCCTAGCTTGCATTTTGCTGGGAAAAATGGAACCGACTGGGAAAACAACGATCCAAGGCTAACGCAGAGACATCACAGACATCTGCATGTGGGGCCTATTTTGCACTTCTCTGAGAAGAAAGGATTTATCCAGGCAAAACGGCACCTTCGAGGATATGCACCAAAACCAATTTCTACAACTGAACAAAACAGAGGCCCACGTGGAGTTAGGGAAAAAGGGTCCAATGGGGAGCAAAGGACGTGGTGGTGAAATATTGCTATTGGGCTGAATCCTGGTGTGAACGGTCTGCAAAGATATAAAAATTTGTGGTTTTCTATGCTTGGGCACAGGTACCCAGCTTAAGCCAGCCCTTCTGCTATTCTACTCCATTACATTTTTTGTTTTCCTAAGAAATTTGTCTCCTGAAAGTCTGCTCTGCATACGGTTATTGGGCAACTGCAAGTTTGCTGCTGGAGTTCTAACACATAGACTCAGCAGCAAACAGTTATCAGGGGAAGAAGAATCCTGACAGTTTGCACCGTGACGGATACTGGCCTCAGCTGAAAGTTTGTCTCCGGAGCCCCAGGACACAGACTCTGGAGTGAACGGTTATCAGGGAGGGGAAGACAGATACAGGCACCTGGAGGGAAGGTAAGCAGAGTTTGCCTTGGCATATTTCCCCCATGCAGTAAATAATAGAGTGAACCCGCTACCGAATTCTTTTAAGTTGCGCTTCTCTTTAAGAAAGCTAAATATTGTTCTGCAGCAAGCAGAACCCTAAATTACTCCCCTGCGACAGACTCAGAGTAATTAAAAACACTAACTCCGTCCCGAGGTGTTACCTTCTTGTTCTCTAAATAAGCCCCAATACTGACCGTGCTAGCTATGAAAAAGAAAGATTTCTAACTGCATGAGGAAAATGAACTCGCTTCCAGTCAAACCAGCACACAAGCCATTGCTCAGTGTCAACAGTTCAACCAGACACAGGCCATCCAAAGCTGACTTTGTATCCTTTATTTGCCATCAGGAGGGCCTTGCACACAAACTTGTCCCTGGCTCTGTTGGCCGCTCGGTGGGTGAAGGTCATGGGTCCCAGGGCAGGACTCCTTTCTGGTGCTCCTCCAGCCGGATTCGCCAAGGATAAAGCCTTGACACCCAAGTGTGATAAAGCCTGAACGCCCAAGTGTGCTCCTCTATGGACATGAGTGTTCCTGCCTCAGCTCAACACACATTTTGTTTCCTGTTGGACCTGCCTTATTTCAACATCTTGGGGGTTGAAAGCTGGCACAGCAGCACGTGTGCCATTGACAGTCTCCCAGCTTGGCAGGTGTCCACCAAGAGGCATGTGTCTTTATTCTCGACGGCCATTTCCAGGGAAAACAGCTTGTTTGATTGATCAGGCCCCTGCAGGGAGAACAGAAGAGCTGGGATGCAGACACAACATTTGCCACGAGTCCTGTGGAGCAGGTTGCTCACACGCAGCCCACTGTGAGTTCCCCTGCTGCTGAGCCTGTGGGGATGGTTGGTGGATAAGGGATGAGACCTGAACTACCTGTCTGAAATACAGCTGTCGCCAGCCTCGGTGCAAGTGGAGCCAGGAGCTGGTCCTGCAAACCATCCATCCAGGACACAGGAAGTTTTCAGCAGCTGTGGCTGTTCTGGAACAGGCTGTGCCATGTGCATCCCTGCCTATGAACATCCCTTCTCCTAGAGCTTGAGAAGGAGTTTGAGATCTTGCCGATGGCGATAGGAGGATGGTGGCTTCGGGCGGTGGCTGAGGCTTGGGGCTTGCATTGCCCAAGACCAGCGATGGCCACGGGGTGACAGGGGAAGGACTTTCCCTGGGGAAGAGGCACCAGGCAGTGGTTGAGATGGAGGGCGACTTCACCACAGCTTTGGCTGTAGGTGGAAAGTTGTGGGTGAGACAGGAATTATGCGTCTTCCACAGCCCAGCCCAGCACAGCCCAGCACATGTAAATGGCAGAACAGCATGTTTTTCTTTTTGTTTACTGTTTCTTAGAAAAGTGCTGTTTTGGTAGCAAGTACAGGCAGAATGTCAGACAAAGTGTCTGACTGCATGGGAAGATATAGGGACATTTACTTGGCTATGTAAAGCCTGACTGCTCCTGAAGTTGAGTCTTTTTTTCTCTTCTCTTTTTTTTTTTTTTTTTTTAGAGAAGGTCTTAGGGGGAGGGACACAGATGTTTTATGTTCATAGATGCAAAATATACATTGTAGCCGTCAAGAGAGAATATGCCTTTGTCATGTATCTATTCATTTTGGAACACGGTGAATCCAATCTGCTGATCCATAGCCCATGGAGTTCAATAGACACCTTTGGCTTTTCTCCTTTGGCTCAAGAGCTCGATGACACCTCCTGTCACTGGGGTTGGCATCATTAATGCCGATAATCTGCTCTCTACCGTCTCCTAATCTCCGCTGCCTCCTCTCTAGTGATCTGTGCGACAATCCAATCCAATCCCATGGTACAGAGAACATCAGCACCGTGTAGAGGGGTGACGTCCAAATGAAAAATGAGAGAGTTTGAAGAGCTTTTCAAAACCTGCAGGAACAAAACGGGGAAGCAGTGACCTGGAAGCTGGGGCAGAGTGTCCCCTCAGACAGCTGGCAGGTGGCACACAAGTGCGGGCAGAGGGTGGTGCTGCCAAGCAGAAGGACCCGGACAGGCTGGAGAAAGGGGCTGACGGGAATGTCCTGCCTTTTAGCACGGGAAGAGCAAGGGCCTGCACGTGGGGAGGAAAAGCCCTTGTCCCAGGCTACGCTGGGGGACACCCATCTGGACAGCAGCTGTGCAGAGCCCCGGGGTCATGGTGGAGCCCCAGGGCAGGGATTTGGAGGCAGCAAAGTGCCCTTGGGGCAAAGGCGGCTCCTGGGCTGCAGTAGGCAAAGCATGGGCAGCAGGTGGAGGGAGGTGGTCCTTCCCCTGGGCTGTGTCCTGCTCGGGGCTCCCCAGTGCAAGGCAGCCATGGCCATAGTGGAGAGAACCCCCAGGCCAGTGCCCCCCAGGCCCCTCCCACTTTCCGTTGGGCTGGGGCTGTTGGGCAGTTGGAGCCACCAGCCAGAAGAGACGGCAGGACGGAGCTGTGCTGGCACCCAGCAGCGCTGCCAGGAGGCAGAGTCTGGCCCCGCAGCGCTGCCCCGGCACCGGCACCAGCACCAGCACCAGCACCCGCGTCGCGTCCTCGCTGTGGCCGTCTGCGCCGCGTCCTTGGTGCACGGCCAGGGTCCTCCTGTCCCGGGCGGGATGGGCCAGGCCAACTGCTGCTGCGGCTCCAGGTGGGCTCCCCCCGCGGCTCGGGGACACGCGGGCACGGCCGGGCCCCGCAGCAGCGGCATTTCTCATGCCCGCCGCTCTCTGCTGGGCAGGGAGGCTCTCAGCGACGCCGAGCCGGTGCTGAGCGCGGACGTGCGGCTGACCCGGGGCCGCAAGAGGAGCGAGAGGCGCCTTCTCCTCCTCCAGGAGGAACTGCTCATCGCCAAGTTGCAGTAAGAGCCTCAGAGCCCAGCTGCCTTTCCCCCATCCCTGGCCCTGGGAGCCGGGCAGGGCCACCCTGGCACCAGCCCCAGGTGCTGGATGCACCAATGGCCGTGCCAAGGGCAGGGGGAGACAGGGCTGTGCCCGGGGGGACCCCAAGGCGGGAGGCCACCCGCAGCTCACTGCCTGCATCTCCTCTCTGCAGACGCGGCACCACCCTGCGCCCACAGCTCCGCCTGGCCCTGGACCAGCTGTGGGTGCTGAGCGGCGGGAAGGAAGCGGCGCGGGAGGAAGAAGAGGAGGGAGAGGAGGGCAGCGATGAGGACGGGAGCTGCCTCATCTTCATCTGGCCCAGCGGCTCCTGCGTTGCCCATTTCGGGTGAGTCGTGGTGCCACTTTCTGTGGCCAGGCAGGAGAGGCTCCCAGCTGTGCCCACGAGCTGGGGAGCAGCAGGGTCTGACGCTCTTTCTCCTCTCTTTCTGCAGCTCGCGGGCGCTGAAGGAGCTATGGCTGGACACACTGCTGGGGTAAGGCGGGGGGATGCTCCAGGTGTAGCCAGATGGGGGAACACAGCTCCCCAGCTGGGGAGAGGTGACCCCGCAGCTGCGGGCAGCTCTCGGGCAGAGCTGCCTGATGAGAGAGAAGAGGTGGCTCGGGGTTCACCCGCCTGTCTCCCTCTCCCCTTCTGGTGCACAGGACACCAGAAGGAGCGAAGAGACCCCGCGTGGAACGGCTGCCATCGCTGAAGCTCGTGGAGAAGGAGCTAAGCCGCCGCCATGCCGTGAGTGTCTGTCTGTCCTGGGCTCTGTCCCCGAGCGCTGCTCCTCCAGCCCAGCAGCAGAGCCATGGCTGCTCACCTGCTTCCCCTCCTTCTCTCTCGCCCAGTGGAGGACCTTCAACGCCAGGAGCCTGGAGAGGCTGATGGAGCGCCAGGCAAAGGTGCGAATGGCTGCCTTTCACCTGCCTCTGGCTGTGCTGGGGGGCCAGGGATGAGCGGCAAGGGGGGTGAGGGTGTGGTTGAGGCGGGGAGGGTGCTGCGGTGCCACTCGGGAAGCAGAGAGGGTTGGGGAGCCCCCAGGAACACCAGTACATCCTTGCTGGCACTGCTGGGAGGAAACCTGCTGTGTGAGGCAGAGAACCCGGGAGGGCAGAGGGTCCCAGCTGTGCTGCGCTCAGGCTGCTGGTGCCGGTGGCAGCTCGCCGGTGGCCCTTTGTGCTGCGGGGCTGCTGTCAGCACAGTCTGGTTCTTGCAGGTTGATCCCAAACAAGGGCCTCCACTGGCCCCATCTGGAAATGGAGGGAGACTTGGTCACTCAGCAGGTGAGTTTTGTCAAGAAAGGCATCCTCCTGCAAGCGGTGGAGCTGCACTCACTTGTCCCTTGAGTGTCACCATGCAGGATGGGCAGCCCAAGGGAGGATGTCAGCTGGAGGAGCAAGGACACCCGCTGTCCAGGGGCCGATGGACGTGGTTCTGCGGGGACACGCAGCCTCTGGTGCTGCCCACGGCTTGGAGGAGAGCAGGGCCGGGGCTGCCCCAGGCTGTCCCGCTGGCACGCCGGCTCTCAGGAGCCTCCAAACCGGAGCCGCTGAGCCAGAGCCGCGGCTGCAGCTGCCGCTCCCTGCCTGTCCTGCTGCAGCGCTCACACATGGCGCTGCAGGCAGGGCAGGCAGGGCAGGGCAGGCAGGCTCCATTGACGGGCTCTTGCTCTGTTTTCCTTTGCAGCAGGAGGGAGCAGCAGCAGCAGGAGGAGGGGGCTGCCCTGGCCCTTTGCTCTGCGGCGCAGCCCGGCCGCTGCCCAGGCGCCAGGGCAGGCGGGCTCCGGCTGCAGCAGGGCGCTCTTTGGCCAGCCCCTGGCAGCCCTCTGCGGGGAGGACGGCACGCTGCCCCAGCCCATCCAGGTAAGCAGCCTGGACAGGGGCTCCCCAGCCCTCCCTCCAGATGCTGCACAGAGATGCTGGGTGTCCCCAGGGGTTCCCGAGATGGGGGTTTGGCCTCTTCAGCTGTGAGTCACGCTTCTGCGATGTGAGGCAGTGCTCTGGCCACTGCTGTTGAAAGCATCTCTTCAGCCAAACATCTGTTCCCCTGCCTCTCCTGCAGGAGCTGCTGGCTGTCCTACGTCGGGAAGGACCATCAACGGAAGGGATATTCCGCAGAGCTGCCAGCGGGACAGCGCTTCGGGAGCTGCGCGAGGCCCTGGACCATGGCCTGGACGTCGACATGGGAAGCCAACCTGCAGATCTGTTGGCCGTCATCTTGAAGGTGAGCGCTTCTGACCTGCAGATGGAGGAGCTCCTGGCTGGCCCGGCATGTTCTAGGGCTCACCTGGAGTCCTTGCCATTGCAGGACTTCCTCAGAAACATCCCCTCCAAGCTCCTCGTGATCGATCTGTACGCGGAGTGGATGTCAGCCATGGAGAAGACCAGCACGGAGGAGAAGATAGAGGAGCTGAAAGTGTAAGTGCAGGCAGCAGTGTGCCTGTTGAGGAGAAGCCCTGACCGCTGGACTAGACCACCTGGAAAACTGTGGGAGAGATCTGCTTTATTCACCATGTGTTCCTTTTTCCTTAGGGTGGCCAAGAACTTACCTGCGGCCAATCTCCTCCTCGTGAAGGAGCTGCTGTCCCTCCTGCAGCACATCGGCCACAACGCAGCCACCAGCAAGATGAGCTTTAACAACCTGGCCATCTGCGTTGCGCCCAACCTGCTGAGCCCACCCGAGGAGGAGCTGCTCCCGCTGGAGGCCATGCTGGAGGTCACGCAGAAGGTACGCTGTCTGGAGCAGCCGGCTGCAGCCTTCCCGGCCCATCAGAGCTTGGCTGCTCGCAGCTCTCGGGATGCCTTCTCCTCCCTGGAGCCAATGCTGGTGGGGTGGCTGCCTGGAAGAGCAGCCCCACAGCCACAGCCTTCTGCGCAGAGGCGAGGCTCGGGAGCGGGAAAGGCTGCTTGGTGCCTTTTCAGGCAGCTGGGTTGAGACCAAGGCTTTGACGTGTGCAGGTGAACGTGCTGGTGGAGTTTCTGATCGACAACTACGGTGACATCTTTGGGGAGGAGGCAGCTGGTCCATCTGCCAAGGAGTCACCGGCACCCATGGATAGATCGGCAGGTAAGGGGAGAGACTGAGGGCTGTCAGAGACTGGGGTTGAGACACAAGAAACTTCAGCGTCATGGGGACAACTGGTGTAGGGCTTTGGCATGGCTTTGCTTTATGTGCTGCTTCATTCCAAAAAGACACTTTGCGGTACATGCTTTTTCTTTCTAGATGGGCATGTGGAAGAGCAAAGTGGCCCTGCAGGCAGAGCAGACGAGGACCATCAGGTAAAACACTTTCTGGATGCCCCCCTCTCTGCTGGACAACCTCAAAGAAGCTGGGGGAGACACAGTGCTGGAGGGGAAACGGCAGAGGTATGGCAGCTCCGCAAACACCGGGACAACGTGTCTCGGGTCAGAGGTTTGTTTCTGATGAGGCCAAGGAGCTCCCGTGCCTCCTCCTGGCAGCTGATTCCTGATGCATTTAGGATTCCTGCTTTCCACAAAATGATACATTGTAAGGAAAACAAACTGTGAATGATGTAAACCAGCATCTCCTTGGTAGAGCTAAGGTGGCGATTTGGCAGTAAGTCACTTCCTACTCCAAGTCACCTCTTGCCACATTTTAACTCCCAAATTTCTGCTTTAGGCACCTCCATCTTTCCCTCCAACCACCGTCGAGAGTGCGGCAGAGTCCCTGGGGCGCCCGGAACAGCTGCGGAGCCTTTCAGAGGAAAGAAGGTAAAATGAGCTCCCTTTAGTTCAAATAAGAACTGTCTCCAGTGGATCACGGCTTGCCCTATCTCATCACACTGTGCGATGGAAAGGTCTGCAGGGTCTCCCCAAGATGAGGGAAAGAGACGAAACCAGAAGAGAAAACAGGCCTGCGGAGATGAGAGTGACAGCCACATGGAGGTGAAGAGGAGAAGGAGAAATAACATGTTTGGGGATAGAAAACTAAGAAGACGCAGGAAGGTGCGGAGGCTCAGGAAGCCCAGGTACATACCAGGCTCTGCTGCCCATCTTTCCCAGCTCTCAGCACTTCTCTCAGTCTGTCCAACTTGATGGCAGGGGGTGGTGAGGGATGGTGGTGTGCGGGTTTGTAAATAAGTGGGTGTCAGCTCCCCAGGGGCTCCTGATGGAGCCCTGCGGTGTGCCACAGGGGCACTGGGCATCTCTGCACAGGCACAGGTCTCTCAGGGCATCACCCACGGGGATGAGGTGCCAGAGCCATCCCGGAGCCACTGCAGCCACAGCTCTCTCTGCTGGGCTGTCCACAATTCCTTGTAAACGCTGTTCCCCAAGGAAAGGGGAACCAAGTCTTGCCTGTTCCTGCCTTTGTGCGTTTATCAGTGCTTCCTGACTCTCTCGTTGCAGGTCCCGTTTTCCTGTTAAGAGTTGAAATCCTGTGACTGGTGTTGTTGGTGTTCATAATAAAGTGTTTTGGAAGTCGCAAGAAAGTGTTTTTAAAATGTTCACTCCCCCGCGGTTGATGTTCCCAATAAAGTGGTTTTTTTCTCTGTTCTGACTATGTCTGCTGGGAGTTTTTTTGGACTGGGGCGATGTGATTTGGCAATGCATGCTCGGGGAGGAGGTTGGGACCATCCCTCGTGCCAGCATCCTTGCCAGCGGCATCAGGGCTGAGTTCAGGTGCCTGAGGAGTCAAACCGCAGCACAGTCACACAGGGGGTGGAGGCCGGACAGGACCTCTGGAGGTGGGAGTGTTCCCTCAGCTCCTGCTGGCATTGTGGGCACCACACAGCTCCTGCTAAGGCCTGACGTGTGCTGGGAGCAGCGCCGTGAGCTCAGGGCGAGGGCAACACGTCGGCACACACGGTGGCCAGGAAGGGCTGAAGGTCCTTGTGCAGCCACCGTCACCTGCAGCTTGCTGTCCTCTGCAGCCGCCGTCCTTGCATCCTGATTGTCGGGCAGTTTCTTCACAATCCATCCCTCATGGCAATGGGATAAAGCAAACCACCCCGCTGGGCAGCACGAGTTCATTTGCTGATGGGGCAGCCTGGGGAACAGAAAAGCCCTCGGTGCTGTGCAAGCCCTGCTTAGCAAGAAGTAGCACATCCCGCGGTTAGCGACACTGCTCACAGTGCAAATGCAAAACACAGCCCCGTACAGGCTCCTAGGTTGAATTTTAAGTGTCTCAGCCAAAAGCAGTACACAGGGGTAGGAGTTCCAAGTTGTGAGTCAGGAATGAGAGAGCTTGTCAGTCAGAAACCTCAGGAACTGAGTGGTGGATGAGGGAAATCCCGTGTTAGACTGCTCTGTGTAAAGGAGACGGAGCCCTTGTTTGCTGTGGTTGGTTGTTTTCTTTCCTAATGAGCCAGAGCCATCCCACAGCCAGTGCCAGCCACAGCTCCCTCTTCTCCCCAAAGAAAGGGGAACAAAATCCTGCCTCTTCCTGACTTCAGGGATTTCTCAGATCTCTCTGACTCTGTGGTTGCAGGTGCTGATTCATCACACACCGGCTGAACTTCTTGCCGCCCATAGCCGATGTTTGCAACAAAGTGGTTTTTTCTGTCTTCTGACTGTGCCTGCCGGTGGAGAGGGCTGTGTCCTTGAGTGCGGAGCAGGTTTTTTGTGATGGATGCTTGGGAGGAGTCTGGGATAGTCCCTCGTCCCAGCATCCTCTCAAGTGGGCATCTGGGCTGATTTGAGGTGCTTTAGGAGTGCAACCAAAGCACAGAATCACACAGAACAGCTGAGCTTTGGAGGGACCTGTGGGAGTCACCTGGTCCAACCCCTCTGCTCAAGCAGGCACACCTGGAGCCACTAAAATCTATGACCCCAACAGTAAAATACTGGTTTCTCACGTGCAGCCGGAATATCGCACGTTTTAAGTTGTGCCTGTTTCCTCTGGTCCTCTCAGCACACACTCTGGAGAAGAGCCTGGCTCCCTCAGCTTCTGTCCTTCTCAGCAGCTTTTTATACACATTGGTCAGACACACACCCCCTGCACCTCACAGTCTTCTCCCAGCTGAAGAGTGCCAGCTCTCTCAGCCTCTCCTCACGTGGAAATAAGAAGGAGAATTTCCACTGGACCTCTCTTGGATTTTTTCTGAAGTCATCCATCTCAAATAAGAAGTTTGAGACATTAGTCTTCAGCCAGGTTACCTCATGAGCTGTGCGTTGCAGTTTGGTGTAGAAGTGCCAGAGCGCTTATTAACAGGTTGTGAATTTGGCAGTTCTGGCCAGGAAGGTCCTGGGAGCACTAAGGTGGCACCTGGAGATGCCCCTGTGTTATATGCGAAACCGTATGCCAATCTTAATTATCCAATTAGAATTTATTAAGCAAGCAGTAAACAGGCAAAACAGCGCTGGGCGGCCGGGGAGTCTCAGCTCTACCAACAGCACGCACCCCGCCCCACCAGAGTCCCTCTTTTATAACTTTCCGGTCTCCAGGTAGGTTTCCAGGCTGGCGTGGCTTGGTCCGATGTCTTCTGCGGCTGCGCGTCCTGTTGCTAGGGGGTCGTGGGATGAAGGCAATAGTTTTCCTCCACACCGCGGGCTGCGACCCCGCTCCCTTGGACATGCGCAGCACACTTCGCCCACATAACTCCATTACATTTCTCCCCCCGCTACCAGGCAATCATGCCAACATGTTTTGTTCACCCGGTTTGATCAACAAATTTACAATATGAGTCTATTACAATCCCCCCTTTCTGTTTTTATCATTTTGTTGAGCAAACCGTGCAATAGCCTCCCGGGCTAGAGAAAGTAGGGGGGTTTCCTTTTCGGCAACACCGCCTTCTTCTAAGAGTTCGTACTGTTTTCTTAACAACATTAGATGCGCTGCTTCTAATCGACTCTTTACTCACCTGATGATTCTATTTAATATACAGGGCCCGAAGGTTAAGATTAACATCAATACTACAGTTGGAGATACCCCCTTAGACCCCTTAAGCACTGAATTAGGGCCTATAGCTTGTACATGCGTTATCTCTTCTCTTCTGATAAAAATAAGACCTCCACGGTCGGTACCAGGCTCCCAATACCTCATTCTCCAGGTTTTCCCCATTTGCCAAGCGGAATCTAGGGGGTTGGATATGTTAATGTATATATAATGACAATTCCCTTCCGTCACTATGCCTCCACTGGAGTCTCGTTTAGGAGGTTTACATCCATAGGGTCCCCACTCCACAGATAAAAATTTATCTCGGTCTCCCCCTGGGGTCCATTCTGAGGCTACCGTCTCGCACCCCCAATAAGCGCAATAGTAAGAATTGGGGTAATTACAGTACCCTTTCCCAGGATTAGAACTGGGACAAAAATAGAAGCCCTTTTTGTTTAAACATGGGCTTATAGGTACTAATTGACATAGGGTTGGAGTAAAGCTCGGGCTTCCCGTTCCACTTATTTGTTGAATAATTTTTTCATCTTCCCACCTAGAGAGCGTCCATTTATAAGGTTGATGGGGGCTCTCTTTTCCTTGGGCTATTCCCATTGTCAATAGTAATATCCATATACTTAATTTTAGGTTTAAGAAAAGTGGTGTGACTTTGCCCTTGCGACAGGTATCCCGAGAGCGCAGATAATCATTTTGGTTTTTATCTCTATCCCTTAAGGGAGATGGGAGACTTCGGAGAAGCCCTGTGGTCGCTTGGTTTGGGGGTTGTAAGTCAAGGGGCCCCATGAGCCATTCCTGGAGGTGGTTCAGCAACCCCAATCCCCACAGCAGTACGCCTCTGCCTTCTCCTCTGCCTACTCTGTTGCTTAGAGCAGCGAGGTGCACCATCTTCTCGGCAGCAGTCGTATTCTTCAGGGGAACCTCCTTCACATTGAGTCATCCTTGACTTATATGCCTCCCAGTTTTTATTCTTCACTTCCCAAGCTCCACACTTCACTCTGGCTAGACTCCTTTATAATTTTCCCCGTTGCCACTCCCACTCGTAATGCCTATTCAGTTAATTATAACATTCGTGGCAAATACCGCTAGGGGAATACCCATAGGATCAATGGACCCACCACTTTTCTTTACAAAGTTTGCACCTATAGCATACAAAGGGATAACATATACAGTTAGGATTTTTACAAAAGATAGCTTCACTCATCCGCTTTTCTCCGGAAGGTAAGTTTCAAGTTGCCAGGGTTCCCGGTTGCCTCCCAGTGAGAACTCCGAATTGGTCCCTTGATTCTGCTTGCATGAGTCCACCCTCTTTCAGCGGTCTGGATCGCGGTATCTGTGGTAGATAGAACAAGAAAAGGTCCTTCCCGACAGGGAGTTAGAGATGATTCTTTCCAAGTTCTGATTAATACTTTCTCTCCCGGTTTAATTTTGTGTATTGCCATGTCTAGGGGGGGCCTCTGTACTATCAGTCCCTTCTTTATTAGTTCTTGCCTTCTTCTCGTGAGCCCCACAATATATTCCTGCAATAATTTTTCTTCTACCTTTGGGTGCTCAGTTGGTATTTCTAAATCATAAGGCATTCCATATAACATTTCAAAGGGAGAAATTCCAGTGTCTGCTCTGGGTTGCGTTCTCACATTTAGTAGAGCTAATGGCAAACATTTTACCCAGCTCGTTTTGGTTTCGATTATTAATTTGGTCAAATGATTTTTAGTTTCACCATTCATTCTTTCTACCCTTCCCGAGCTTTGTGGATGCCACGGGGTGTGATGTTCCCACTTAGTCCCCAAGGGACCTAGGACTTCTTTGATTACCTTGGAGGTGAAGTGGGGCCCCTGGTCTGAGTCAATCACTGCTATGTTTCCGTACTGAGGTATAATGTTTTCTAATAATATCTTGACTACAGTTTTCGCGGTGGCTCGGGCCACCGGAAAAGCCTCTACAAAATGGGTCAAGTGGTCCACTAGGACCAGGAGGTATTTGTGTTTACCAACCTTCGGTAGTTCGGTAAAATCAACTTGTATCTTTTCAAAGGGTCTTTTGGCAAATTCGCGCCCTCCATATTCCCTTTCTCTGAGTTGTTGTTTATTTACCCTCTGACATGTCAGGCATTCTCCAACTATTCTCTTGGCTATATCATATATTCCTATGCACATATATTTTGTTCCAAATTGGTCTACTAATGCCTGTGCTCCCCAGTGGGTTTGCCTGTGAAATTCTCTCATTATTCTCCATGCCGCCCCCTTTGGGATCACTTCCCTTCCATCAGGGAGTAACCATTTCCCTTCCTTTTCAGTGATCCCTGCTTGTGCAAGTTTCTCTTTCTCCTGAATAGTGAAACTCACGGTATTATTTGTTTTAGTTTTCGTCTGTTCTGCCTCCTTTATTACCAATAAAGCAGCCCTCCGTGCTTCCTCGTCAGCTAGATTATTCCCCCTTACTTGTATCGAGGTGCCTCTTTGGTGGCCTTTTACGTGTACTATCACGATTTGTTTGGGTCCTCTTAGAGCTTTCAGAGTTTGTTTTATCAAGGCCTCATGTACCAGGCCTTTTCCTCGAGAGTTTATTAACCCTCGTTCTTCCCAGATTTTTCCAAATGTATGGACTACCCCAAATGCATATTTGGAATCTGTAAACACGGTCCCCTCCTTATTTTTCAACAATTGCAGAGCCCTTAATACTGCGTATAATTCACAAGCCTGAGCGGATCAAGTTGCATCGAGGGGACCGGATTCCCTTACCCTTAGGGTGGTTCCATCTATTATGGAATATCCTGACTTCCGCCTCCCATCTATTACTCGAGACGACCCATCTACAAATAATTTTTCCCCGTTTGGTAGTTCTTCTTCCTCTAAATCTTCTCTAACCTTGGTCTGATACTCTATCAATTGGACACAATCGTGAGCTAAGTTTTCAGCTGGTTCCCCATATAAGAATTGGGGCGGGTTTTGTAAGCTCGTTGTTTCAAGCTCCAGCTTAGGGGAATGGATCAGGATACCCTCATATTTTAATAATCTGGCATCCGTAATCCATTTGTCTGCCTTTTGTTGTAATACCCCCCCGTATATTATGGGGCGTATATACCTTTAATTCTCCCCCCAAGGTTATCTTCCCGGCTTCTTCAACTAAAAGGGCCGTAGCCACTATAGCTTGCCAGCAAGTGGGCCATCTTCTACTAACTGGGTCTAGTAGTTTTGAAAAATAACCTATGGGTTTCTTTTTCCCTGCCCACTCTTGAGTTAGCACTCCAAAGGCTGTTCCTCCCCCCGTATTTATGAATAAATAGAAGGGCCTTCTGATATCGGGTAAACTTAGTACTGGAGCATTTACTAAGTCTGTCTTTCAGTTTTCTAAGCTTTGCTCATCTTCTTGGCTCCATTTCATTAGACCTCCCCTCACTAATTTCTGATACAAGAGCTTCACTTTACTACTGTAATTCTCAATCCACTGCCTGCAATAACCTAAGAGTCACAGAATCACAGAATCACAGAATGTTAGGGATTGGAAGGGACCTCAAAAGATCATCTAGTCCAATCCCCCTGCCAGAGCAGGAACACCTAGGTGAGGTTACACAGGAAGGCGTCCAGGCGGGTTTTGAATGTCTTCAGAGAAGGAGAATCCACAACCTCCCTGGGCAGCCTGTTCCAGTGTTCCGTCACCCTCACTGAGAAGAAGTTTCTTCTCAAATTTAAGTGGAACCTCTTGTGTTCCAGCTTGAACCCATTACCCCTTGTCTTACTGTTGGTTGTCACCGAGAAGAGCCTGGCTCCATCCTCGTGACACCCACCCTTTATATATTTATAAACATTGATGAGGTCACCCCTCAGTCTCCTCTTCTCCAAGCTAAAGAGACCCAGCTCCCTCAGCCTTTCCTCATAAGGGAGATGCTCCACTCCCTTCATCATCTTTGTGGCCCTGCGCTGGACTCTCTCCAGCAGTTCCCTGTCCTTCTTGAACTGAGGGGCCCAGAACTGGACACAATATTCCAGATGAGGTCTCACCAGGGCAGAGTAGAGGGGAAAGAGAACCTCTCTACACCTACTAACCACCCCCCTTCTAATACACCCCAGGATGCCATTGGCCTTCTTGGCCACAAGGGCACAGTGCTGGCTCATGGTCATCCTGCTGTCCACCAGGACCCCCAGGTCCCTTTCCCCTACACTGCTCTCTAATAGGTCATTCCCCAACCTGTACTGGAACCTGGGGTTGTTCTTGCCCAGATGCAAGACTCTACATTTTCCCTTGTTATATTTCATTAAATTTTTCCCTGCCCAACTCTCCAGCCTGTCCAGATCTCGCTGGATGGCAGCACAGCCTTCTGGCGTGTCAGCCACTCCTCCCAGCTTGGTGTCATCAGCAAACTTACTGATAGTACACTCAATTCCCTCATCCAAGTCATTGATGAATATATTGAACAGTATTGGTCCCAGAACTGACCCTTGAGGCACTCCACTAGATACAGGCCTCCAACCAGACTCCGCCCCATTGACCACGACTCTCTGGCTTCTCTCCTTCAGCCAGTTTGCAGTCCACCTCACTACCCGATCATCCAGTCCACACTTCCTCAGTTTTGCCGTGAGGATGCTGTGGGAGACGGTGTCAAATGCTTTGCTGAAGTCAAGGTAGACCACATCCACTGCTCTGCCATCGTCAATCCACCTTGTTACGTCTTCATAAAAGGCTATGAGGTTGGTCAAACACGACTTCCCCTTGGTGAAGCCATGTTGACTGCCCTGATGACCCTCTTATCCTTGATATGTCTTAAGATGGCACCAAGGATAAGGTGTTCCATCACTTTCCCAGGGATGGAGGTGAGGCTGACCAGTCTATAGTTGCCCGGGTCCTCCTTCTTGCCCGTTTTGAAGACTGGAGTGACATTTGCTTTCCTCCAGTCCTCAGGCACCTCTCCCGTTTCCCAAGACTTGGCAAAGATGATGGAGAGCGGTCCAGCAATGACTTCAGCCAGCTCCCTCAGCACCCGCGGGT